>NW_024412416.1:14662030-14774504 GCF_014898765.1 Herpailurus yagouaroundi
TTTTATGGAGAGCAGTCTTTGAGATCATACGTGTAGAAATGCTCTCCCCTATCTTATCCCCCAGAATGTGGACTCCCCACCATGCACAGAGTGCAGCCCGCACAGTCAGAGAGCAAAAGAGACACCCACACAAACAAAAACGGCCCGAGATAACCACAGTGCAAAGTTTACAATAGAGAAGCATCCTACTATCTCTGGATAAGCAGGGTCTCTGGGGGTACTCCTATTTTTCTTCTCAGATTTCTGAAATCTCTCCCCCTCACGTGGAATCTGCACTTTGCTCCCTCCGCCCACCACCAACACCATCACCCCTGTTCCAAACAAACTCCCGGGAACTTTGATAGTACAAGAATGTTTGCATTGGTGAGAAGCTGGGTGATAAGTTCCTTCAGGCTAAGCTGAATAAAACCGAGCAAGTTACAAGGCCCCTGGTTAGCGATTTAATTTATAAAAGTAAAAAAAAAAAAAAAAAAAGCTTCATCATTTCACAGCTCCATTGTAACAACAACCAGAAGATGTTCTAGAAACGATTATCCATGTCTTACAAGAAATTGGTGCTTTCTCAGGGGCCCCTGGGTGGCTCAGTCGGTTAACGTCTGACGTCAGCTCGGGTCATGATCTCGTGGTTCGTGGGTTCGTGCCCCGCATCGGGCTCTGTGCTGACAGCTCGGAACCTGGAGCCTGCTTCAGAATCTGTCTCCTCCTCTCTCTGCCCCTCCCCTGCTCACGCTCTGTCTCCCTCTGTCTCTCAATAATAAATAAACCTGAAAAAAAATTTTTTAAGAAATTGGTGCTTTCTGGTACTTCATACATGCCAAATCAGAACTTTGTGCTAAAAACCTTACACCTGCTCAGACGGCAGCAAAAGGGAGAAGGGGTGATAATAAGCAATCGTATCTGTATGTTAGCTGCAAATACACCTATGTTTATTGGGACGGGAAAAGCTATCAAAAGTGAAAGACAATTTTAATAAAAGTATCTTGTATTTGCCCTTTCGAAGAAAAGTATAATACCATGGCAATCAAGTAATAAATGTTGTAACTGTATCATTTAAACAAACACAGATGTTTAGAACGTGATGTGATGTCTACCAGTAGGGTAAGGAATAAAAACATTCTAGACAAGTGCACACAGTTGAGTAATACGAGGGGACTTCATTTTTTAGGCAAAACCTCAGAAGGCTGGATAGACTAGCAGGTTGCTTTGGGATAATGGAAAATATGATCTCATTAGCACCCAGTTTGTTATTTGTTCTATAACAAAAAAAGTAAATTACAGTGTATTAATGCAGTTAGTGTTGTTTTTAATGTGCGTGGGGATACAATAAAACTTTTATTAGGGAAGTGTGATGGCATGTTTGTGCCACAATATCAGCATCCCGCTCTGTTTCAATAGCCAATCATGTGGCCCAATGGAACATTCTCATAATGATGTAATAAAATTTGACGCTGATATTGTAAAATATGTTTATGGTAAGGCTGTTGGGATATTTTTATGCAATCTTATTAGAGCAGGTGCCTAAACCTATTATATTTTGTAGTCCAATTTCGGTGGAATTTTTAAAATGTCAAATTCCTAATCTGGAGTTTGAATACTGAAATGATCACATTATAATGCATAATATAACATGCACCCCCGCCCCCGCCCCAAGCCTCACTCGTATGACTTCTCACGCAATTGCCATCTGAAAGCAGAGATCTAAACAGGCATTTTGTCAGTTAATACAAATATATTGGCCATGTCAGGAAATTTTTCTCATGGGCCATTGGGCATTTTCTTTCTTTTTTTTTTATGTTTATTTATTTTTGAGAGAGACAGAGAGAGACAGAGCACAAGCAGGGGAGGGGCAGAGAGAGAGGGAGACACAGAATCCGAAGCAGGCTCCAGGCTCCGAGCTGTCAGCACAGAGCCCGATGCAGGGCTCAAACTCACAGACTGTGGGATCATGACCTGAGCCCAAGTCGGACGTTTAACCGACTGAGCCACCCGGGTGCCCCTGGGCATTTTCTAAAGTAAAAATTACAGGTATATGTAACTCCACAGGTTTCTCTGAGGCTTCTCTGTTGAATACAGCGTATTCTTCGTTATTTTCCTTCTCCTATTGTTGGCCACTTTCCCCTTTTACCAGAGGGCGGTTGAGCAGAAAATCTAATGGCAATGTTCGGAAAGGAAGGGCATCACATTTCCCTACGCTTTAGACTTAGCCCTGGGTTTGCAGAACTCTTATTAGGGTAGCGTGAGTCACTCAAAAGTAAATTAATTCATGGGTTTTTGTTGTTGTTGTTGTTTTTGTTTTTGTTTTTTGGCGGGGAGAGGACCCGTAGTGCAAATAATTGCTTTACTGTATAACACACAAGAAATACGTAGAAGGTACAAAGCTAATAGGTGGTAAGATGGTGGGAAGGGTTCAAAACTACTAACTTTTAGAGCGGTTTTCTAAAATACATTTCTTAGAAGACCAGCCTTGAGAGATGTGCTTCAACTATACGTATATATACATATTAAAACCAAATACATTTAGAAAACTTCGCATGTAGCACCAAGTATTGCAAAACTGCTGTGCACATTCACACTGGGAAGTTCTGAATGGGAAGCCCAACCTGGATGCGTTAATCGAGTTTATTTCAAAATTATTAGATCGCGCAATCTACTCTATGGCAGTGGTTATGTTTCTGTATAGCACACTAGAAAATGCCGTAACCAGAAAAAGAGTATAGCCAACATAAACAATTAGAATAACTGTCTAGGAAAAAATATTTAAAAATCGTTTCTTTGCTTAATTAATTAACTGGTGAATTAGCACTATGGAATCTTAAAGCTGACAAACGCTGACTTCCTTGACCTACATGTAAATTTGCCACTTTGGGGCAGTTTGTTTTTAAAACCACATTCTGTAACTTCGTTCGTGGAATAACTTGCGTTAAGCAAATTTTTGTTTCCAGAAGGTACAATCCTTCCAAAATGTCTACAATCAAACTCAAATGAATTGCTCTCCTCGGGGACTAAAATTCCGGTCAGTTTAATTTTTTAATTACACGGGAAAGCCTTTTTGTTTCAACTTACTATCGAAAATTTTTCTTAAATGTATAGGCATGTTTTTGTAGATGATTATGGATTGCTCCTGATCATAACTGAGTTTTCTTCTATCATTTCAACTTTTCCAGGTGGCTCAGTCGGTTGAGCGTCCCACTTCGGCTCAGGTCACGATCTCGAGGTCCGTGAGTTCGAGCCCCGCCTCGGGCTCTGTGCTGACAGCTCAGAGCCTGGAGCCTGCTTCAGATTCTGTGTCTCCCTCTCTCTCTGCGCCTCCCCTGCTCATGCTCTGTCTCTCTGTCTCTCAATAATAAATAAATGTTAAAAATATATATATACAAACTTTTCCACGATGCCTCTGAATTACCATTCTAAAGATCACTGTTGTAAATAAAGATTTAAAGGACCATAGTAAGAGACACTCAACGTGTAGGAGAGATTGAATTGAACTGAATTGATGAGGGCCTTGTGTCTCATTGGCCTGATTTGGGTTATAGCCCGGAACTGTAGTGTATGCATAGTGAATGAGGTAGGAGAGGGGCTGTCCTACCATAACCACATAGCCTGAGAGTGGAGAGAGTTGATTTCCCAAAGGGAAAGAGAGGGTTCTCTGAAGAAGACAAAATAGATCCTATGCACACATGTATGTACCCCCCCACAGTTGAATAATATAATAATTAATATTGAATGTAATTTGTTTATATTTTTAATAACATTTAGATACAGAACTTCTTGATATATCAGGTCATAAATTACATTACGTTTTTTAGAAGAAGGGGATTGAATTTTGCCCACAAAATGGTCACACATATTTCAAAATGGTGGCATTTGAATATTCTTCAAACTTGATCTCTCTTTATAGCAGGTCGCTTCACCGTGTTTGTTCTTGGGCCACTGGACATGGGTAAAGACAATTGCAAGATGTCCTGTACCCCATTACACCCATGTAATGGAGTCACCTCTGGCAGAGGGTGCAGAAATAGATAAATTGAGACAGAAGGATTTTCCTTCACGGACACACCAACATACTCTGTGGCCCACTCAGAGAACCCATATCAGTAGCTTGTTCTCCATAGAATGAAGGTGGTTAGATGCTCCAGTACTGACTCAGGAGAACACTCCCTGATGAGGGACCAAAAGGTATGAACTCTAGAATTCTCTTCTGCATTCCCTTTTCAGCTCTCTGTTTTCTCATCTGCAAAATGAGGTCTTTAACTACCAGCAGAGCTCTGAGTTCCTTTAAATGTACAATCCTCAGGGGCCTCCGGGTGGCTCAGTCAATTGAGTGTCTGACTCTTGATTTAGACTCAGGTCATAATCCCAGGGTTGTGGGATCAAGCCCTGCATAAGGGTCTATACTGAGCGTGGAACCTACTTGGGATTCTCTCTCTCTCTCTCTCTCTCTCTCTCTCTCACCCCCACCTGTGCCACTCTCCCCACTCATGCTCTCTCTCTCTAAAATATAAACAAAAAGCCAAACAAATAGAAAAATAAATATACACGTCTCTACAATGACACATACGTTCCATCACATTCCCCTTCATGCATCAGCTTCTGGGAAAACCCAAACTGAATTTAATGTTGATTCAACAAATAAATATATAGGGGCACATACTGACGTCTAGACACTTAACTCCACATTTGGTGGTGACCAGAGTCCCTGCTCTTGTGGAGTTTGTGTTCTACATGATTTATAGAATTACATCTACCTACATTTTAGGAATAATGTTAGTGAGCTTTGGGTCTTGCTTTCTGTGTAATTCCATCTAATTCATCATTTAATTGTCTTTGGTATAAACAACCTCAAATTCTTTTCTAGGGAAGCAGGAAGGCTCTGAAATAAAAATAAATCATGATTTTTGGACACTACGGAGAGCAGCACACAGTGTCTAAAACCTCCAAACGTCAATTGCAAAGAGAATCCTAGTGAAGGATTGTATTGTTGGTAACGGCATCTCCAAAAAAAAAAAAAAAAAAAAAAAAAATTATTTAATTGATTCAAGTCTTTAATGGAAGACAACAGGAAAGTCAAGGTGGAGTAGTTACGGCTTCTCACAACACCAAAGAAGGTCATTTAGGAAGAAGTATCGATAAGGTTTTTAAAATCCTTCCTTCTTATAATGCATAGAGCAAAGCTTACAAGAAAATCAGCACTACAAAAATTACAAATGGTAATGCTATTATTTGGCACATAGTTGCCAAAGGCATTCGATATAAAGATTTTACAAAGGTGTCAGCTGATATATAGCAAACACACAAACAGTCTCAAACTGTAAAATATGCAAGGGGAACTGGGGCGAAATATTAGGCATATGAATTATATATTTTTGCAAGGTAGGCTGAGAAAGTGCTGGCTCGGCACCGTCGTTAAAATAAGCAATAAATACCAGGGTTAATGCTCCCAATGTTTCCTTGAGCAAGGAGGAGCTTGTTTCCACCCACCATTATTCTGGTTTCCCAGGCCACGTTTCCAATCCGGATTTTGGATAACAAAGTGATCAGGCTATTTAAAACAGGTTTCAGCTTCTCTCCGTCTCTCTGTCTCTGTCTCTCCTCTGCTAACTGTGCCATGACGGCCTGTCCCTCTGCCAAGCACATTGTGTTTGGCTATTGGTGCATTGGGAAGAATCGATACAGGAAAAGGGAAAACATTGTGTAACAAGAAATAGGGTTTGGAATCATTTCCTTACCTACACGGAAGCTAATGGATCGCCTATGAAGAAAAGGTTATGGCTCAGATACCCACTGGTCTATGACTGTTTTGATCAAACAGTAATAGTAACAACACGTGACTACACTACACTGGGGAATAGTCAGAAGATTGGCTTTGAACTCTTTCGATGAGTCCAGCAACAAACAGGTTGTTTTGGCTTTGTTCTTAACGCAATTATGCCGCTGTTTCCTTTTGGTCGCACTGACTAGAGAAAATCAGGGCTGTGTTTTGTTTTGTTTTGATTATATTAAGAACACACGACTTGAGATCCGCCCTCGGAACAGAGTTTTCAGTGTACGGTACAGGGTCATTCACTATAAGCACCATGCTCTATGGCACATCTCTAGAGAGACACGGACTGGTTTCGTTTTCCCTGTATGAGGCTTAGCCTATCCAATAAAGGACATTTCTGCTTGTTTATGCCACTTCTTCCCCTTCCATAGCTTCGACTTCGTAAGTGAGTCCTTCAGATTCCACCTTATACTCATTCCTACTCTGAGCGTATTTGAAGCCAGAAAGGACATTTACCATCACACCTTGCGTCATCTGGACAGGAGAACTGCTCTGCCTCAAAGGTGAGATGTGAGGGGAGAAATTAGGCAGCGGGGGTGGCCAGAGACCCTCGTGGGTAAGAATGTCCAACATTAAGCTTCCAGTGGTCTGTTTTGCTGTAAAGTAATCCTCTTCTTCCAACTTATTAAAGTTTGCGGTGCGCACAGCTGCTCACCACCCTGTGTTTTGTTTTGTCTTGTTTTGTTTTGTTTCTTCGGAGAAGTCATTGCAAAGAGATGGTTCTTGCCTGTGTCCCTGTGGTGCAGAGGGAGGAGCCAGAGGAGGTGAGATGCTATCGGGTGAACACTCAAGAGAAGTCAAAAACAAACCAGGGCAGAAGTGACTAGAAATACTCAGAGGAGGCGTGCCTGGGCGGCTCCGTCGGTTAGACGTCTGACTCTTGGTTTCAGCTCAGGTCATGATCTCGCAGTTTGTGAGTTCGAGTCCCGCGTCACGCTCTTCGCTGACAGCTCGGAGCTTGCTTGGGATTCTTTCTCTCTCTCTCTCTCTCTCTCTCTCTCTCTCTCTGCCCCTCCCCGGCTTGGCCTTTCTCTTTCTCTCTCTCAAAAATAAATTTTAAAAATAAAAAAGAACATAATCAGAGGAGTCTCTGAGGTATTGGGGGCGAGACACCAGACTTTCCACCGTAAGTAAAATGGAGGTTTGGGTCCAATTTAATTTAAGTTTTTCAAGAAGATGAGTCTTAATTACCACGTAAATGAAAATATGTAATATATGCAAAGCAATTCATGTGGTGCCTAGCCTGTGGTGACCCCATAATAAATGGTTAATATTATTGTCATCGTCACTTATCATACGATGCTTTTGCATTCAAAGTGACAAAAGGTTGGGGAGCCTGGGTGGCTCAGTTGGTTAAGTACCTGAATCTTGATTTCTGCTTCGTCATGATCTCACGGGGTTCGTGAGTTCAGGCTCCCCGTCAGGCTCTGCCCTCGGCTGATCTCCCTCTCTCCCTGCCTCTGTCTCCCTCCCTCTCAAAAATAAATAAATAAACGAACTTAAGGCAAAAAGGGCCAAACGGTTTTCCAGCGTCTGTCTTTATCAGGAGGAAGTTCTGCCAGTTACACACAATTACCATCGAAAAATAGTCTTGTTGAAGCCAATTACCTTTTCCCATCCCTGTGAGCCTTATTACAAGCTCCCAGAGTTTTCCTAAGTGGGCTTACCTCTTGTCACCTCTGAGCACCCAGGAGGAACTGGTTCTCAAACTCCAAAGAAAAGCAACTGGGACCATGGGTGGGAGCCATTGACGAAGCCCAGGTGTTCTTCGGTGAGTGGTGAGTGTTCGAAGTGAGTGGAGGGCATCATGATTAATGATGAAGCATTCTTTTGGCCACCTAGTGTTAGCATTCCCACAATCTCTGTGCCCAGGCCAAGCATTTTCTCTCCAGAAGGTTCCACATTCGTGCATCTAAGATATCACAATGAATTATTGAAAATCCCAGGAAAGCCTTGGTGTGTGTGTGTGTCTGTGTGTGTGTGTGAGAGAGAGAGAGAGAGAGAGAGAAGATGACTGGGGACCCTGGACTTGAAGACACAACTTCAAACCACCTTTAACACATGGCACCCTATGAGCGCCATAAAAAGTCACGCACTGTGAATAAATGATAAGATTCAAAACTAGGCAGGAACATAAGAATTAGAAACAAAAATTTAGATCCCCTGTGTCTAAATCGATAGTCCCCTAAAAACACGAGCAGCCCAAGATGACAGAGGAAAACTTTTCAAATAGAATGATGCCAGATTATTGAAACATATTTAAGTTCCCGAAAAATGTAAACATTAAGATTCAGAAGGCTGTGATTTATTGCTCCCGCTAAAAATCCAATAATGCATCACTGCAGACGTGAACATGGTCGTCAATTTTTGAAGGGTAAAAATTGGATATATGTCCACGATGTCTAGTGGTTCCCTCGCCTGGGCTCCCCGGCCTGTAGGCGAATAGAAATTTCCTCAACATTCTTTTCCTCTGGGAGAGGCAAAGTAGTTCCCCTCAACAGAGCCCCGTCATGGGTTTCAAGAACCAGCCGGGGGTACTTCAAGTACATCTGCTTTGGCGCTCATATAGCCCAGTGAGGTAGACGTGAGTGGCCCCATCTGACAGGAGAGGAAACTGAGGATCCGAGACGTGAAATACCGTGTCTGAAGTCACACAGCTAGGGGAGGAAAACTGGAACTCGGAGCCACTGAGTCCAAATTATGAAGATCATTCCGATCCCTTCCCAAACGTCCAGGACTCACCACTACGTTGATTATCTTCTAATGTCGGCCTCGGTCAAATTTTAACCGCGTACATTCTCAGACAAGATGACGTAAAATTGGGTTTTAGCTCCCCAAATAGCTTGTTGAATTGGTGACGTTCGAAAGAAAAGATCGAGACCTCACAATGTGTCCCTGTCCTTCAGACGGACCCCTCCGCTCTCGAAGGGAAATAGGACTCAGCTAAAGTTCAGTAAGACTTTCAGTTAAGGAGGGCCTGCCTGTTTCACATGTTTCGATCCAACCTTCCTGTTCCGATCTCGCAGGGAAAAACTCCACCTGATTTTTCAAGTACCTTCGGAATTAAGCAAGCCACGTAGCTCTACATAGAGATCCCAGTTTAATGCCCCAACTCGTGGAGGGGAGCAGATGGTTAGCTCTGCAACCGTGTGCAATTCTTATCAGGCAAAGTTCAGCTGCTCTCGGCTAACTAGCTTGCCCAAGTGACTCCCCCGGGCCCCAGCTAGGAGCAACTAAACTAAAATGCAAAATGCACAACCCCTTCCCCCTCACAGATAAAAGGCTGGCGAATATACAGGCCTCGTTTTAATAGGGCCTCGGCTAGGTCTCTGTTTTTTGCACCCACAGCTAATTGAAGGGGCAGCCAGAGCAGACACAATTGAACACGTAGTAAAGGAGGCATTTCACCACCTGGCTTGCACATACAATTAAATATTTGCACCTGCAATGCTAGTATGTGTGAACGTTATCCCTGTAATTAGTTGCCGGGGTAGAAATAGATGGAGTTTTAAAACCCCTTTCTAATTCCAATAGTTGTGTTTTTTTTTTTAAATAGATATTTTTTTTGTTAAAATACAAGAACTCCAGACCAGTTAGTGTTTTTAAAAGAAACTATTTCATATTGAGTTCTTTGCAGGTAATCTGCTGGAAATATGGCTTTCGGCGATTTCTCTATGAAACCCACGGGAGTGTTCATTACTCGTATGTATTTTCTTTTTCTTTTTTTTTTTTTTAATATGAAATTCATTGTCAAATTGGTTTCCATGCAACACCCAGTGCTCATCCCAACAGGTGCCCTCCTCAATGCCCATCACCCACTTTCCCCTCCCTCCCGGGGCGGCGCCCCCATCAACGCTCAGTTGATTCTCAGTTTTTAAGAGCCTCATATGGTTTGGCTCTCTCCCTCTCTCTTTTTTTCGTATGTATTTTCAATGGGTTTGGCATGCAGTTAAGTACTCATTGCCTTCGTTCATGTCTTCCTTTCATTTATTTGATCGATAAACACACTGAGCACATACTATATCCTGGCTCCAGACGTACCAAGGCCTGTAAGAGAGCACAGCACATCTTTCCAGAGGCTCCTGGGCACGGACCGGCCCTAGGGTTGATGTTTTCATCAAATCATTAGAATTCGGTAGGACGAGTGCATATCACTTATCAGAGGTGAGGGTCCCCACAAAATACCAAGCAGTGCTTAAGTTTTCCCGGGAAGGTCTTCCGAGGGAAAATCTTGAATTTCCTTTCTTTTCTTTTCTTTTCTTTTTTTTTTTTTTTTTCTTTAACATATACATTTGTGTTGCTCTTCATCAGCAGAGGGACGGCACGTATAACAGTTTGGGCAATCACCCAGGCTCCTCCTTCCAGAAGATTCTACCGTTCAATTCGCTTCCGAGGCTGGTTAGCAACGTGAAAGGATTGTCCGTTTTCTCTATGTGCTGTGTAAAGTAGGACAATAAAGGGTTTTAGCGAGTAAGCGCAGGGTTGCGCAGGGGGACTTGAAGGGTCTTAGCGATGACGAGACAAGAAGCCCCCTCGCTTCCCCCCCGCAAGACACACACAACACGCCAATGTGCTAGGGACCTCAGTCCCCTTGCATAGTATCTGTTTATCCATAACGGGCCTTTGTACTCCAATCGTTACTCTCACATTCCTTATATTTATTTAAACAACGCGAGGGAATGTCGACAGCTCTCTGAGGAACCCCACAACGTTCAGATTTCACGTGGATTGCCCCTCTTGTCTTCACTGTGTACTCGATTTCTTACCTCCACGAACACACTGCTTTGGCCAGAGTATATCTCGTCTCCCGATCGGCTGGCCCGTTTAGGGTTGACCTGTAGAGATTTTTCAGTCCCGAATCCTGTGATTCTCACACCCTATGGAATTTCGCCCCAAACATTCGGAGTGTTGAGAAAACCGTAAAGGCACCGGGAAGGCCCAGCCTTCCCAGTGAGGGGACCTGTAAGGGGGGCCGGCCAGGAACGCTGAGCGTCGCTCTCGGAGAATAAGCAAGGGGGTGTGGGGGAGGCGGGGGGGGGGCAGCCTCTGGACCTTGAAATGTAACAGCTGTGCACTGTCGAGGCTGAGGATCAAGCAGAGAATATGAGATAGGCAAACGTTGGCTTAAACTGTCTTCTCCCTTTGATTGTCCTTGGACATCTGCCTCATCTCCTGTCAAGAATGTTTGGCAGCTGTTAGCTCAGAATAACACGGTCCTGCCGCGCCAGCCGCTACACTGGTCTCCTAATACTTTAAGCCAACTAGTCTCCGTCATACGCCGGCCCGATACACAGCTATGCTAATGCCTTGAGCTAACTAGCTTTCTATCCGCCATGGAAAACACAAGGGGGAGAGCCTTCGGTTTATTTTCCTCACGTGCTAATTGGCTTTAATTGTTGGCCAATTGGATTTCAAGTTCAGAGAGGAGTGGGCTGCACAAAGGCAAGCGTTCACTTCAGACCGTGGGAGAGGCTGGCCAGTCCTTTTGGTCTCTAATGTGGTAGACTTTATGCAGATGAGCCTGTCCCTGAACACAGGGGTCCAAAGGAGGATTCTCCGGGCCATGATGGTGGTTTCTTAAAATTCGTACTTGTCCCCATTGGCCAACAACAACAACAACAACAACAACAACAAACAAGCACTAACACTGAATTGGGAGAGGGGGGAGGGGTTGTCCTCTATATTCGTCCGTCTTCAGAGAAAATGTATGCAATTGGACAAACTTAAACATATTTAGCTCCTTTTGAGTCCCACGCGTTTACTCTCAGAGCCTCCTTCCTGTCGTTAAGAAATCACCCTTGTAAGAAAAACTGCTGAGTTAAAGATATTGAAAGTGGACATTTTTCTACTCACTCCATGAGACTGATAGGCCATGATAACAAAAATGTAGATTTATTCCACTCGTACTCCTCCGTAGCACCCTCATAAGAATTCCTTCTCAAGAAAATAAGAGCATTGAAACGGGCGCCCTCAATAGCCAGGCTTTCAAAGGAAAGTGCAGATGAAATCATAGTGGTCGACTGTGCAAGAAGATCAGGGCAGGTACCGTCAACAACGTTGACTTATTTCCAGCAAAGGTTATGGGCTGCTCTTCAGGTAATGCGGAAGCTTAAATTCCCCACTGGCGTCGAATGATTTTGCAAGATGCTGACTTAACTACCCATCCTCTGAGTCAAAATGGCCCTCAAGGAGATTACTCACTAAGTCCCCAAATTCTCTTCTTCTATATTGGGTCTGAAATGTATCTACAGGCACAAATGGTTCCACTGCTTTGATGGAATCGACCGGTCGGTCAGCTTCACACCTGTCAATGCAGTCACAGAATTTTTGACATTTTTGACTGAATTGAACAGGTGTTAGACCGAACCCGCTGGTCGATTTCATAAAAATTGCCAAACCAGCTTTCGTGATTGGAGAAAGTCAGGATCTACACCCTTATTCGTATTCCTCTATACACCTTGTTAACACACTTAGTGTCTCGTTTTCCTGAATGTAGAGGCAGAGGCGTCGTGATTATACATACGTTCATATATGCATGTATCTGTGAGGATCTCGGCCAATTAATGGTTTCTGCATTCGCAATACACAAATGGTACAGCCTTACCATCCATCCATATAGCCATAACTTCAAATAAAATCCTTTCATCACCTATCAGTTTATTCCATGAATAGTTTTCATTTCTGGCCCTAATATAGCAAAGAGTGTGGCCAGGGCAGAATAATCCTTGCTTGGCAGGCAGGCACATGATTCCAGGCCATGCGGAGTTACTTTGGGAGGGAGCTTTTCTTTTTCTTTCCTTTCCTTTCCTTTCCTTTTCTTTTCTTTTCTTTTCTTTTCTTTCCTTTCCTTTCCTTTCCTTTCCTTTCCTTTCCTTTTCTTTTCTTTCCTTTTCTTTTCTTTTCTTTTCTCTTCTTTTTTCTCTTTCTTTTCTTTTCTTCCCGGCAAGACTTAAGCAAGTTGAGAAATAATTTAGTACGAGGGTTGGTCATTGTCTGTCCCCACCCCACCCCCACCTCCCACAGGAATTTAAGCACCAGGAGAGCAGAAAATCTTTGCCTGTTTTGTTTCCTGATGATTCCCAAATGCCGAGAGCTGTGTCTAGTACGCGGTGCCTGAAGATTTCGGGACCAGCAAGGTTCACTGTAACGGGCTGGGTCAGGGAAGCCTATTCAGGGACTTCTTTCTTCCTCTCCACTCCCTCAGCACTTTGCACTTACCTTTTTTGAATTCTTTAGCCTGTTCTGCATCGCACTGAAAGCAATGCAGTGCATTGTTTCATCCTCCTTTTCCTAGACTGTGGATTCCCAGAATATGGACAGCACCCCTGGCGTAGTCCATTTTGTGCCCATCACAGGACCCTACGAGTAGTAGACAAAGAGAACCCTGTATGGAATTAAGAACGTAGTCACTTATGAATAACATAGCAGTAGTCTCTACCCACGGTCAATGCTCACCAGAAACACTTCTCGAACTTTACTAACTAACCCACACCATCCTGAGGCAGTTCAGTTTGGATAGGCGTGGGGGGAAGGGAAAGTTACCATCCAAGTAATTAGAAGAAACAAGACACGTTGTCATTCGTTGACGGTCTGGATCGGAACCCAGAATTAGCATCTTTCACTGACCTTGAAGAAGATGTTCTTAAAAACGTGGATGGGCGTAGCCCCCTACTCCCCGAATTAAAGCCAGGTTGGTTGAAAACGTCCCAGTGTCTCTCACAAAGGACACTGCTGAGGAACTGTTTACAGCCAGCTGATTCCCACAAAGGGCATTTGTTGAACAAGATGCCACCATCTTTTTTTAGAGGATGACCTTCCCCCCCCCCCCTCTCTCTCTGTAACCGTCTGGTGGCATCATTCCATAAGTCACCTGGCCAGGGGACCGAGAGCTGGGCACACTCTGCTGTCATTTTGACACTTGGTGTGAGCTGGAGACCCATCATTTCTAGAGCCTTCACGAGACCAACCACCTCTGCTTGTCACCCTCATTTTCCTCCAAGAGTAAACTCCTCCTGAAGAGCTAAATGACACGCTGAGTGACACTTGGACTGGATGTCAATCTACAGCCGGAGACACCATCCTCCTCAAGGTGAACTGTGATTATCACCTCAAGCCTTGAGAAGGTCTCCGGCTGCTTATATTTTCTCTTTCCCAATGTCTGCCCTCAACCAGCATCATTACCTTTCACGGTTTGTCTTGAGCAGCCTTCTTTCCCCGAGTCACTTAAAATAATTACACGCAGAAGAATGTCTTGATTCTTAAATATCTAGAGCTCCGGACCTGTGTTCATAAATAATAATAGGTACCGATTGTGGAATATACTACCTATCAGACATCGTGCTGAGCATTTTACCTCAATTCAACCCCGCCAATAATCCTATTGGAAGTCTTTTTTTTTTTTTCCACCTTATTCGTCACGTTCACCGACATGCCCTACGTCACCAGCACCAACGTGGCCTCCCACCACGACAACCAGGGTCTCGTAGGCGTAAAAGTCTCAGGATATGAGTGAGGGTCGACGTTCGAAGCCAGCAGCCAAGAAAATCTCCGGGCCGTTTCCTCCAAGATTGAGTCGCAGAGGCAGGTAAAGACTAGCACTGAGTCCGAGAAGTCTAGACATGGGGCACGAGATTGAAGTTGGAGTTAATGATTTGAATGTTCTCTCTGCCCAAGGACAGGACCTTAAGCCAGTCACCAACCCACTCTCCTTCAGCCTTCTTTTAAATTGAAGGGATGTGGGGGGCCCTGGGTGACTCAGTCCATTAAGCATGTCATTCTTGGTTTCAGCTCAGGTCGTGACTGCACGGTTTTGTGAATTTGAGCTGCGTGTCCAGGTCTGTGTGCTTGGGATTCTCTCTCTCTCTCTCTCTCTCTCTCTCTCTCTCTCTCTCTCTCTCCCTTTCTCTCTGCCCTTCCCCGACTCGTCCTCTCTCTACCTCTCTCAAAGTAAATACATAAACTTAAAACAAATAAAGTAAACAAAGGGAATTTTATATTGACCTGTATGTTGGGAATATCCATAAATGAGAACAAAAGCTATTAAAGAATCCTGTCCTGGGGCACCTGGGTGGCGCAGTCGGTTAAGCGTCCGACTTCAGCTCAGGTCACGATCTTGCGGTCTGTGAGTTCGAGCCCCGCATCAGGCTCTGGGCTGATGGCTCAGAGCCTGAAGCCTGCTTCCGATTCTGTGTCTCCTTCTCTCTCTGCCCCTCCCCCCTTCATGCTCTGTCTCTCTCTGTCTCAAAAATAAATAAACATTAAAAAAAATTTTTTTAATAAAAAAATAAAGAATCCTGTTCTATTGTCAATGCAATCGTTACCCTCTCTTCCTATCCCCACGTGTCTCCGCAGGAGAGGTTGTGAAAGGAGTTGGGAAAGTCGGTCCACGGTAGTTACCAGCTATGCGTCGTGGTGCCCAACATAACCAGTGTTCCATGACTGGTGAGTAGAACTCATGACTGGTGAGTGAGACTGTCGCCCTACACCAGCACTAACACATTGCACTCCTTCCATATTACTGGTCCTGAACCCTAGGAAAAGGCTATTAATACTCTATATTTTCAAAGTGAATGTAGGAACTCATCAAGGTAGAGGGACTGACAGACCATTTGATGCAGCACAAAGATGATCACAATTGTCTTATTGGGGGTGGTTTGTGGCTCCATATTCGAAAAGCCCAAAGAGATTTTGAAACCTTTCTCCGGATCAAACAGTTCACAAAGTTAGCATCTCTCATCTGATATCAGGCCAACAATACTTTTGAAAATGAAAACAAGTTTTGGGGCACCTGGGTGGCTCAGTCGGTTAAGCGACCAACCTCGGCTCAGGTCATGATCTCGTGGTTTGTGAGTTCGAGCCCCGTGTTGGGCTCTGTGCCAACAGCTCAGAGCCTGGAGCCTGCTTTGGATTCTGTGTCTCCCCCTCTCTCTACCCCTCCCCTGCTCACGCTCTGTATCTCTCTGTCTCTCAATAATAAATAAATGTTAAAGAAAAAAATTTAAAAAAAAAGAAAATGAAAACAAGTTTTAAAAGCTAACAATCGTATGTGATTCAGGGCTTCAAACTGCAAGAGGTTCGCGTTTTAGACACAATGATTTTTTTTTTCCTCTTGTTGCGCTGATAGGTTGCATGTGGAAGAAATACAAAAGAATTAACGTACAAAAAAAATATCTTTCTGGCCCAAAGTGGAAGCCGGCTCAGCAGCACAGCTGTTAGGAGGCAAGTCTGCCTCCATTCTGGGCTCGCCTGACCTCAGGCTTCTGTCTCTCCTGTGTCTGTTGGAAACATCTTGTTCTCTCAGGTGGATCATTTTCCTTTGAAGACCGATGCTCAGAAGAGGAATCTGGAAAGCCTCCTGCTATCTGCTTTCCTCTCTGCTCAGGACAAGACCACCCAGAGCTTTGCCTGGGGAAATGCTCCCCATTACTCTAATTCCTACGGAAAACCCCGTGATGTCAACTACAGCATAGTAAGTTTCTGGCAGCCTTTCATTATGTAACGAACACCCATTGTCTCCACGGCCCCCAAAGAGACTCTTTTAAGACAGACAATGTTTGGGGCACCTGGGTGTCTCAGTTGGTTAAGCGTTGCACTCTTAACTTGGGCTCAGGTCATGATCTCACAGTTTGTGAGTTGGAGCCCCACATAGGGCTCTGCACCGGTGGCGTGGAATCTGCTTGAGATTCTCTGTCTCCTTCTCTCTGCCTCTTCGGCATTCTCTCTCTCTCTCTCTCTCTCTCTCAGTCTCTCTCAAAACTGAATAAATAAACTTAAAAATAAAAGTAAAAAAAAAAAAAGACAGACAATGCTTACCTCTCCATCCAGAAACTTCTCTGGGAGGGAACTGCTCACAGTGGGCTTTTCTCAGTGTTCTACCCCTCTTATACCGTCCTGCCTCTGATGCCCATGATCTCTCCCCTTTTCCATCACCTAACTCTTTACCTGATCAAGCAGGACAATTCCAAGCCAACTGAGAATCCAGATGCTTCTTTGCTCAGCAGGATTGTGTCTCTCTGTAGCTTGCGTGCTGATGACTGTTCCCCTCCCCCACCTGGGGTCCATGTTGGATCGGAAGGAAAGACTTCCACAATTTTCTCTTGGGGCTGTTTCAGTGAATTTCCAAGTTACGGGAGGACAAAGTCACAGTCTTTGCAAACCTGTAACCTATGAGACGGCCATAACCCAGCCAACAGGGAGCTCACTCCTTCTGAAGCTCACTCCCAGATGCACGTGTCCACACTGGAGTTTCGTCAGTGACTTTCAGGGCCACTTCTTGACCCCTGTAGCTACCAGACTACCAAGTCTCCCCGTGTTATTCTTTACCCAAACAAAGCTTTGAAGAGAATCTGGTAGAGGACACCAGAGATTTGTGTCTTTCCAAGACTACCCAAGGCATGCTATCATTATTGTGAGTGAGAACATCAAGGGGGAGAGAGGAGACTCTCTAGCTGTAAAAGAAAGAAAGAAAGAAAGAAAGAAAGAAAGAAAGAAAGAAAGAGCTACTCCAGATACTCAACATACTTGAGAGTAGCCTCTCTGCTCTTCAAATGTATGGCTGGAGTTAAAACATCTTAAACAAATATTCAAATATACAGTCACTGCTCATCCAGGACCTCTAGAAGGCTGATGATGAGTCATATATGAAGGTTTTCCACCCTCAGAGGACACACTGACACAGAAACAGTTGCTCTATTGCTCCTGGTCTATGAGCCCTCAGTGCATGTTCTATTCAAGGTCTCAGGGACAGTCCTCTGAACTGAGGACTCAGAGGGATGGCCCCTAGTCCCCTATTAAACAACTACATAAGACAAGATAGAACCAAAAGGGGCCGACTGAATTTAGAGCGTGAATTCCTATAGATCAGGGTTCCTCGACCTTGACACTATTGACATTTTAGACTGGATAATTTTTTGTGGTGGGGACTGTCCAATTCATCCTGGGATGTTTAACAGCATTCCTGGGCTCTGTCCCCCGGATGCCAGTATACCCCCTTCCAACTGCAACAACCAAAAACGTCTCTTGTCCTTATTCAATGTCCGCTATAGATCAAGGAAGATAAGGGTGAATTTTAAAGGGAGGGAAGGCTTCGGGCACCAGGGTGGCTCAGCTGCTTATGCATCTGACCCTGGATTTCAGCTCAAGTCATAAACTGGTGAGGTCAAGCCCCGCGTGGGGCTCCATGCTGACAGCGTGGAGCCTGCTTGGGATTCTCCCTCTCCCTCTCTCTCTCTCTGCCCCTCCCCTGCTCATTCTCTCTCTCTCTCTCTCTCTTTCTCAAAATAATTAACCTTAAAAAGTAGAGCGAAGGCTCAATCTGTGGCAGAGAAGAAAAAGCGCAAAGAAGGCAAGTTAGTCAGCAGGAACAAGGGTCCAAGCCTTCCCAGCGCCCGTGACATAACGCATGCCTCCTTAGTCTAGCATTCAAGGTGTTTCATGATTGACCCCAGCCTATCTGTTCACATACTTCAACTTCTACTTCTGCCTGTCCCCACAGCGCATATTCCAACCACACCCAATAAATCACTGCTGCAATATCACAGTACTGCACACACTACTGTGTGCAATAGGGGCGCCTGGGTGGCGCAGTCGGTTAAGCGTCCGACTTCAGCCAGGTCACGATCTCGCGGTCCGGGAGTTCGAGCCCCGCGTCGGGCTCTGGGCTGATGGCTCAGAGCCTGGAGCCTGTTTCCGATCTGTGTCTCCCTCTCTCTCTGCCCCTCCCCCGTTCATGCTCTGTCTCTCTCTGTCCCAAAAATAAATAAACGTTGAAAAAAAAAATACTGTGTGCAATATCATTCCCCTTTTCCATGCAGCCATGTGATTAGTCACTCAGAGGCTTCCTTTCCTTCAAAAATGTCTTCTCTTGCCATTAGCTACTATGAAGGACTCTATCATCCTTTAAGACCAAGGCTGGGCCACCTGGGTGGCTCAGTCGGTTAAGCATCACCTTCGGCTCAGGTCATGATCTCGTGGTTCGTGAGTTCCAGACCTGTGTCGGGCTCTGTGCTATCAGCTTGGAGCCCGGAGCCTGCTTCAGATTGTGTCTCCCTCTCTCTCTGCCCTTCTCCCGTTCACACTCTGTCTGTCTCTCTCAAAAATAAATACAACATTAAATAAAAAAGTCGAGGCTGAACTCAGAGAGTGAATCCTGCATGAAGCTTTGCGCAATCCCCAAGCCCTTGTTTTCTTCCCTGCTTGCTATGTTGGTCCCGACCACCTGTCTGTCTTCCCAAATGAGCTCCTGAGCTGGAACGATGTCTCCTGTTCATCCTGGAAACCCGGGACATGACATTCTGCTCTGCAAAGAACATGCCTAACATGAGTGTTCTTGGAAAGACAGTGTGGTAGAGGTAACTACGGTTCCAAAGAACTCAGTCGTCTGTGTAACTAAAAAAGCATCCACTCATTCAACAGATATGTATTGAGCAATTATTATGTGCTGGCATTGTGCCAGCAGTGGTGGCTCGGACAGTGGTCCGGATATTGCTTATTGCCATTCCGGTGCCTTCAGTCTACGTGGGGAAGGAGCAGTTAATAAATACTTCTAAAAAAGTTTTTTTTAATGTTTATTTATTTTTGAGAGAGAGACAGAGTGCGAGCAGGGGAGGGGCAGAGAGAGAGGGAGACACAGAATCCGAAGCAGGCTCCATTCTGAGCTGTCAGCACAGAGCCCGACGTGGGGCTCAAACTCACAAACTGCGAGATCATGACCTGAGCCACAGTCGGATGCTTAACCGCCTGAGCCACCCAGGCACCCCAGATAATGAATACTTTTAATATAATTTTTATGTCATGATAAGCGCAATAATAACATGGTAGCCATTGTGATCAATAAAGGGTGACAGGAGTGGAGCTAGGCTAAGCATGATGGTCCAGAGAAGTCTCTTTGAGAAGGTTAACTTTTGAGTTGAGTCCAAAGAGGCAAAAAGAATTTAGCTATGTTAAGCATTGGGCTAATAACATTGCAGAGAAGGGGAAAGTAAGTGAGAAGTCCACGTGGTGGCAAATGGCTCACCTTAATTAAAAAAGAGAAAAGAGGCCACTGTCCTAGAGTATGTGAATGATGGGAATTAAGGTAGGAAATGAGATTGGATATAAATAATTTTAAATAGTAGCAGAAGGGGAACGAGCTAGCAGCCCCAACCACACACACACACAAGTGCACGTGCACGTGCACACACACACACGCACACACACACACAAATATACATATAACCGACATATATATATAAGAGAGATATATATGTAGCTGATATATATCTATGTGATATATAGAGATCTATAGATATTTTATACAATAAAAATCAGAATCATTAGACCTCTGGAAATAATAATATTACAAGTTTTAGCATTCAGGCTTGTAACATATATCAGATAAATATATCTGATATATATATATATATATAAGATATATATCTATAGATATCTATATTACATAAAGAGTCTATTACTATTTAACTCTATATATTATATAACTCTATATTATATTATATAGCTCTGTAGATATACATAGATATATGCAATAAAAATACATATATAGAGATATAACATATATCTCTATATATTAATATATAACGCAAATCATAATCTTTAGAGTTCTGAAAAGAATAATTACAGGTTGCAGCATTCCGGCTTGCAACTTACCTTATTGAATTTCAAGATACCCCTAAAAGAAGGAGATTATGATTTCCCTTTTTTTTCAATGAGGAGACCAACCTGAACATGAAAGTGAAGCAATTTCCCCAAGATCGCACAATTAATGAGCGACAGAGCCAATGTCAAATCCACATTTGCTCCCACCCACTATGTTCTTAAGAGTTACTTCAAAAAAAATAACAAGTGGGTTCTTTTCCTTCCCGAACATTGTCGTTTCCTTGTGGTTTTAGCAGAGCTGAGGGCTACATGAAAAATAAATAAATAAAGGAGCACAGCTGACCGTGAATTGCCAAGTAGATTCATAGGTGAATTACAGATTCATGCGTTTGCAGTAATTTCAACTTTAGGCTCCTGATCACAAACATCGTAATATAGGAGAGTGCTATTACCTGCAATATCAACTTCCTTTTCCACGGTCGTGGAAGACAGACGCTTTGGTACAAATGGCGTGGAATGTGGGAATATTGATACGCCCAAGCTAGAAGTTAGGGACTCACTAACACCTTCAATGGTGACCCTTTGGAAATGTCTAGAACAGTGACAGGACCAGTGGCAAAAAGGAAAATCCTGCCCCGATCATGGAAGCAGGAAATGAAGAAAGACCGGTCACCTGCCATGCCCCGTAAATGCTTAACATAAATCCTGTTACACTGCTAAGGAGTGACTGCTAAAGAGATCCTTCTCACGGCGCTCAAAGATCGGAGCTCGAGTTTCCATAAATGAGAGACGGCCTGGTGTGGTTTAGACATATCTGTGTTCCCGAAGTCGTCTCAAAATATATTCTGCCTCGCGTTAGCAGCCCTAAGCCCTGGCTGGAATCTCACACCAAGGGTTGGCAACCTATTGATTGCTTGCTGGGATGTCCTCCCCAGATTTTTCTTCTAGAACGAATTTAGAGGGCCGCTCCAAATGTCAGCTGCGTCCTCACGAACTGTACTGCTGAATCGGAGCGAGCTGATGGGGGGCTGCTGGCTCTCCTCTATGTGGTGGTCTCTTCAGTGGGGCGTTGGATTACATCACCCAGCGGCCACCAGCTCTTCCTTTGGCCTCAGCAAACGTTGCAGTGGTGCCGTTTTTTTCCTACCCAGCAGGCCCCACTAGCGTCTCTTTGGCTGCTGGGGCGGAATCCCAGGAGTCAGGGGGTGTGGGGCCCAAATTGATAACTGTGTCCATTGACTTTCCGTTCCGAATTGCACCTCTTTCATTATGTTGGGCAGCTTTGTCCCAGAGAAGGAGATTATGCGGTGGACAGCAGAGGAGAAGGAACTTCAGAAAGATAGAGCGCACAAAAAAGTGTGACAAATTGCCATGACAGGGCTGGGATGGTCGCTTGTGATGGAGTGAAATTAAATCCCCCACCAAACAATACCGCTTTATTCTGTGTCTATGGGGACCCTTGTTGAGCCTAGATTGAGAGAGAAAGTCAGAAGAGGATAAGATGCACTCACACCGTCAAAAAGGATATTTTTTTCCACAGCCCTCGGACTTACTTTCTTCCACAAAACGGCCATATAACACACATCTGGAGAGGTGGTAAACGTATTAATATGTAAGAGAGTTGGGCCACTCTGTCGCTCACTAATCCTTAGACTAATAACCCAAGGTTTAAGATGCAAAACCGAGTCCCTTCTCACACTTACTCTCTCGGTTCACACCATTTCTAAGGATCTGTCTTAGAACCCTTGTTCAGAACAAAAATCCGCCTCCGTGACTTAGGCCTTTGTTTCTCGACGCATGTCACGGGTTCCGTTCACCCACCACCCACTCTCTTAGGGTTTATTCCTGGACCCTAAGGAGAATCGTTCGTTTGTGTTTCTATCAGCCACCGATGTCTGGTAATGTAGATCGGAGACAGAAATTCCTGGGTACGTGGTCACGAATCCCACCTTTGGTAACTGCCTTGGCTCGCTTCACAAAAGCAACAGAGCTCTCCATCCGATGATAGGCAGGGAGGTACGTGGCAAGTTCACCGCAGGGACCCTCTTGACCCTTTAATGTCAGGAAGGGGTGAGTTAAGGTGATTGAGTATTGGACATGTCTCATCTTTATAGTGCCGTCTTTCTTCTGGTAAAATCCACACCATCTAAAAATCTCCCCCTTTAATCCTTTTAAAGTCCAGTGGCTTTTAGTTCACAGTGCTGTGCAACCTCCACCACTATATAATTCCAGAACATTCTTATCACCCCAAAAAGAGACCCATCGAGCACTCCCCATTTTCTTCTCCCCGCCACCCCCCCACCCCGACCAGGCCCTGATGACGGCTAATCTGCTTTCTGTCTCTATGGTGATGCCTACTCTAGACATTTCTAGAAAAAGAATCACACAGTAGGCTTTCCTTCGTGTCCGGTTTCTCTCATTTAGAATAATGTTCTCAAGGTTGATCTACGTTGTGGCATGTATCACAGTCCCATTCCTTTTTTCGGGCTGAATAATATTCCATTGTATGTGTATGCCATATTCTGTCTTCTCTGTCCATCAGTTCTTGGACGTGTGGTTGTTTCCATTTTTTTTGGCTACTATGAATTATCTGCTTGAACATTCGTGTCCCAATTCTTGTTTAACATACATTTTCACTTTTTGGACGTATACACCAAGGAGTGGAATTGCTGGGTCGTGCATGTGGTGATTCTATGTTTAAATTTTCGAGGGGCGCCTGGGTGGCGCAGTCGGTTAAGCGTCCGACTTCAGCCAGGTCACGATCTCACGGTCCGGGAGTTCGAGCCCCGCGTCAGGCTCTGGGCTGACGGCTCGGAGCCTGGAGCCTGTTTCTGATTCTGTGTCTCCCTCTCTCTCTGCCCCTCCCCTGTTCATGTTCTGTCTCTCTCTGTCCCAAAAATAAAGAAACGTTGAAAAAAATTTTTAAATTTTCGAGAAACTGCCAAATTGCTTCCACGGTGGCTGCAACATTTTACATTTCCACCAGCGTTCTAGTTCCTCTAGACCCTTGCCTGCTCTAGTTATTTTCTTGTTTTTTGTTTTTTGTTTTTTGTTTTTTGTTTTTTAATCGCCATCCCTAGGGGCACCTGGGTGGCTCAGTTGGTTAAGTGTCTGACTTCAGCTCAGGCCATGGTCTCACAGTTCACGAGTTCAAGCCCCACATAGCCCACTTTGTCAGCACTTAGCCCACTTTGGAAACTGTGTTCCCCTCTCTCTCTCTCTCTGCACCTACTCCCCACAAAAAAAGAAATAAGCATTTAAAAAAAAAAACCCATCCTAGTCGGTACAAGGCAGTATCTTCTTACAGTTACAATTTATACTTCCCTAATGACTAGTCACATTGAGTGTCCTTTTCTATGCTTGTGGGGCGTTTGTTTACCTTTTTGGAGAAATGTCTTTTCGAGTCGTCTGCTCATTTTAAAGATTGAGTTGTCTTTTTATTGCTGAGTTAATGCATTTTGACGGAACAGTGATAAACACTCCAGAAGACCAACACTGTAGGACAGAAGTAGCCAGGAGCACGAATGAGACTGTTTTCATTGTGAGTCATGGCACACTAACCTGGATGGAGTCCTTGTTCTGTCCTTCAGAGGCTAGATGAGGCTTAGTCCGTTTCTTATCATCCCTAAGTCTTACAATACGACCAATATGCGCATTAAGCGAGATAATGTTCATACAGCTAATGGTACCGTGGCTGGTATAGAACAGTCAAGTGCGCGTAGACGTCTGGCTTGCATATTCAACCTGTCATTACAGCTGGCATCATGGAAAGAAAAGGAACTGGAGAATTCCGGGCTAAGCGCACGGCAACCCCGAGACTAAGACCAACGCATTCTGGATAGAATGACTGTTTGTGCCCAGCTACCCAGTGGAGGATTCACCCCACTGCCCTATGTTACCAGGAAGCAGCAGCAAGCATGAACTCACTCAAAAACAAACAAGCAAACAAACAAACAAACACTAAACTTGGTGTGGGATTTTTGGCGGGGGGCGGGGGGGGGGAGCGTTTTAACCCAAAGTTGTTGGCTTTAGCTATTCGGTAATTTCAAGCGGGTCACGTGATAAATAGGTCCTGAGCATCCACGCTACGCTAGTGGCATAGAGATAAAGAAAATATACCCTGGAGGAGAAACGGAGACGAGGTAAAAAATGCAAAGATGAGCGCGTGTATCGCTGCCCGTGAGGCGTAGGTCCAGCGATAGGCTGACTTTTAATGGTCATTAATGATGAAATCTTTCAGTAAAGAAATGCTAGATTGATGATGTCAACCCATATCCAAATATGTGAAACAAACAGCTGCAGAAAACAATCTTTTGATGATCGTCTTCATGAGCAATTGCCAGTTTTGCTTTGGATCTGTGGCTTAGAAAACATATGGTGTTTTAACTCTGTTTGTGTATCATAAAAGAAGTATCAAGGCGCTATTACTGGGGATGCCTGGGTGGCTCAGTGGGTTAAGCGTCCGACTTGGGCTCAGGTCACGATCGCTCGGTTCGTGGGTTCGATCCTTGCGTCAGGCTCTGTACTGACAGCTCAGAGTCTGGAGCCTGCTTCACGATTCTGTGTCTCCCTCTCTCTCCGCCCCTCCCCTGCTCATGCTCTGTCTTTCTGTTTCTCTCTGTATAAAGTAAATAAACATTAAAAAAATTTTTTAAAGGGACTATGATTGCTCTTTGGTTTTTGGATTTGATCCTTCTATTTTCTTGATTTAAAGACTATAAAATAAATGATAAAGAAAAACATGTAACCTCCCAATTTGGAAATAACATCAACCACCATTTAATTTATTTGGAGGCGGGGCGCCTGGGTGGCGCAGTCGGTTAAGCGTCCGACTTCAGCCAGGTCACGATCTCGCGCTCCGTGAGTTCGAGCCCCGCGTCGGGCTCTGGGCTGATGGCTCAGAGCCTGGAGCCTGTTTCCGATTCTGTGTCTCCCTCTCTCTCTGCCCCTCCGCCGTTCATGCTCTGTCTCTCTCTGTCCCAAAAATAAATAAATGTTGAAAAAAAAAATTTAATTTATTTGGAGGGATAGGTTGGTCCAAGGACTACAAGAAAATGCCAAGGTAAAAAGAGTCGATCTATGAGCATATGAGCTGTGTTCAATAAAAGTTTAGAGTATCTCTGATCTGGTTTTGGTCTTTTCTTTTAGATCTCCAAGTTAAATTCTGGGGAAATCGTGGCATGCAAATTGTTGTCAGCAATTGCTCTGGGGACTTAAATACTGGAACAAGGGTGCTATGGTTTTAGTATTTTTAGTGCGTTCTGCATTTATCATTAGGATATCTGTATCTACAAAATACTGTGGACCCTGTTCCCACCATCCATTCCCCAACATGCACACATAGGAAAAGTGGAAAGTGAGTTCAACTTGTTTGGATAAACAGCTAGCCAGCCAGCCACGGGACCACGCCACCGCATCATAACGTAGACTATTTCTGTTTCCCGAGATTCACCCTCCCCAGTTCTTATGGATATTGTCACTATTATTATCATATGTTTGGCGCATTTGAATGAGACACTGGTTCAGGCTGAGAAAATTTTTATGGACCAATTCCCCCACTGTTTTCCCCTCCTCGATTTCCTCTTCACCTCCCCGTGCACAGCCCGGCTTCAGTTGCCTTGGCCAGACTTTAAAAACATTTCAGACTTAAAAGGTTAAGATCTAAGGGCTGCTGATTTTATCTGGGCTTTTAACTAACACAGGCAGGTGGATTAGAGATATGTGTACAATCCCTACTCTAGACACTTGGGTAAATATGCTTAAGTGCAGGGGCAGCCGAAGAAGCAATCCGATGTTATTGTCCTATTAATTCCAAAGTGGAGATTAAAGAAATCAGTAGTGTAAATATCAAAAAGGATTTCCACTTACATATAAGAACGTACTCAGGCAGACTGGTTGTTCCAAATTACATGAAGGCTTTTGGCTTTACGAAAAGTGTGCATTTGTTTTGCTTGAAATTTGCATACTTTTTGGTCTCTCTTTGTCCGCACAAAGGGTGCTAACCCACCAAGAATTCCGTTCACATGGTAGTAATTTGGGCTGCTTATGGTTTCCATGTAGTTTTACCACAATAAAAGATATATGTGCCAGAGTTGTGATGTAGAGTCTAACTTTTTTTTTTTTTTTTTGGTCCCTCTTTATGTAACATTTCCTAGAAATGCCAAAACACAGGGTGAGGGAGGCTGCGTATCGAGTTCAGAGCATTTCTAACTTTAGACAGTATAAAATCCCCACCTAGTTTGGCAGATTTCTTTTCCCTCAGAGTTTCACAAGGCACCCTTGTGCCACCGCAAATGAATGCTATCTGACGGCTGGAGAAGTTAAATACGAATCCAGCGAGTTTTCCAGCCCGTGCAGGCAAGCTGGGATAGGTGCTCCAAAGCTGTGCTTTGGGGAGGGAAATGCCAATTAAATTGCAGGTGCCCCAGTTTCAACAAAAGTCATCAAGGATCGCCATTAGCTTTTATTATACTATATGTGCATTAAAAAAAAAAAATGCATAGGCTTACGCGTTGTTTTTTTTTTAATTTTTTTTTTCAACGTTTCTTTATTTTTGGGACAGAGAGAGACAGAGCATGAACGGGGGAGGGGCAGAGAGAGAGGGAGACACAGAATCGGAAACAGGCTCCAGGCTCCGAGCCATCAGCCCAGAGCCGGACGCGGGGCTCGAACCCACGGACGGCGAGATCGTGACCTGGCTGAAGTCGGACACTCAACCGACTGCGCCACCCAGGCGCCCCTAGGCTTACGCGGTTTTTTAATCCGCCCAGCAGCACGGCCAAGGATGTAGCCAAAGAGTCACAGAACTTTCAGAAATTGGAAGAAGAGGTGACTTTTCCACCCTGCTTTTTGAGACCCTAGTTGCAGATCTCAGGTCATCTTGAGCTGACGCACCCTTGCACACAGAATAGTCCTATGGAACCCACGACCACTGCATAACTCTCTTTGGAGTGATTATGCCAAACAGAAGACAGAGAAACACAACACACCATCAAAAAGGCTACGCACGATGCTCTTGGACATCGCTGTGAAATACCCAGACAACCAGCCAGTTCTAACAAGACACCTGGTCGATCCAGTGAAACAGATGCATTAAACCTATTTTGGCGTGAGTGAGAGCAAAGATCAGAGACCATGCAAAAGAGGAAGGCCAAGCATCTGACCCACATTCATCTAAAGCGCGGGAATTGGGAGGAAGGAAAAGAAGGAGTGACTGCCCTTCAGGAAGAAGCTTGGAGACGTCTTCCCCCTGTCGAAACTGTTACTTCTAGTTAGAGTTCAAGGTGGATGGCCATGGTCACTGGTGCTCCTTTTAATCCAAAAGGCTGCCCTTTATTTTATTAAATGTCTTTAAGTTTATTTATTTTGAGAGACTCAGAGAGCACAAATTGGGGAGGGGCAGAGAGACAGAGAGAGGGAGGGAGAGAATCCCAAGCAGGCTCAGCACCATCAGGGCAGAGCCCGATGCGGGGCTCGAACTCACAGACCGTGAGATCACGACACGGGCGGAAATCAAAGAGTCGGATGCCTATCCGACTGGGGCACCCAGGCGCTCCGAAAGGCTTCCCATTTTGCTCTGATGTGATCATTGCTTCCCATTTTGGCATGAGTAACTTCCAGACAATTAGCTTGCAGAACAACCCATTGGGATGGACAGCATTGGAGACAAGGAAGTTTAGCTTAGGAGTGAGATGTGGGGGGATGTTAACTTGAGGGAACACTGCTTCAGGAAACAGGAGGCGTGGGGGTCGAGCAACGATACAGGGTTTGCATGCCTCAAGTGTCTCAAGGGGACAACGGTGGGCAGCCGGGGAGGTGGGAAAAATGCCTCAGGCTACCTCCCTCTACACTGAAATTCTGCCCAGGATTTGGTTCCATCGAAACTCATCTACCGTTCTGCTGATTAAGGCATCCGTTCTTGTAATTAAGGAGTTTGCAACAAATATTAAAAACGTGATCAACATGTTAACAGTTCTGTAAGTTTATTTATTTATGTCGAGAGAGAGAGAGAGAGCGAGAGCCCCCCCCCCCCCCCCCCCCCCCCGCGCGGCGGGGAGCAAGTTTCCCAAGCAGGCTCCGCGTCGTCATCAGCACAGAGCCTGAGGCAGGGCTCCAACTCAAGAACAGTGAGCCCATGACCTGAGCCGAAATCAAGAGTCAGACCCCAACCAACTGAGGCACCCAGGCGTCCCGGCATATTAACATTTTAATTTTCAAATGTTCGCATGGAATTTAGCACATAGAGTCATAAGTTCAACCCAACTCCGGGCCACTAACCTGTCAAGGCGCTTGACAAATGTCCGACCCTGGCACGTGAAGATGTTTGTCTCTGATTCTTCTAGTATTGGGCATGGGGTAGGCTGCACGTAACTCGGCTGGGAGTTACATGCATGTAACTCCTCTGAAAAGGAGGAAAGGTGGGGCACCTGGGTGGCTCAGTTGGTTGAGTGACCGACTTCGGCTCAGGTCATGATCTCACAGTTCGTGAGTTCAAGCCCTGCATCGGGCTCTGTGCTGATGGCTCAGGGCCTGGAGCCTGCTTCACATTCTGTGTCTCCCTCCCTCTCTACACCTCACCTGCTCACGCTCTGTGTCTGTCTCTCAGTAATAAATAAACGTTAAAAAAGAAATTAAATAAAACGGAGAAAAGGTAGGTACACCTCAAAAAGATTCCCCTGAAACACTCAGGTCACGTGTAGCCTTTAGCACTCTTGTCACCGATGTGGCAAATTTGTGTTGAATCTGGGGAAACTCTGAGGAAATCAAGTGCCCGGCTCTTACCCTCTGCCTCTGGAAAGATGAGACCCATTCTCACCTTACAAGAGTAACAGAAAAAAAAAAGTATCAATGAAAAAATAGAGCTGAAAATGTTCTTGGTTTAATATCAGACCCTAAAAAGCACGATGTTATTTATATTTTCTTCAGAGGCATGTTTTCTTTTTTTAAAACTTAAAACAATTTAGAAGGCTTGTTTTCATATTAAAGCAGAAAATAAATGTAGGTATGTCTTTCGGAGCCCAAAACTTAGAAATTAATTAAAAACACAAAATGCATTATGTGACTCTCTTATTTTTGTGCAGTTATCTGAGTCCTTTTATGGAAAGCTGTATTCAGAAGCCTAATTGAGAGCTACTCATGAACACTCGTTCACAAAATCTGGGATAAAAATCAATAAGTCATGTGGTTTCAATGATGGTGACTTTTCTTCGGTACCTTCTCTGATCCTCGGATACGGGAAGAAAAATCAAATAATGAAAACAGAAGTGTAGAACTCTTAGGCTGTTTTGGGGTGAGTGTCTGGAATGGGGAAGGGTAGGGGAAGAACGGTAAAATCAGTCTTTGTGACAAATGATTAATAGTTCAAAGTCCTGATGGCTTTTCTATGAAGAACAGACCCAGGAGGTACAGTATGAAACAAAACAGATCTCCTCAATTAGCTTGTCCACACTCTCTTTGGGGTTCTGAAGGAGTACGCTCTCAAGGTCAAAGGCTGTTTCAAGCCCCAAGCTCTCAGCGCACCCCCACACATTTGGGTGTCTCTGGTTTCCAGAATCCCCACGCCTGGATTCTGTTGGGCAATTGCAACTCTCTAACCAGCAAGCAAAGGCTTTGTTACAAAAAGAAGGACGTGTGTGGGCAATGCCACCTCGCTGAAAGTCATGTGACCCTTGGGCAACTCTTCTGACCTTTCCCAGCCTCCGTTTTGACATCTGTAAAATGGAAACAATATCTCCTTCGAGGCTGAGGTTTGCTTATGAAACGTAGTGAAACCTGTGAGGGTCTGTCTGTATGGACTGAAGTGTTACTATTCTAGGTTTCTCTCTCTGCTCTGTTTAGTTCACATGTGTCCACACCTCGACAAAAAACTCAGGACATATGTTTTGTCCATCACAAAGGCACACTTGTGGATTCAGTTCCACAGTCGTCCATGTTGAATTCTTCCCCTTGTCTGCTTTTCAGTCGTACCGGGAGCTTCGACGGCCGAACCAGTTTCAAAGAATTCAGTGAACAAAGAGAAGACAACTTTACAAAAATGAAAGAAGTACACGGGTCAGCACAAATCTCAAAACCAAACCTAAGCTCACCAGCTTCTCTGAAATCCAAGTCAAACTCGGTGAAAACACGGAGCATTCCTGGAAAACAGGGGTCAGCCCCAAAGGTGCACGCCCTTTGTGCAGAAACCGAGCAAACGTCAGCATCCAAGTTAGCTCGAAATCAAAATCAATTGACAGATAAGGAAGCTAGTCCAAAAATAAGGGACCGCAGAAAAGCAAACAAAGAATCTTCCCCGTGCACCTGCTGGAGACGCTGTGTTGCAGCCTCCCCACTTCGACCCTAACCTATATTTGATATGGTGTTGTTGCAGCTGTGGGACCGGAGTGGTTTATTTAAGTGGCTCCAAATGCCTGTCAGTGTGGCAACCAGCTGAACACATAAAACAGGCTCTCCAAACCCTTTATGGCCCAGGGTCAGAGTAAATGGAATAATAAAATCCAAATGCTTTTGTCTCATTTTCCATCACCCAACCCTTGTGCATAAATCTGCAGTTTCGCTGTGACCTTCGTGTTCCGTGCGGGATGAGGCCGCGGGTTGGAGATACATTTGGTCTGCATCTTGGGTCTTTAAAAGCTTTTTCCAATTAATTTTAACTGGCTTCCATAAGGATCAAGCACAGCTTCCTCCCTCCTGCCACCCTTCTCTCCTACCTTTTTAACCAGCCGAGTGACAGAATGTTCTAGAGTAATACAACAGGTATCAACCCGATGATGTTTGGAATCACCAGAGAGAAGGCATGATTCCAGGTCCCAGAACGTCGGAAAGAAACAAACTGTCCTTGTTTCCAAAGCACGGAGACAGACTTGCCCTCGATTTGGCCGCCTTCCCTCCAGTCACCGAGCCTCTCGACCCAAAGTGGGAACAATGGTGCAAAAACCTGAGACCACGCTGACTTGAATTCTGGCAGTCAGAGCCTTTGTCCTTGGAGTCCACTGAGGGAGCCTCCCGTCTGATTCTCTGTGTGGCGGGGAGATCTGGAAGCATGGCGTTAGAAAAGCCACTCGGCCTGATAGGCTTGTCCCCGGAGTGCTCCCCTGAGTGCTCCGGAACTCAGAGAAGAAGCAGGCACGAGTCGCGGGTGACCTGTTGCCAAGCACAGAGCGATGGAAGAAAAAACTGTGACCCGTGGGACCTCCTCCTGCCATCCACTTCCCTGGCTTCTGGAGTCGAGGAAAAAGCAAACCACCCCAGAAGGAAACAACAGGAGACTCGTTTATTGTCATTCGCCAGAGAAGTTCGGTTTCATGCCGCACGCTGATTTCATGTGTCATTTCTTTGCGCTCGCCGCGACAAGGGGGGCAGACCCGAATAAGACCCAGTTCCAGTTTTCCAAGTGTTCCGTCTTCGGGGGAAAGGTGGCGAGCCCACACACAAGAGTCACCTTGAGAAGTGTCCCAGTATCAGGGGAGGGAAGGATTTACATAAGACCTTTGAGTCCTTTGCTCTTGTTGGAATACGATCGCGTCCCCACCCCCGGGACAGTGACCCCTCATCCCAGCATATTGAATGCTTTCCACCCCCGTGCTGCCTGTCTTCTGCCCCTTTTCTTCCCTCTTTTCAAATTGGTATTCCCCTTTCTTTGTTTGTCCCTGCCTTTTTCTCTATTATTTTGTCTCTAGAAAATCCAAGGAATTTACAAAGACGGGAAACCTTAATACTAAATCTGAAGATACATTTATCTAAACAGTCGATCGTGTTTCGTAAACCTCCAGGAAGGAGACAGGATGTTCCTTGGTCTTGACATCTGTCATTTTGTAGGACTAAACGAAAACTGTGGAAGCCGGTCCTGAGTGAGGGACGCATTGTCCAGAGCCATAAAATCAGGTTAGTGGAAGGGCTGAGTGACCACGGATCCAACTTTCTCTCTGAACTGCCACTGTGTTAAGTGCTTTTAAATGGGACTCTGTTAACTGCCAACCTTTCTGTGCAAGAACTTTCCTGCCAGTGAGCGGTGCGTGGGTCATCACGTTTGATCACTTCCCATTCCACACTTAACTAACCTGGAATCAGCTAAACTTCAGGCAGAAAGAATACACTTGAAGTTGATATTTCCATTGTTACAAGGTTTGACTAACTAAAGAAAAAAGAAAATTGGACTCACGCCTGGGAAAACGGGTCCCCTGAATCGAGTCAACATTCCCTAAGTGTGAATTAAGGATCTAGACTGCTGGCATTTCAGGTATAAACCATGAATGCCAGAAAAAAAGATTTCAACATCATTTTTTTCATTGACTAAAGGTCTTAGCCTTATGTAAATCAGCCCTGAAATTACTTAGGAAGGTCGTCTTTCAAAGGAACACTGTGGTCTCACTGAAATTAAAGGGCCATGCATGATAACGGAAAGTCATGGATCAAAAGGGGCATCCTATGTGGGAGTACACCCACAAAAGAATGGAAGAGTGGAATTCGGTAGTCCTTAAATATCATCCATATTTACCCACTGAATCTTCTCCATTCAAGCTTATCATGGACAATTCCACTGGAAAGGGACTTAAGGTGTTCTTCTAGGAAACCACTAAATTTTGTTCACTGTTTTTACCCTTAAAGACATATTTTTGCTTCCTTCTTTTTTCGTTTTCCTAGCTCGCGTTTTCAAAAAATCTGTATTATACTGTCCAAACACATCTCTGTGGGACTTCAAACTGGCCATGTGGTATTATAGAAAGAGCATGAAGTTTCAATGAAAATATTTCCAGGTATAAAACTTACCTGCGCAAAGCTGAACAGATGACTTAAGCTCCCTGGCCATCAGTTTCTTCATCTATAAAATGTGGACAGTAAAACATACCTTGCAAGGTTGTCAATAAGGATTAAGTGGAATAGCATAAGTTATGGATGGTGACATACATAACGGGCATATGGCAGCATATATCCCCCTGATCGATCTCTCTCTCTCTCTCTCTCTCTCTCTCACACACACACACACACACACACACACACACACTATACTAATGTGTGATTCTACTCTTCTCTTTTTCAAGTGACACCCAACAAACTATTGGTAGGCATGGGCTATTTTACCAGGTTAACACCCCCAGTGGCTTTGACTATATCTAGTAGTCTCTCAAAACTCCACTTCTCCTCTGGGTGGCTCTTCCAATTTTCTAATATCCTTCCCAAGGAGGTAGACATAATTTTTTCAGATGGGGGTTAACTAACACAGAGAAAACGGATATTTAAGAGGATTTTTGCATTCATGCAGCCTAAAAATACATTAAGGTCTGGTAGCTTATTCTGTCCAGGAAGACCATGGCCCAGCTGCAACTTAAGGCAGTCAAAAAGACAGGCAATCCAATGCTCTCCCTTGGTCATCAGTTGGCTTGGCCAGAGTCAACTGGCCACTGGCCACATTACACAGTGATAAGCCCGAGTCCTTACCATTTCCGAATCTGAACCAACCATACACTGTGGCCCCTACTTACTTACTCTGGCACATACATCTGCTGGCTTAAAACGACTGTCTGACCTCCAATTTTTTTACACATAAAGTAGGAATTTTTAGATAAGCTTTTGCAAAAGTGAAAGAAATCCATAACAAATGACCCCACTTTCTCCAAAGTCAAACACAGACTTTGGAAACAGGAGACAAAAGTTTTGCCGAAACCTTGCCTAAAAGTTTGACTTGTTTTTCAGCCTAGAAATCATGATGTGCTCTTCATGTATGGAGATAATTGTACGTTGCGTTGACTGATCCAGGCAGACAGTCTGTGAAAGTATAGATCCCTTTTGGGCTATAACTCTACACTTGTTAACTGACTGCTTATATTCCAATTCATTGGCAAGAGTATTCCGAAGGATGAGGCTATTTAAGGAAAGAGTTCACTTCCCTGGAGAGGCTGGATAACCCAGTGTGAAGTCAAAATAGTAACACAATCTAAATCAAGCCGAATAGGAGTCAAAGCAGCCATGTCAATCCTACCAGGGCTTCGGATTTGGGGCCACCACAGATAATGCAAAGAGCTTGGCGACTCTACACCGGAATCGTAATGCAGGTTTTCCAGCGGGAAGAAATTTCTGGATCAGAGCTCATGAATGACTCTCACTGCTAACTCACAGCAGTGAGATCGACCGTCATCATCTCCAATCTTTCCTCGACGATTTCCCAGTCTCGTCAATGTGCTTCTCCTCTCGGCCACCTGGGCACCTGCCACTATGATCACGCAGGGAATCTCATTGCCTGCTTACTTCTCTTCTGCACCAGACTCAGAGCTCTGAAAAGAACTGAGCCCACAGCTACAGGTGATTTGTTACTGCCTCCCACAGGGTCTGAACCTTAGCAGGCATCAAGTAAATGTTGAATATATATATTTTTTTAGGTGAATGAATATTCCTGAACTCAGAGGTAGGAAAAAAAAAAAAAAAAAACAGAGAGCTTACCCATTTCTCATCCTTGGGATGTGAGCTTCCAAAGCTGAATGCTTTGGTTGTGCATGTAGCTCAACGCGGATCACAGGAGCACAACAAATATCCAGTTAGGCTCCTGGGATGATAAAAAGGACAGACAGAATGAAATGCACTGAGGCGGGGTCAGTGGAATGCTGTGTAACACCTTTTGAGGAATGGTTGGCAGCTGGGATATATGGCAGGGAGAAGATGTTTGCAATAAACTGGTTACCCCACCATCGGTGACTCAGTGGAGTAAAGGCATTTATATCCAGAGCCCAAGGATGCAGACCTCAAAATAGTGGGAGGAGCACTGGGTGTTGTATGGAAACCAATTTGACAATAAATTTCAGATTAAAGAAAAAAGATGGGAGAAACAAAAGAAAATGAAAACAGACCAGTGAGGCAAAGCAAGTGAGAATTTTGGGTGCAGACAGACATGATTCCAATCCAACTTCATTACTCTAGCACATTACATGTATCTGTGCGTTTAACCTCCCTCATACTCAAGGGATGGGGGAGGTCTCCGTAAACTCGTAACAGTAAGATGTATTTTCCAAGGTTGTAAAGGAAAGAATGAGATAAGGTAGGTAAGTAATGAGCTTGACAGGAAGAAGGGCTTTCATATTATTACTGTTTTTAAGGGAAGCTTGGATAATTTATGCAGGCAAGTACGACACAGGCAATCGAAATCCGCATAACAGAGACAGACAAAATGCCACCTGCAGTCGTGAAGGACAATTGAATAGGTGCTTGATAAATCAAAGTCTTTCATAAATCCCTCCTAGGAAGTCATAAAGATTTTTTTATCTGGTGAAATCATAATGTTTTCTAAAGAAACCAACTACAGTGTTAAACCCTGAAGTCCTGGGTCCCACGTTGAGACACCGGATCGTGAGAAACGTCGAGAAGAAACAACATGGGATCATTTTCGTTAGTGTCTGAATCACTGATATCCAAATAATAAAATATCTGAATTATTATATTTGTTACATCTAAGATAGTTTCAATGTTAAGATACACTATGATTTAATAGGCTAAAAATATTATAAAATTTAAGAATGCGGAGTTAAGAGAAGAAATGTCAAACATTTTATAACTAGAGTAGTTGAAAACCAACCGTGACTTTGGGCGCACGTGTGTGTGTGCACATGAGCACACGTACGTGTGTTTCTGAGGTGGGGTTCAGACATAGTTAGCAACTTTTCAGCAATCCTGACCTGTGTGGTAATCATCACTTTTCTCCAGAGTGAGCATGACGCCTTTTCCAAGCTTCCTGCCTTGCCTTCCAAAAGCCACATTTCTTGTGAGGCCCTGAGAGCAAGAGCCTTCGTAGCCTTCTAGAGCAGCAGCTGGAATGCAATCCTGATACTCGAATTCTGGGACTACATCTAGAGTTGTGACATTTATGTTGATACTAACAGATTTAGAGAGAGAAGACAAAAATGCTTCTACGTGGGTTACTCTGGGAAGGGATGATGATATGGGACAATGACATCGTACGGAGCATTTGCACTAAAACTAAAATATTGTGGTTCCAGCGCCTAGTTTTGTGTGAAGCACAAAAATTTTTCGGGAACGGAAACCTCAAGGTGACCGTTCACTCTCAGGTCTGGGTGTGAGTGTGTGTGCGCACGCGTGCGTGTGTGGTTACATTCTCCTTTGCCCATTTATTGACATTCATGGGTTTCAAACTGCAATGATGTGGATCCAGCAGTTCCTTCAGACTGTAACATTTTTACCTCCTTTTGCCTCTCGTCTTATTTTACACATTTAGGATAAAGAAAAAAAAATAATCTGTCGGCCAATGTTTGGTTCTGGATGGCAGTTCCATTTCACTGATCATTTATTAATCATACTTAATTTAGGAAAAGTTAGGATAAAAATAGAGTGTTTAAACCCAAAACCGAAGAGGCGATCAAAAGTCAGAACCTAAAATATGCTATTGTATGCCTGCTTTATCTTAGAATGACCTGTTTCCTTCACGAAGGTCTCGGTGAATTTCAAAGCCTCATCCAAGTTCACGAACACCAAACACTTATTATGGGTCAAGCATTCTACATTAATGATCTCAGATAAGTTCCCCCAATAAACCTGTAGCATAGGTATTATCAAACCCATTTGCCGAAGGGAAATCTTAAACACTAAGAAGTTATTCAACTCTAAGAAATAATTTTTCCAAGGTTGCACAATTGGACTGTAGCAAAGCTGAAATTCAAACTCTGTATCCCACTGGTTTTAAGACCTGTGATCTTTCCATCCTGAAATCTCGCTGCTCCCAACCATCTACTGAGCTAGGAGTAGATATGTCCCTGTCTGCCGATCACCGCCCCTCTTGAGGAAGAAAGCGAGAAAAGTTCAACCGTATCAATAGCGTATCCCCAAGAGAAATTGTTGGTTTGCCTCAGTCTTTGATTCCAGCAATAGACACACTTTTGAAATGATGCATCAATATGCTGTGTAGGTGGTGAGCTCACCTGCCCCCTTTAGTATGAGGGGCTTTCACTGACATAATTCCTGACTCAGGGAAAAGCAGCCTGAACCGTACAAAAGGCCTACTGGAGACCACGTATCACATCCATTTCACAAGAATGCTAAAAAGAATGTATTTGAGTTAAAATATTTATAATGGCCTCATTTTTCTCATTTTGCATACGTATCACTTAAGAAAATAATAAAAGACTGCCATATTTTTTGCTGGAAAGAGGTAGCTTTTAATTCAGAAATGCTTCATTAATATGGCCCAACAATATTGTTTTTTGTTAAGTTTATTCATGTCGAGAGAGAGAGAGATAGAAATTGGGGTAGAACCCGAGAGGGGTTGGGGGGAGAGAGAATCCCAAGCAGGCTCCACACTGTCAGCATAGAGTCCGATGCGGGGCTTGAACTCATGAACCGTGAGATCACGACCTGAGCTGAAACCAAGAGTCCGACGCTTAGCCGGCTGTGCCCCTGGCCCAACAATATTGTGAAAAATCAACCAGACTATAAAAGCGTGACACGAAGAGGCCACAGGATGGTTGAGAATATGAACCATACGAACCGGCAATAACAATCCTCGGTATCCACCCAAATGAGGTGAAAACTTCTATCTACCCAAAAGTCTGCAAACAACATTTATAGCAACTTAGCTCATAAGGGCCCAAATTTGGAAGCAACCAAGATGTCCTTCAGTAAATGGGGGGATAAATAAACTGTGGCCCATCCAGACAATGGAATATTATTCAGGGCTGAAAAGAAATGAGCCGCTGGGTCATAAGAAGACATGGAGGAAATTTAAATGCATATTATGAAGGGAAAGAACCAGTCTGTAAAGGATATGTCCCATATGATTCCAGAGATATGACATTCTGGGAAAGGCAAAATTACGGAGAGAGTAAAAAGATCAACGATCACCGAGGGATGAGGAGGGGAGGAGTGAATGGGCAGAGGCACAGGGGAATTTTAAGGCTGTGAAATTATTCTGTATGATATTTTAATGATGGATGTATGTCATTGTACATTTTTCCAAATCCATAAAATGTATCCTAAGAGCACCATAATGTAAACTTTGGACATGGTAATAATGACGGGTCCGTGTGGGTTCATCGGTTCATTATCAACCCCCCAGAGGGGGGGATGTTGGTAATGGGGAAGGTTGCACCTGTCTGAGCCCAAGTGGGGAATCTCTGTGCTTTCCTCCCAATTTTGCCGTGAAGCTAAAACTACCCTAAAAATAAAGATTATTGGGGCGCATGGGCGGCTCGGTCGGTTAAGTGTCTGGCTCTTGATTTCGGCTCAGGTCATGGTCTCGTGGTTTCTGGGATCCAACCCCCTGCACGGACAGTGTGGAGCCTCCTTGGGATTCTCTGCCTCCCTCTCTCTGCCCCTCTCCCTGCTCGTGCTCTCGTTTTCTCAAAAATAAATCCATCGACGTTAAAAAATAACGTTCATTGGGGCGCCTGGGTGGCGCAGTCAGTTAAGCGTCCGACTTCAGCCAGGTCACGATCTCGCGGTCCGGGAGTTCGAGCCCCGCGTCGGGCTCTGGGCTGATGGCTCAGAGCCTGGAGCCTGTTTCCGATTCTGTGTCTCCCTCTCTCTCTGCCCCTCCCCCGTTCATGCTCTGTCTCTCTCCGTCGCAAAAATAAATAAACGTTGGAAAAAATAACGTTCATTAATTAAACGAATGCAAGTTTTTGTTTCCTCCTTTCAATAACGAGCCGACGATATTTAAAAACGAAAGTGAAGAAACTGGTTTTAAAGCGCAGGGACAATTTTGGGGATGGGGAAAATCTCCTGTTGCCTCATGCGCACTCTCCTTCGTAGCCTCATTCCCGGAGAGGAAATGTCTCCTAAGTTCCGAAACGTAGTCCCCGAAGCTGGTATATGTGCTGTCGGTCTGTCAGGCGGGCGAGCTGTTATGCTTTCTGGCATTTCCATGCCTCTTCAGCTGGTCTAGGTCAAAGGCGTAGTGACGGGGAGCATCTGGCTGCCCAGATCAAGGGCGTTGGCCACTTAGCATCACACCAAGGGGCCAAACATCTGGCCAGAGCCCAATAGAGGATGGTAAGGGAAAGGGAAGGGAGCTGGAAAGTGAACAGGGAAGGGTCCAGGAGGAGGGAAGACCCTGGGAAAGAGGGGAAGGTTTTGCTGAGATTTGGGGTTGTATTTACTGTCAGGAGTCAAAAGAACTGTGTCCCAAACTTGAGCCCCCCGGAAGGAGATCTGCTCACCGCCCTCATCAAACAGACAGGGGTCTGGAGACCCTGGGACCATGGCAAACGGCAGTGAGCAGCTCTAAAGGGCCTACGTCAGCAGGGCTTGATTGAGAGCATTTTTCCTCCATTGAATTGAAATTTTATTAGCTAGCCTCCAGATGCTTCTCCTTAAGACAGATTAATATCGGGTTCGTTGTTCCACTTGAGATTAGGGAGTGGGAACAGCAGTGCTACAGCCAAACACGTGTGAAGTGTTCAAGAGCCCCGGTAGGAAATCTCCTTCGCAAATAATTTATGAGTGAGCTCTGTGGTACTTCGTGTGGATCACCTTCAACACGCCAGAGCAGACAGGAGGGGCTGGGAGGCTCTGCTTCCCCAACGTAGTAAACATGCATTTATTGTCTACAGGCAACTTTGTATTGACTACAAAAGGTGGCCCTATGCTACTTGGGTTGTGCTATATATAATTTATCGTCAAGTGAGCTAACATACAGTGTATACCATGAGCTCTTGGCTTCGGGAGTGGATTCCCATGATTCATGGCTTACATACAACACCCAGTGTCCATCCCAACAAGTGTCCTCCTCAACGCCCGTCGCGGATACACCCCTCCCCCTCCCCCCATCAACCCTCAGTTGTTATTTGTATTTAAGAGTCTCTTATGGTTTGCCTCCCTCTCTGTTTCTATTTTTTTTCCTTCCTCTCCCCCATGGTCTTCCGTTAAGTTTCTTAAATTCCACATGTAATTGAAAACCTATGATATCTATCTTTCTCTGCCTGACTTATTTCACTTAGCGTAATACCCTCGGGTTCCATCCGTGTTGTTACAAACGGCAAGAGTTCATTCTTTTTCATCACCGACTAGTATTCCATTGTGTATATATATGCCACGTCTTCTTTATCCATTCATCAATCAATGGACATTTGGGCTGTTTCCATAATTTGGCTGTTGTTGATAGTGCTGCTATAAACGTTGGTGAGGTTCACCATGTTGTTCCATCCATGTTGTTACAAACGGCAAGAGTTCATTCTTTTTCATCGCCGAGTAGTATTCCATTGTGTATATATATGCCACGTCTTCTTTATCCATTCATCAATCAATGGACATTTGGGCTGTTTCCATAATTGGGCTGTTGTTGATAGTGCTGCTGTAAACGTTGGTGAGGTTCACATGCCCCTGTGAGTCGGCACTCCTGTCTCCTTTGGGTAAATTCCAAAGGGTTGCTGGGTTGTGGGGTGGTTCTATTTTTAATTTTTTGAGGAATCTCCACACTGTTTTCCAGAGCGGCTGCACCAGTTTACGTTCCCACCAGCAGTGCAAGAGGGTTCCCCTTTCTCCGCATCCTTGCCCACATCCATTGTTTCCTGAGTTGTTCACTTTAGGCACTCTGACCGGCGTGAGGTGGTATCTCAGTGTGGTTTTGATTTGTATTTCCCTGAAGAGGAGTGATGCTGAGCATCTTTTCACGCGTCTGTTGGCCATCTGGACGTCTTCTTCGGGAGAGTATGTATTCATGTCCTCTGCCCGTCTCTTCCCTGGATTATTTGTTTCTCAGGTGTTGACTTTGGTAAGTTCTGTGTAGATTTTGGACACTAACCCTTCATCCGATGCATCATTTGCAAACATCTTCCCCCATTCTGCTGGTTGCCTTTTAGTTTTGTTGATTGTTTCCTTTGCTGCGCAAAGGCTTTTTATCGTTCTCCGAGGAGAATATCAGAGTGCTGGGCCGAGGCAGAGAAACAGCAAAAGGGGAGAGATTTCTATGAGCCAGTTCTTAGTAGAGAGCTAATAGCTTCCAAATGACATGGGCCAGGAGATGAGCATGAGATGGACATTGGCTTCATTTGACAAGAGACGGTAGGTATCCAGGAAAACCCCAAGAGGCCACTCCTGTTCTCAGTTTCCAGGGGAAGGCGATTCTGGGACTATTTCTCACTGGGGCAAATAAAATGGCTACAAATGACCACCATGTCTGCATCGGTTGCCTCTCAAAGAGACAGAACCTCTGCAACTAGGCCAAACGTTAAGAAGTGTAGGCCCCGTTCCTGAACCAAGCTCTCCGGGGACCGGTTCACACTCCCTGTATTTAAGGGCATCAGAATGACAGATTCACCCTAAGCTTTTCCTCCGAGACCGCACAGGGGGCTCAAAGCCTCTCTCAGTGTCATATGGTTTCTGTAGAATGAATCACCCTGGCAAAAGTTCATAGAAACTATCGTTTGAGGCCAAACGCCCAGATAGAAATGAGAGGCGCTGATATGACAATGAGCACAGCGTGTATCTGACTTTGCAGGGCTCCCAGATCTCCGTTCTGCACGGAACTTGGAGCGTTCCCAGGAACGGTTGGTGATGGAGTAGGGCATTTTCCATTTGGAGAGGTGATTTTTATTATTATTACAGGCTTTTGTCAGTATTGCAGAAATTGGGGGGAGAAAAAGAAAAGGAGCTAATCACAAATGCTATTTACCAAACCACATTAGTCAAAATACTGCATTTTAAAACCCCTTAAGTTGTTATACATCATCATATAAGTCATCGCCGAGTAGTAATACAAATTCTTGAGAGTTATGTTGACATGGAATTTGTCAGCCGAAGTGCTGGAAAATTTACCTCTGCTCATATATCTGTAGTCATATCCTCCAAAGAAATTAACATATCATAACGCTAATATTTCAAGGTAATGTTTTCTCATGAGGATGCCATATTTTATCAGTTAATATCATCTGTGTAAAAACTATTCAATTACAGTATCAAGCTGTATATGATTAATATTGATTTCGGCTCGGTGACGGTGACTTTGTAAGGCACAAAAGTCTCACATTCAACTCCACAGTGAACCTGGGGAAAGAAATGACTTCTATTTCCGCTAAGTCACTAAAAGGTGAGTGAACTGGGGACTCACGAAAAAAAAATGGTGGGGGGAGGAATCAATGGACCTACTGAGAGCCAGCCACCTTTTCTAATAGTCATAAGGCTTTGGGATTCTTCTGAATTAGGAGAGGATTCTCCTGAATTAGGTGGCATTAGGGGAGGAGGCTTTTTGGAGGACCCTGGGGTGCAGAAGGGTGGGGACCGTAAGAAGGAAGGAGTCCCGATAAAAGTGCCTGGAGACTAGTAGGCTGGAAACATTCATCATCAAGAATTCAGGACAATTTTTAAAAACTAGCATTTTTTTTCTTAATGCCTATGCCATTCACTTCTAAAAAATATATATATATGGATTCTTTTTTTTTTTTTCAACGTTTTTATTTATTTATGGGACAGACAGAGACAGAGCATGAACGGGGGAGGGGCAGAGAGAGAGGGAGACACAGAATCGGAAACAGGCTCCAGGCTGCGAGCCATCAGCCCAGAGCCTGACGCGGGGCTCGAACTCCCGGACCGCAAGATCGTGACCTGGCTGAAGTCGGACGCTTAACCGACTGCGCCACCCAGGCGCCCCTGGATTCATTTTTTAGAGAGAGGGTGAGCAGGGAGGGGCAGAGAGAGAAGGAGAGAGAGAAAATCCCGAGCAGGCCCCGCACTGTCAGCGCAGGGCCCAGTGCGGGGCTCGAACCCGCGAACTGTGAGATCATGACCGGAGCCAAAATCAGGAGTCAGACGCTTAATCGCCTGAGCCACCTGGGTGCCCCTCCATTCACTTTTGTTATGACTCTTCTCTCAGTAACTTTTTGGGTCTCTCGCTTACTTACCGCCCTTAAGCCTTCTTTTTCATCTGCCACTTATGTGCCTCTTTGCCCTCCACTCCTTGATTCTTCCAAGCTTTCCTTCCTAACTCTAAAAATGATTCTTGAAATCTCATCTCTTTAGAAGGGCTTCCTGACTGCTGGTCAGAGATAGTGCTTCCTACCTAAACTCCTGGCTCCTTCTCCAACCCATGGTATTCATCTATAAAGTTGCTTGATTGTAACTTAAAGCCACCCAAATATACGTACATATCCATGTCAGAGCCCAGAGATTAAAAAAAAATGAGGGGTCCATCGCCGGGAGAGCCAGAAAGCTCTACCTAGTTTTACTGATGACACTCTTAACAGTGACCAGCCATCGTGCACACTCCTGCCATCGGTCTGGATGAAAATCAAGCTTGAGAATGTGGCCCTATGGTTCTGGTTTTGAACAAGAAGCTACGAGCTAGGATCCTGCGACTGGTGAGCCTGAGGCATGACCACAGATAACAGCATATGAGCAAATAGGCTTCATTAATCTGAATACTTCATGGAGAGCTGATGCTAAACACTCAAATGATTTCTGGGTCGGAAGGGAGGAACCGTGTGTGTTTCATTGTTTAACCAGTAACTGATTTTTGCTGTGTAGGAACGGTATAGTACTGTGAGATTTTTTTTCTGAAAGGAAAAATCTGAATCTGGATTTCTATGCATCATCTCCCAACTAAATATCGGAGATTTGGTACAGCTTACACAGCGCATATCCTCAGACTGGCTCTAGTCTACAGTTTGCCATCTGATTTAGAGCTCTGTGTTCCCTGTCCCTCCCCATCGCTCAAAGCGTTTGGACCGGCATGGATTCAGGTGTGAATGGTGGACTCTATGAAAAGTAATTTTGACTGAAATAATCTTTGCCCATTTCATCTACGTCAGTGTTTCCCAAATTGTCTGCAAGAACGACCACGTTCGCCAACGGCTAACAGGTGTGGCTTAAAAAAATTTTCTAGGGGCGCCTGGGTGGCGCAGTCGGTTAAGCGTCCGACTTCAGCCAGGTCACGATCTCGCGGTCCGTGGGTTCGAGCCCCGCGTCAGGCTCTGGGCCGATGGCTCAGAGCCTGGAGCCTGTTTCCGATTCTGTGTCTCCCTCTCTCTCTGCCCCTCCCCCGTTCATGCTCTGTCTCTCTCTGTCCCCAAAATAAATAAACGTTGAAAAAAAAATTAAAAAAATTTTTTTCTAATGTCAAATAAGTCTTGGAAACATTGCTGAAAATGGCAATAAGGACATAGGGGTTTGGAGGGACAGCATGAGAAACCCAGCAAACCCTCCTCCGAAAAATTGTGAAACTGGACAAAATTGTCGAGCGCAACTTATTTCGGAAAATCAACCCAAGGCACCTAACACGCCAAGGAGGATTTATTAAAGCAAAATGGCGGGAACTCAAGTGAAGAGCTGTGTTCCCAGCTGAGGCTGCTTGGACCCCCTCCACATCAAGTCTGAGGGCTCCGTAGCCCTATCGGTGTGGGGTAGGCCACACAAACCAACAGCTTCACCGACACAGAGGGCTGACTTGGAGTGAAACATGAAAAAAATCTCACGCGTAGAGATTCGACTGATGAACAAAGACATTTCACCGACCGGTGTTGCACATAGATTGAGATCGCATTCTGGTTGGGGAAAGCCAAAAGCTAGGAACCAGGGATTTACCCGTCAGACTTGGAAAATAAGACAGGCACAGCGAGCCTTGAGAAGTTCTCACGTAACCCTGGCAGTCTGGAAACCTATACACCTGTTCAAGGCCGCACACACTCTCAAGGAAAACCAGAGGGGGCCCCAACTGCCACTGTATCTTTGGCTGAATGTTAAGTCTTGTACACACATAACAAAAACAGGGCAAATAAAAGCCGAAGAAGGCTTTGAAATGAACTGAACTTTGAATGGAACTTCTAACTTCACATTCAGGTCCATTGGCAAAGGACGGAAGCCTTACCGGCTTGTGAAATGCTTGCGAGCAGCCCGTGACCGATCGTCAGCTGGGCTGGTAATCAAAAACTCAAGAAAGATTTGTGGATTCAGGACAACCTCTAGAAATCCAGGATTAAAGGGGCGCCTGGGTGGCGCAGTCGGTTAAGCGTCCGACTTCAGCCAGGTCACGATCTCGCGGTCCGTGAGTTCGAGCCCCGCGTCGGGCTCTGGGCTGATGGCTCGGAGCCTGGAGCCTGCTTCCGATTCTGTGTCTCCCTCTCTCTGCCCCTCCCCCGTTCATGCTCTGTCTCTCTCTGTCCCAAAAATAAATAAACGTTGAAAAAAAAATTAAAAAAAAAAGAAATCCAGGATTAAAAATAAAATCAAAATTTAAACAGGAAAGAAGGAAATTTATTTATCTATTTATTTATTTATTTAAGTTTATTCTGAGAGAGAGAGAGAGAGAGAGAGAGAGAGACAGTGCGGGGAGGGACAAAGAGAAAGGGAGAGAGAGAGAGAACCCTAAGCAGGCTCCACACCGCCAGCATGGGAGCAGACGCGGGGCTTGAACTCACGAACCCGTGAGATCATGACCTAAGCTGAAATCAAGAGTCCGATGCGGAACCAAGTGACCCAGGCGCCCCGAAAGCAGGAAATTTAGAGTCCCCGGCTGCCACACACTGTTTGACTGTTTGGAAAACGGAATCCCCGTAATTCTGCCTCGCAAAACACTAAACAAACAAACAGCAGAAGAGTGGGTAGGGGGAGGTTTCAGAATCCAGAATTGCTAAAATACATTATCCAGCAAGTCCGGTTTCCTACAAAAATTTATAAGACAGGCGAGAAAACATTAAGCCATGACTCAATGCAACAGGAAAGCAGTCACTAAAGATTCTCTGAGGAGACCCAGATGTTAACCTTCACACACAAAGACTTCAAAGTGATTATTTAAAATATGTTCAAAAAAATTAAGGACAATCACGCTTAAAGAGTTAAAAGAAAGCATGGCAACAAGGACTTACCAAAGAGAAAGTATCGATAAACAGAAAAAATTACTCCTAAAAGATACATCTATATATTATACATAGTAAACACATACATTAATACATGCATAATATCTATTTGGAGGCGTATGAATATATATTGGGTGGAGGAACAACAGAAATGCAAATTCTGTAGCTGAAACGTTGCAATAACCGAAATGAGAAATTTACCAGAGGAGTTCAAGAGCAGCTTTGTCTGGAAAATAAAAGAATCGGTGAAATGAAAGACAGATCAATAGAAATTATTTCATCCAAAGAACACAGAATGAAGATAAATGAACAAAGCCTCAGAGAAGTATGGGCCATCACGAACCACATCAACATACATTTAATGGAAAGCTCAGCATGAGAAATTAGTGAGAATCAGCAGAAAAAAACAAGCCAAGAAATTATGGGTAACAACCTCCCAAATTTGGTGAAAAGAGGATTTTTAAGGCAGAGAAACTATCCTATATGATACTGTAAGAGTGAATACTTGCCATTAGATACTTGTCAAAAGCCTTAAAATGTGTGACATCACGAATAGAAGTCCAACGCGCTATCCATTGTGTGACAGAGCCACTTAGATCACCAGTTAACTCTAACGTCAACTATGGCCTTTAGGTGATAACAATGTGGCAACATAGGTCCATCAATTGCAGCAAATGTAGCACTACGGGGTGGGATGTTGACAGGGTATAAGGGGAGAGGGTACATGGGAAGGGACTCCATACTTTCTGTTCAATTTTTCTGTGAACCTAAAACTGTCCTAAAAATCAACTCCATTAAAAAGAAAAGCTTCCCCAACTTAATGAATAACATTAAGGTACCTACCCGAGAAGCTCAACAAACTGTAAGCATAGGCTAAGCATACAGATCCATATACAGACATACCATAGTCGATTTATTTTTTTTATTATATGAAATTTATTGTCAAATTAGTTTCCATACAACACCCAGTGCTCATCCCAAAAGATGCCCTCTTCAATGCCCATCACCTACCCTCCCCTCCCTCCTACCCCCCATCAACGCTCAGTTTGTTCTCAGTTTTTAAGAGTCTCTTACGCTTTGGCTCTCTCCCACTCTAACCTCTTTTTTTTCTTTTTTTTCCTTCCCCTCCCCCATGGGTTTCTGTTAAGTTTCTCAGGATCCACATAAGAGTGAAAACATACCATAGTCAAGTTAAAGGCAAAGAGAATCTTAAAAGTCGCAAGAGGAAAAAAAAAATGACTTATCACATATAAGACACAGAAAACAAATTTGTCATTTATTTTTTTTTATTTTTTTTTTAACGTTTATTTATTTTTGGGACAGAGAGAGACAGAGCATGAATGGGGGAGGGGCAGAGAGAGAGGGAGACACAGAATCGGAAACAGGCTCCAGGCTCCGAGCCATCAGCCCAGAGCCTGACGCAGGGCTCGAACTCACGGACCGCGAGATCGTGACCTGAGCTGAAGTCAGACGCTTAACTGACTGAGCCACTCAGGCACCCCATATTTATTTTTAATTGATGTGGTTGAATTTCAAGAAATTCAACCACATAAATGATTATATTAACTGAAAAAAAGTTGCTTAAAACAGTGTGACTTAAAAAAAAAGTGACTTAAACAGTCCATTAAAAAGTCAGAGATTGTCACACTGGATTAGCAGCAAATTCAAACTCCATGTCTTAAAGACACACACTTGAAGTTCAAAGACACAAACAGATTGAAAGTAAGAGTTTGGAAAAAATATGCAAATTTTACCCATAAGAGAGATACACAAAATACACAAAAGTGTCAGACAAAACACACTTTAAAAAAAAATTAGTATGAAAAAGGGACATTTCCTAATGATCAGTATGGCCAATTCATCAAGAAAATATAAAAATTATAAACACTTATACATCCAACTAAAGAGTCCTAAGATATATGAAGCGAAACCAAACATAACTGAAAGGAGATAGGCAATGTCAATAATAAGAGTTGGAGATTTCTTTTTTTTTTTTTTAATTTTTTTTCAACGTTTATTTATTTTTGGGACAGAGAGAGACAGAGCATGAACGGGGGAGGGGCAGAGAGAGAGGGAGACACAGAATCGGAAACAGGCTCCAGGCTCCGAGCCATCAGCCCAGAGCCTGACGCAGGGCTCGAACCCACGGACCGCGAGATCGTGACCTGGCTGAAGTCGGACGCTTAACCGACTGCGCCACCCAGGCGCCCCAAGAGTTGGAGATTTCATTGCTACGCTCCCAGTAACAGTATACTCTGAGTTGGTCTGGAACACTTAGACCAAAAATCATTAGGGACATACAAGAATTGAGCAACACTCCCAACTAACTTGAACTAATTGATACCCATTGAACACCATACCCACTTAGAGTAGAATGTACACTGTCTTTAAGTTCTACCTTGAAATATTCACCAAAGTAGGCTACATGCTAAGCACGAAACGAGTCTCAAGAAATGTAAACGAACTGAAATCACACAAAACATATTCTCCGACCACGATGGAATTCAAATAAAAGTTAACAATAGAAAGAAATTTGAGGAATCCCCAAATATTTGGAAATTAAACATACACTTTCTAAAAAAAAAAAGTATGTCTTAAAGAATAAACACAGAGAAAATTAGAAAATATTTTGAGTGAGTTAAAATGAAAACACACTATATCAAAAAATTATGTATACATATATGCCTATATTAGAAAAGAAGAAAGATTACCAATCAAAACCAAAGCTTACTTTATAAAAAACTGGAAAAATACTATCATCCTGAAGTCAAATCAAAAGAAGGAAGGAGATAATAAAGTTTAAATTATAGAAAACAAAAACAAAATTAGGAAAAAAAAAAGAAAGTTCTTATTTGAAAAGATCAACAAAACTGACAAATTTTTATTTAGACTAAACAAGGAAAACAAAAATACAAATGATCAAAAATCAGGAATAAAAGAGGAGATATCACTAACAACCCTATCAAAGTTAAAAAGATTAAAGGGCATGCCCATAAAACTTCTGCTAAAAAATTAGACAACTTAAGTGAAATGGATATGAAATAAATTCCTAGACAGACACAAATTAAGCAATTAAAATTTTTTACACAAAGACATTTCAGGTACAGAGAGCTTGGCTAACAAATTCTATTAAATATTTAAGGAAATACAGGGCGCCAGGGTGGCTCAGTTGCTTAAGTGTCTGACTTCGGCTCAGGTCACGATCTCGCGGTTCATGGGTTCGAGCCCCGTGTCGGACTCTGTGCTGAGAGCTCAGAGCCTGGAGCCTGCTTCGGATTCTGTGTCTCTCTCTCTTTGCTCCTCCCCTGCTCACACTCTGTCTATAAGCATTAAAAAAAAGAAAGAAATAATACCAATCCTTATAAACAACATTTCACTAAAGAACTCTCTGAATTGCTAACAGGCGTATGAAAATTGATCGACATTATTAGTTGTCTGGAAAAAGTAAATTAAAATTACAATGAGATGCTACCTCACACCCATCAGGATGGTGATAATTGAAAGACAATGTCGATTTGGGGTGAGGATTTAGAGAAACTAGAAACCTCACCAGTTGATGCATGGATGCAGAAAATATTTATACGACTGAATACGATGCAGAAATAAAAGGAAGGAACCACTGATACCTGCAGCAATGTTTCTGATTCTCATCTTGCAGGGTAAAAAGAAACCAAACATACACAAAAAGACTTTGTACGGTAGGATTTATGTTAAATGACAAGGAAAGGCACATCGATGGAGACGAGACAGAGAGCAGATTATTGGCTGTCTGCTCTATGAGTTGGAGCAGGGATTGATTCATTGCATATGGGGCATTTTGGGGTGATGGAAACATTCTAATAGTAGGTTGTGGTGGTCACCGCACAACTTTGTGAATCTACTAAAAATCGCTGAATTTTTTTGTTTAAAATTAGGGAATGTTATGTTACATAAATCACGCCTTAATAAAGCTGCCAGAAAAAAACGGCTTTATATTGGGGTGGCTCAGTCGGTTAAGCGTCCAACTTCGGCTCAGGTCATGATTTTCCGGTCCGTGAGTTCGAGCCCGGCGTCAGAATCTGTGCTGACAGCTCGGAGCCTGGAGCCTGCTTCGGATTCTGTGTCTCCCTCTCTCTCTGTGCCCCTCACCAGTTCAAACCCTGTCTTTCTCTCTCTCAAAAATAAATAAACATTAAAAAATTTTTTTAAAAAATCGCATTATAGAGGTTAAATTTGTTTGCTGCCTTATTTTTCAGAGCAAATAAGCACTGTGCGCTATAAATCTTTAAGTGATAGATTACAGACCATTTCCTAAGCTAACTTAATCATGCAACACTATGTATAAAAATATATCAGATTTAACATATATACGTATTTATATAAGACATATATATTCTATTTACATACATTATATGTAATAATATATAATATTTTCCTATATGAAATATAAATTATATATACATATAGGCTTTTATATATGTATAGTTTTTATATAGTACATGTATATATATATATATATATAGTTTTTTATATATATACACATATATACATATAAGCTTTTATATATGTATATGTATATATATAGTTTTTGAAGAGTTTTCTCTTTGCTTCTTATTTTATCTCCATCCATGATATGTACACTCTTTCCGTTATTGAGATCCCCGAGATACTTTCTATAGAAAGTACTAGAACTCACCAAGGTTTCTGGCTCTCCTCCTCTTCTGGATGGCACATGCCCCATGCGATTGCTTTGGTCAACGAAAGGGGAGCTGAAGTGTGTCACTTCTAAGTGGGAAGGCTTTTAAAGGCAGTGTTTGATGCTCCAAATGTTCTTCCCCTGCCACCATGACTCCTGAAGCCTGGAATTAAGATGATACCGTCCTCAGGTGAAGGAGGCTCAATGTACCGGGCCCCCAAGGGTATAAGAAAAGCAACCTCCCCTCCCTAACAATGTTCCTTGAGCAGGAAGCTTGAGAGAGAAATAATGCTCATTGTTTTTAAGTCGCTGGGACTGTTGCATAGTGTGACTTACTTAGCTTATCCTTACCGGCACAACCTCCAAGTTCATCGAAAGTGAGAAGGATACTACAATGAAGGATTAAGAGACACGGGGAGGTACTTGTTTTTCAACCAAGTGCCTTAAACTCTGTGCCCATTGTGAATAACTCATGCTTACTGCTTGTGAGCAGATAACCTAGCAACAAACACCACTCTCCCCACCCAGGCACTTGTCGAGAACTTACCTTATTAGAGGTGTCTAATACGTACCAAAGCGTAAATCCAATCGGACATTTGAAGATTTTAAAATAAAGAATATACACGAATTGCCCAAGCTCGCTGGCAGCATTTGGCACAGATTATACACTTTGGCTCTAAAATTGCCCCCAATTCCCAGAGCCTGGTTATTCCAAGACAATGTGGATCAGAAATTCCCTCTGGGTCTGGGTGATAGGCAACAATCCTATGTTTCTCGGTCTTACTTGTGGAAAATAGAGCAGAGTGGATGTGGCTAATGATAGAAGCTATGCCACACTTGAGTCAACAAATTATAAGCCCAGGGAATATTGAGTTAAGCTGGAATACCCGGGGAGCACAGACAGTTCCCCTCTGGAGGAAAGCAAAAATAGATGTAATACTTAGAGATTTAACAAGTGACCCAAGGGATCCACTAGTGAAATAGGCCTGCACATCCATTTTAAGTGAATACACCTATGAATTCAGCGGTTTTGACATAGTCTAGTCACGTACACTTCTGTCCAATTCAATCAAAATGGTTAAATTAGTGATGCCTGCACGGAGTCAAATGTACCTTTCAACAAAGCCTAAGAAGTATGGGGTGTTTGTCTAAATGAGCATCGGGAGATTCTGTTCCGAAGGAAGGAAGCCATACTTACGTACAGTCAATAAACTACTACGCAAACGGTAGTTTCTTGCTGTTTTGTTTGGTTTTGTTTTGTTTTTTGTAATTATAAGCCATCAGCTTCTCCTCTCTGAGAAGGGCTCAGCCTGGCGCAAGGTGTCAGCGGCTCGTTAGCAATGAGCAGGGAAGAAGGTGCCGGAGAAAAAAGAAAAATATCCAACATCCTTGTCCTATTAGGGCACAACTATTAGATATCTATCTGATCCAAAGCAGAATGCTAAGCTAGTCACACACGCTTTGTCTTAGGTAATTCTCAAAATAATCCTATGAGGTTTAAATCATTTCCATTTTACTCTCGGAGAAACTGAGGCTCAGAAAATCATTTCCATTTTAGCCTCGGAGAAACTGAGGCTCAGAGACAAGCACTCAAAGGACTTTGAGAGATTCCACAGTTAGCCAGTGACCTCAAGTCTTAACCGAGCTTAACCTTAACCTTAACCTTAGCCTTAACCTTAACCTTACAATGCTCTCGCAGTAATATCCCCCCCAGCAATCCTCACAAACATTGCGGGCCTCTGGATTTGGTTTTTGAAATTTCAAATGAGGAGCCTCCATTTCAAAACCCAAATGGCTGCTTTCTAAGGACAAATCTGATGACCACCCAAAGTTGGCCTCTGTGTTCACAAGGCAAACTCCCACGTGCTGTTTCTTTTGGACAGGCATGCACTCCCTAGGACTCCACAGTCTCGCCTGGTCTGCACTTCAAATGTGTCACGCAAAACAGTGTCTGTAAACAGTTTTGTACCGACATCAACTTCCTGGTTTTGAAAACCTGTCATGACTACGCACGATGTTTTGTGGGGGGAAGTGGGTACCTGGGAACTACCGATGCTGTTTTGTGGAATTTCCCATGTGTCTTTAATGCCTTATTCTTCAAACACGATTAAAAATTAAAGAAACAGTTGAGCGAGTATTGAATGAATGAATCCGTACTGAAATGAGGACCTTTTAAAATTTGTAGCACCGTGGGGGCGCCTGGGTGGTTCAGTTGGTTAAGCGTCCAACTCTTGGTTTCGGCTCAGGTCATGATCTCAAGGTTCAGGAGTTGGAGCCCCGCATCAGGCTGACAGCACAGAGGGATTCTCTCGCTCCCTCTCTCTGCCCCTCCTCCACTCATGCTCTCTCTCTCTCTCGCTCTCTTTCTCCAAATAAATAAATAAGCTTAAAATTTTTAGCACTGTGTATTTTATTTCCTTGTGAGTAGCGACCCTCACAAGTTGTATTTCTCCATGCCACGTGCCTAGGAAGGCGCCCGTTATAGAAAAGCCTCAGGAAATAGTTTGGGGCTGGGTAATGCAAGGCGAAGTCCATAAAACTTGAACTCGTGTATGTCAACCGCTTGGAAAACTCTTGAAGAAAAAGACGTTGCTTTCTTTGATAAAGGATGGGCAAAGGAAAGAGATTAAGGAGATGAGAAAAGGAACAGGGAAGAAATTTGGACTGCTCAACTCATTTGATATGTTTAACAGAGGGAAGCACATTTCAAAGGAGGGACAGAGAAAAAGAAGGAGGCTGGGGTGGGGGGGAAAGGCACGCTGAAGAGGACAAGAAATTATTCCTATAATGATTCTCTGTAATAAACACATTTTGAGCAGATTGTCAAAAGTAATTCAACTGAAATTAGATTACAAAGAGCACACGGTATACCGAGTATAGCTGTGGTACGGAAACGGGAAATTCATTAGTCTGGAATACGGTATTCCCACTAGTTTGTAAGAGTCCGGGTCTTGTTGGTGACAATCTGGGGTCTTTTCTGGTAAAGTCCTGTGAGTCACCGTAGCCTGACATGTCTAGGCTTTCACTGGCTCACCAGGACCCACCGTAATTAGTCACTTGATCCTTAATTTCAGTCTGGGTAGTGACACCTGGACTCATGGGAGACTTTCTACATTATTAGAAGAAAGCTGGTTATTTCCAGCTCGGCATTCACTGAAGCAGCTAACACAGGCCGTGACACTGGAGATAGGCCAGTGCAAAATGGTAAGTGGCAGCTCTTGCAAGATTCTCCCTCCAGGGTGAGGAAAATTGTTTCCAATTAGAAACTAATGCATTCATTCATTCATTAATAACTCTGATAGTCAACAACTAATAGATCCGTGGAGAATTACCATCATTTTTTTTTAGAGGGAGAGAGAGAGAGAACGAGAGAGGGGCAGAGGGACGGCGAAAGAGAGAGAAAGAATCTTCAGCAGGCTCCACACTCAGCATGGAGCCCGATGCGGGGCTTGATGCCACGACCCCGGGATCGTGACCTGAGCTGAAATCCGGAGTCAGGCGTTCAACAGGATGCGGCGCCCAGGCGCCCCACTTCCCATATTCTGATCATTCATTGGGCCACACCACTCGCTTGGCATTTTATTTCAGTATGGTGGCATTGGATTGGATTGCCTTGGGCTGAGGTGAAAAGGCTTTGATAGGATTTTCGTGGCCGTAAATCATCGGCCCAGCACGTGACAGCAATTTTGGAAATGTGTCTACATCTCACATGAAAAGGAGGCCGGAAAGACGGTTAAGAATCTTCAAGCCCCCTGCATACAGATATCAGGTGAGGACGTTCAGATTGGACGAACAACCTTGACCCAGACTAGGTGCACTCACAGTATATTTCTCCATCTTTCCCATGGTCCGATGAGCTCAGTATGATTTTCCCCCCATTTAACACATCAGATCATTAAGGTTCCAGGAAGTCATGTGATGTCCTGACTGTGGCACAGAGGGGACAGACCTGGATTTTAACTTCAGGTTTGAATTCGAACTGGGGGTGCCTGGGTGGCTCAGCCGGTTCAGCTTCCAACTCGCGATTCCGGCTCAGGTCGTGACCTCAGGGGGTGCGCGAGTTCGAGCCCCGCCTCAGGCCGGCTCTGCCCTGACGGTTCGGGAGCCTACGTGGGATTCTATCTCCCCCTCTCTCTGCCCCTCCCCTGCTCTCTCTCTCTCTCTCTCTCTCAAAATAAATAAAGAAGCATTAAACATTTTTTGGATTCAAACTTGAAGTCCTTGCTCTGGCCACTTTCCCCCACTGCCCATATCATGAATCACATCGCCCGTAACCATGAATAACACTGACCTCCAGGAATAGAAAGGCGCAAAGAAGGTGAAGTGCGCAGGCAAAGAGGCACTCGTCCCCCAGGGCCAAGGCTGCCGGCTCTCCGGCTCAGACCCCCAGCCCCACCCCCCCACCCCTGCAGATCCATCACCACCAGGAGTGAGAGAGGCGCTTAGCATTAGGACTCTGATAGCAATCTGAGTTCCGTGACAAGTACCAACCGGGAAATGCCAGAGCCAGCCTTGCAAGGCCCTCCAACCTCACGCCTGATTTCCTGATACAACCCCCCCCCCCACCCTGCCCCACGCCTGCCTGCCTGCTGTTCTCTTACCCCCAGGCAGCTGTGCCACACTCCCCAGTGGGGGTTATTTTAATTTCTGCTGTGCATCACGCTCCAGCACGAGGGAGGCGCGGGCCCGGCCTGTCTCCCAGCATCTCTCCATTATCAAACACGCTCCTTGTTCCGACTACTGGCTGCTTAGGGAGATGTTAACCGATTCCCTGTTTTCAATCTGCAGCACTTCCAAAGGCTGTTCTGTCTCCACGAGCCGCGGAGACCTGGCGCGGGGCCACGGCCCGGGGGGGGGGGGGGGGGGGGGGGCGGGGGGGGGGAGCTGAGGTTTGCTCCTGAGTCCCAGTGCAATCACGCACTGTCTGCTTGTCTGCTTCTCGCTGCTCCCAAGTTCTGGAAGTGTTTCCAAATATCCTCCAGTGTCGCCAGAAAGACAATTGACTCATGATAGCCGGAGTCACCCAGGTGCTGAGAAGCGCCTGAGTCAGGGCGATTAGAGGAACATTTTCTTGCCGGCCGGGTGGGTCTTGGGGAACCAGCTGAGGCCCTTCGGCAAGGGAGGCCAGGGAGGCCCGGGAGGCCAGGGTGACTTCTCCCCTCTCGGGCACGTCTCGAGAAGCTCTCACTCTGCATGACACCGAGGCTCCGGCGGTGCAGGGGTCCCACAAAGAAACGCACACGCTCCCCAACATCTGGGGTGTTTACAAACCAACCATCCGACCAAAATAACCCCGGGCAAGGGGCTGGAGACACTTGAAGAGACAGGACATGATGCCTGTCCTCAAGAAGCTTCCTTTCTCAAAGAAAGAGAAGAAGACAGGAGAATACATCCTTACCGTCGTTGAGTGATTAGTGAGAAGACAAGAGCTCCCCACGAGGAAGCCCAGAGAAGCCCGCCTGGGATAGCGCGCGTGCCTGTGCGTGTGTGTGTGTGTGTGTGTGTGTGTGTGTGTGTGGTGAGGGAGGGCAGGGCCGGGCTTTCGGAAAGAAGCATCGGCCACACAGAACATACCACAGACGGTAGGAGTGTCCCTTCTGGCCACTTGTGCTCCCGTCAGACACCGAGGCAGGTAGGGCTGGAAGCTAAACCTGAAAGGAAAACGTAAGCTTGACGTGAGACAGGCCTCCAGTGCTGTGCGACTGGGCTCAGGCAGGTTCTCCACGGGGCTCCTTAATTTTCCATCTGGGCGACGGTGTCATTAGTTCCGCATCGTGGGTCCTTCTGACTGTCGCACTGAAGCAGATGTGGCCCCCATGAGATCATGGCTGAAAGGTCAGTGGAAGAGGCTAAAACTTTGCTCCAACAAGCGGCAGCTGGAGTCCGAACCCTGGAGACACCGATACCTCGTTTTGCCCCCAAGATATACTTACAAGACACCCTCATGGACTTGGGGTGAGACTCCCAGGGAGAGGTGAACTGACGGGGCTCCCGGTGCCTATCTCGGCTGTTCCAGGAAACCACGTCAACCTGCCACAGGTGAGTAGGTGAGGTGATTTTACAAGACCCCAGATATTTCCGTCACGAGCAGAGGGGAGACGTGGGGGTCATCGGTCCAGCTTTGGAAGCCACAAGAGTGAATAAGGTTGCCCAAAACTTTGGAAGGCAGAGAAATTCGAGGATGCATGTGTTCAGATGTAGAGGAAATGCACCAGAAAAAAAAAAAAAATCTAATGTTCCAAGAGAGCAGAGGGGTGAGTGGGGACCCTCAAGGCTGCCCTTCTTCAGCTGGGACTCTTTGAGTGTTCCCCAAAGCTCAATGATCAATCCAGCACTGTAAGCATAATAATTAATGCCTGGTGGACAGGGCTGTGGAGAGAGTTGCAGGTAGCGTGCGTCGTGTCTGGAACACAATGGGTGTTCAAAACTGGCATTACCATTATTATTTTCACTGTATGGAAGGGGGGGGGGGTGGCTAGTGGTAAGAATGGAGAAGGCCCCGTCTTCCCCTTGTCTCTGATTCATGGGGACTCGGCATTTATTCCGACGGGCAGTACGAAAGGCCAGGACGAGAGGAGAACAACAGGGCAGACAGTCCCAGCGCAACCCCACTGGGGTTCATAGAGGAAACAACCAGCAGGCGGGAGAGACCCCTGAAAACGGCACCGCGGGCCCAGCCACCACCTCGGTTCACAGCCCTGGGGCTCAGCATCACAGGGGCTACAGGCTTAAGTCAGCAGCGGGATTTGTTTTTCCCTCCCAGGCTCACCACACGTGAGCTCCTTCTCAGAGATCTACCAACAACACTGAAAAGAGCATGTGTAGATCTCACTCTTGCAGAGGGGTACTTAGAGCATTTTAAAACTTTTTCTAAGAAAATCTAGCCATCAAATTGAGGAAAAGCCAAAAAAATGAAGCGTGCGTCATGGATTTGCTAACAAAACAGAATCAAACAGAATCTGTCTGTCCTCTTCAAACGTTGAGGCTGTTGGTATATGGTGCATATATATATGATATATATACATCATATACATAAATAATATGGTATCTCATATATAATATATAATATATATTATATATACATATCATACATATTATAATAAGTAATACATATAATACGTATGCATATTATGATATAATTATATATGGTGTATATTATGCCATATTATATATACGGTATATAGCATATTATATATCTATATAATATATATGCCATATATCAACAGCCTCAAATACATGACATATCCCATATTATGTATATAATATATATACCATATGCTAACAGCTTCATATATTATATATGGTATCTAATACCATATTATATATATACACACTCACTGTCATATGTATGCTGATACACACACACACATATAATATGGTGTATATATATACATATACATATACACACACATACATAATATGGTGTGTATATATATATATATGTATATATACACATACACACACACACACATGTAATATGATATATACACACACATATACACACACATATATAATATGGTATATATATACATATACATACACACATACACATATATAATATGGTGTATATATATACATATATACATACACATACATGTATATACATACATATATATGTATATACATACATATATGTATACATATATACGTATATACGTATATACATATATGTATATATGTATACATATATACGCATACATATATGTATGCACACACATATATGTATACATATGTGTATACACATATGTGTATGTATACATAGATGTATATGTGCACGTATACATATATGTGCGTGTATGTACATATATGCATATGCATGTGTATGCCTGTATATACATACATATATATGTATGTACGCACATACATACATATATACATATATGTATATATATACATATGTGTGTGTGTGTGTGTGTGTAGGTATATATACCTACACACACACACACATATATATCGGCATACGTATGACAGTGAGTTCTTATCTAGGAGTGTGAAAGGGGAAGTAATGTTGATTCAGGTGCCACCCGGGGATCTTTAAAACTCAGCTGTTTCAAAGAGGCAGGCACTGTGTCTCTTAAACCAGCATCACTGCTCACAGCATCCTTATGAGGATGCTCTAATATTATAGAACTAACATCCATGGCATTAAGTAAGATGTACAAAAGAACAACTCCTAAGAGGAAGTAGTTGTACAAAAGAATTTTCACAAATACTTTCAGAAAAAAATTACTTTCTTCGCTTGCTGAGGCTGATCGAGATAAAAGATCCCCTAAATTAGTACAGTTCCTGGAAAATGCCATAAGAGAGACAATAGACAAGGGGGGAAAAAAAAGAAAAAGAAAGAAATTTAAATCAGGCCTGGGTTATGCCAAATAGAGACTGTCTAATTAAACAAAGAAATAAGACAAAATTAACGTACAGGAACTTGTTCCTCATACAGAAAGTAAATAAAGCCTGACAGTTTAAGCAGGAAAGTTTACGGTAATTTTCAAAGGAAAGAAAGAAAAAGTGAAGACAGACGATTGGTTGATATCAGACAGTTGATATATTTGTAGGTAGACTGGTATTTCTCAACGCATCGCATGAGATCTCATGGCCATGATGCCTGAGGGGATCTGGTGAGGGAGGGCAATGATATGGCTCCAAAGAAAGTTAGAAAGGCAAGTGGGTGGAGATGGCTAGTTGCCCACCAAAATTGGTCCTCCTCTATTGCTCGGACATTTGGATACACGGCACTTCCTCACCATCTTTGCATTGCAATATAGTCATGTGACCGACTCAGAGCAAAATGAATCTGAGAAGCAGCAATGTGGGCCATTTCCTCACCATGGCCTTGAGTCATTGCCTCCCTCGTGCTTTCATTCTCTTCCTACCAGCTGGAACGCAGAAGGGTTGTGACCCAAGTTTCAACCTGACAACGCCCCACGGGAGGAGCCTGAGTCTCCGAAAGACTCTCTAAAGGAGACGACTTCTGGCCACCCGGACCACTTGTCTTCAAGCTGAATGCCTTCTGCGGTCTCTACACCACTGTCTTTTCGTTTCCATATCTTTGCTTTTCCCTGAACTGGGGTGCCAAAAACCGAAAGATTCATTCGAAACTATTTATTGAGAAGTTGCTAGGTCTTCAGTCTGGTGGTAGGCACTGGATGTCCAGTGCTAAATCAGACTCACACATAAATGACTCACCCCAGTGTAACCATCACCTTATTCTGGAGCCGTACACACAGGGAAATGGGCAAACCAAAGCAGGGACATCTCATTCTGCTTGGAAGAAGAGAGGGAGGAATCCGAGCGCCAGTGGCATGTGGAATGAGCCCATAAGCAGACTTCCTCTGGGCAGAGAAGGGAAAGAGGGAGCGGGGAAAGAAACAGGGGGGAGGAGAGGTGGTGGGCAGGGTGGACCCGAGCAAGAGGCCAAGACAGGGACCCCGGTGTGGAAATGTCAGGCGAGCCTAGCACAGCGATGGTGGGGGAGTGACTGGGAACGTAGCAGCGAGACTAGAGAGGAAAAGTCCACTTTGACAGACCTTTCAGAGTGGAGGTGGACGGAGCATGGCCGCAACTGGACAGAGTCTGTTTGGGAAAGACTAAGTCACCTGCTCGCCTGTGGTTCTCACTCTGGATTCCTGACTGTTGATCGCAGGTCATTTCTGGAGGAATCAATTCACTCTCCCTCTCCCTCTCTCCAGAGCACAAAGCGGTCCACCATTACAGATCCTCATGCCCCTTCCTGTCACCTCCTACCCACGCCCACCACTCACCTACCTAAGAACCTTCAGGAGCTGCCCCAAATTCAAATCAACACCACGAGCGTGTCTAGCCCTACCTTCTAGAACCTACCCCTTCCTCCTTTATCTGAGGACCCCCCCATGTCTTACAGCGGAGGACTGACCATGTGTGGTCTGAAGGACGAAGCTAATAAGGCTGAAGACAATGAGTGAGGTTTGCCAAAGCAGAGTAGCATTTTTAAGTCAAGAGAAAAGCAGAAAAGTAAAAGAAGACGGACATTGGGCTGGGTGATGAGCCTGGGCTGGTCACAAAACCTCCTCGGGTCTCATATTTGTAAAGCGAAAGTATCATGCGAGGTATTTCCTAAGAATCTTGATAAGCTGGGCTGGCTGGGTGGCTCCATGGGTTAAGCATCCAACTTGATTTCGGCTCAGGTCAGGATCTCGCGGTTCGTGAGATCAAGCCCCACATCCGGCTCTGCACTGACAGATAAGAGCCTGCTGGAGAATTCTCCCTCTCTCTCTGTCCCTCCCCTGCTTGTATTGGTGCTTTCTCTCTTCTTCTCTCCAAGTAAATAAACAAACCTGAAAAAAAATAAAAGTAAAAATAAATAAGAAGAAAAATCCCGATAACCCTCACAAAAGTAACAAACAAACGATTCTAGAACAATGAAAAAATAATTGTTGTTCATGAATTGTATATTACAGAGCAAATAACAACAATGTCTAGATTTCAGAGATGACCAAATTAACTTTGTAAAACTACCTAACTAAATCACAAATTAAATGAGCTAAGAAATGGAAAAGTTATATGAGTGCATGTTTTTAGGGCCTAAACAAACACAATAGTTTTAAGATTCAGAATCATTTACCAGGAGTCAATGTAGAATATGGAATTAAATTAACAATAATTGCCACTCTTACAGAAGGAATAATAATTCTGGTAACCAGAAAGGATATATAAAATTAATACTAATAATTACAGAGGAATTACTTAATTATCTGACTTATCAAGAGAATACAATCAGATGCTATTAAATAGAAATGAACCTTATATTACTTTACTCTTATGTGTCAGTCAAACTGGATTTTTTTTTTTTTGCAACAAAGCAGTGTTGAATTGATGCATTATGCAAGATGAGGGTTCGCTAGAATAATTATCAGCCCTAATTAATTTAATTTATTTTATTGTGCCCTAGGTTCAGAGAGGTACAAAAATTACAAAATATTTGGGGACATCACACAATCAGGCAAATGTTAAGGCAGTGGAAACCTTTTCATGACATTTAAGGCAAACATGCCAATCAGATTTGCAATAAAGATATTATTATACAAAATCCCACATGATGGTCAACGCTTCTCAAGTCTTTTGGAAATAGTTTTCATCTAAAGACTGAAAATCCTCTCGAGAGCATTAAGAAACACACGTAGGCATGTAGTAAGATATCTTAGAATTATTGAGCCCTAGGAGATTGGGACTATAATTACCCCCATTTTCAGGTGAGGAAACTGAGGCAACGGTGCGGTACCGAGAGGCTAAGGACAATACGGACAAGGAATTTCTGAGCCAGGATGTAAAGCCCAGCAGAGAGTCAATGTTCTAACCACTGCCCTTGGCCTCAGTCTCCATAATTCCTAACCCACTGGACAATAGGAGTTTACACCCGCCTCTCCACATGGGCTGCGGGAAAATTAGGGTAGGAAGGACTTCCTCTAGAGCATGGCCAGCTTGTCCTCAGGAAAGAAAGGTAACATTTTTCCTTACGTTTCCAGTGACAAGATAATTCATTGTCCAAATCAGCCCTTCTGAGAAGAAAAAGACACGCTACTAATAATGACTCCGTGGAAAAAAATAAATAAATAAAATAAATGGCAAAAACAATGCTTGCCCCATGCAAATTGGGAGATGTCATCGTCACGCTATTCACGGGTTATTAGTTTTTCATCTGGATTGTGATGCATTACGTCTTTTTCCAGCTTTGCGTTCCTTGAATTCGGTTTTAAGCTTTCCCAGGGAGACAGAAACGTGGTTATGGCCACGAGTCAACAAAATCATTTCTCAGCAGCAGATAAGGAGAGACCTACAAAGCAAGGGGGGAAGGTCTTCAAATGTCATACTGAGCGCTACCTAAGGAGACAGCCTGAAAATGTGTCCGGTTACCAAACCCACAAGTGCTTAAGGAGGCTTATCCAGACCATGGGAAATAAACTAGTTTTCTTGTTTTCTGCTAGTTATCCTTAGATTGATTAATTTGGAGAAATGTTTAGAAATGTTTCATTATAGCCACGGAGAACCAGTAGACTCATTTCATTCATTCACGCATTCACGTTAACATGGATGTAGTTTCTTAAACGAGCATTTATCAGAATTGGAGGTCAGCGCTTCCTTTTGTCCATGGAAATAATCTACATTGATGCATTCGTTTAGTCTTCCCGCTTATTTGAAGGTTTATGTGCCAAGCACTATACTAGGGACTGACAGACATATCATTGAATTAAATAAGACGCACCTAGTTTATGTGCTCAGAGCTTGCGAAAACAGATAAATTAAGCAATCGAAAATTAGGAACAGTGCCGTGAAGGAAATTGTAAGTACATAAGATGCGGGGTTGAGATACAACAAGAGAGATCCATTTCATCGTTTGTCTATTTACAAATATGTATTTAGCGTCTACCTTGTCCGCAACCCTTCTAGGCACTGAGATCACAGTGATAAAGGCACATGATTCCTTCCTCATCCAATATACAGTCAGCTGCAGAGGACAAACAACAAACAGGTTAATGAGCACAGGGTTATTTTTAAACTGGAATAAATGACATCAACAACCCTCAAGAGGTACGGGGATCAGCAAACTATGGCCCTCAGGGCCACGTCTGGCACTCTCAATGCCTGTTTTTGTAAATAAAGTTTTATTGGAACACACCCCCTCCCAATCATTTATGTTTTGTCTACGGCTGCTGTAACCATAAAAAAGCAGTTAAATGGTTGCACCAGCTACCTTATGGCCCACAGAATTTGCAATGTTCACTATCTGCTTCGTTATTTTTTTTAATGTTTATTTATTTTTTTTGAGAGAGAGAGAGAGAGAGAGAGAGAGAGAGAGAGAGCACGTGCAGCCCGCACACTCACGCAGGTGAGCCGGAGAGGGGCAGAGAAAGAGAATCCCACACACGCTTCGCACTGCCGCCAAAAGCCCCCACACGGGGCTCGATCTCATGAGCTGTGAGATCATGATCTGAACCGAAATCAAGAGTGGGATGCTTAATGGCCTGAGCCACCCAGGCGTCCCCCGCTTCACTATTTTTTAGTGAAACATTTGCTGACCCCCGCAATAGGGTGTGATAAGCGATGGCAGTTGGAAAGAGGGGGGAAATCCTCCGTAAAAAGAACAGTCAGGGAATATTTCCTTGCAGACGTGACATTTGACGAGGGGCCAGAAAGGAACGAGTCACAGGAATCAATGGAAGAAAAGGGCCCCATCAGAGGAAATGACGGGAGCAAAGGGCCTGACGCAGCAAAGAGGACAAGTTGCTGAAGGGAGGCTTGCGCGGCGTCAGTGGGGGGGAGGGCGGAAGGGGGGGGGGTGCTGGGGATCGTGAAAGGGGCCAGGCTGACGAGGTAGGCAGGTGGCAGATTCCAAGGGAATTGGCATTTGTGACAAGAAGATTGGATTGCATTCTGAAAGCAACGAACAGCCGGAAGGACATTATATAAGGGAGCAACGTGATTCACTTGGAATTTTTAAGGATTGTTCTATCTGCTGGCCAGTAATTATAGCTGGAGAGATGGAAGATAAATGCTAGCAACAGGTTAGGAGACTCTGCCTCTTGTCCAGGTGACAGTTGATGGCTGCTTGGCCAGTGGATTTGGAAAAAATCAGTTCTACGGAAGCGTGTTAGAGCTAAGGGCTTCTAGACAGTGTCTCCATCACAAGAATGTGAGTCCAAGATGGGTAAGAATTTTCCTTGCTGCTCGAGAACAACAGCCGGACCCCCCAGAATTTCCAAGGCGGATTCTGAATCTCACTTGACCTTTATGGTCCCCAGATGAGCTCCACGGTTTTACGATCATTCTTGATCTGGATAATATCGTTGGCGATGGGGTGTGGCTCACTTTGGAGCCCTCCAGAAAGCAGAGCCTGAGGCAGGGCTTACAGACGCCTCAGAGAGCAGCCAGGGCAGAAGAGCACACAAGGGAACGTGCTTGGGTCAGTCACTGCTGTGGGCACCAGGGTCCGATCTGTTTCGGGCACTCGGAACGGGTCTCCGAAGTTTTCACCCAAGTACAGCGCACAGCGTCATTTTCTTCTGGCTCTTGTACTCCATCGTTCAACAGTTTCTTCATGGGTCCTTCTGAGTAATTCAGGCATGGCCCGCACATAGCATCGGGGAAGCTCTGACCCGGAAGGCTAGAGGGACGGAGACCTGGAGAAGCTCAGGGACGGACTGACAAGCCACAGCAAACAAGTTGTCAAGCTGTCGGGCTGCTTTGTTCCAACAACAACTCGGGTAAAAAAGTGGGTCTAAATCATGTGGCGAGGGGCACAGAGGTGTCCCATTTACAGACCACGAAGCACATTTATATGCCTTCTCCCATCTGGCCTTCATCAAGACCTCTGAGATCTTTATGCAATTTTTTTTTTTTTTTTTTTTAGTAAGGCTTAGCATTCCCATTTTGTAGATGAGCAAACTGAGGTACAATGGAAGAAACAATGGAAACAACAGCAGAGCCAGGGCTAGAATCCACACCATCTTATCCCTCCCTAGTGCCCCTTGCCCCACACCTGATACTTCTCCCAAATAACTGAATAAGATACCAAGTGCAACCAAGAAACAGATTCTTGGGCGTATGAATGCAAAGGAAGGGGGAGGAAAGCTGATTTTGCTCAGAAGGGAGCACTGTAGGAAGGTCTCTTGATGAAGCCTTCTTGTTTGCATGATCCAGTGTTTGGTAAACGAGTCCTTCGTCACCCCCTTCAGTATTTGATACACTTACAATAATGCCCTCTCTCAGCTTCCCCCTTTCCAGGCTGAGTAATCTCGGGGCTCTGTGGTCTCTATGCCCATGACAACTTCCGTTGCTCGTTGCGTGTCAGTTCCCCAGTTCTGTTACAACTTTCGGGAGGGAGAATGCGGACATTCCACAATGTGCTGAAAAATGCTAATTACTATTTATCCTCGAAGAGAAACGGAATCAGTCCAAGTGTGTAATTGAGCTCCCGAAGGCAGAGAATGCCGTGGTCCCTGGTCCCTGTCCCTGATCGGGCAGGGGACTCTCTTGTGTGCTTAAATGTACAAGCAGAGTTAAAGTCAACACCTCAGTGACCGCAGAATCATCACTCATGTTCCCACACCTGATGGGGAATCACCTTTGGGTTTTCTTACCTTCCACGTGAGTCACCTGGGAAGGTGACCATGTGGAGGCAGGATGGGGTGGGGGGGGGCGCGGGGGCGGGGGTGGTGACACGTGAAGCCTGCAATGATGTGGCCACTCGGTCCTCCCAGGCAGGATATAAACTTGGCCCCGAGGAGTAAAAAATAGCTTTATGTAAAAAGGATGGTCTAGATTCCATAGTCACTTACATAAAATAAAATAAAATAAATCCCTGGCAATCTTCATCCCTTGAATGATGATGGATAATGAGTCATGGGAGACCTCGCTCTGAGTGCCAGCCTCTGTCTGTGAAGCCAACAGCCTCCACGGTTATGGCGAATTTTTTTTTAATTTTTTTTTTCAACGTTTATTTATTTTTGGGACAGAGAGAGACAGAGCATGAACGGGGGAGGGGCAGAGAGAGAGGGAGACACAGAATCAGAAACAGGCTCCAGGCTCTGAGCCATCAGCCCAGAGCCTGACGCGGGGCTCGAACTCGGGGACCGCGAGATCGTGACCTGGCTGAAGTCGGACGCTTAACCGACTGCGCCACCCAGGCGCCCCATGGCGAATTTAAACTAGACGCTTAAAACACGGTGATCGGCAATATTAACCCTGCCCCCACAAGAAGACGGCCCGGGATAGTGTGAATAACACGGTGTCTGCGTGATTGCAAACGCCACTCCGTGCTTGTGTCTCACATTAAAGAAAGCTACTACCCTTATTAAGCCTTGATTTCCTTCTCTAAAGAATGGAGATACAGGGGCGCCTGGGTGGCTCAGTCGGTTAAGCAGCCGACTTCGGCTCAGGTCATGATCTCGCAGTCTGTGAGTTCGAGCCCTGCGTCGGGCTCTGTGCCGACGGCTCAGAGCCTGAAGCCTGCTTTGGATTCTGTGTCTCCCTCTCTCTGACCCTCCCTTGTTCATGCTCTGTCTCTCACTGTCTCAAAAATAAATAAAACGTTAAAAAAAAATTAAAAAAAAAAAAGGAATGGAGATACAGAAGAACTGGCTGAGCAGGGCCAAGCACATAGTAGGTGTTCAATAATAGCGTTATTATCGACTTAATTATATCAAGTTAATGTACTATATATATAACCATTATTATTGACTTCATATTATAAGTAATAGCGGTAGCATTATAATCAACAAAGAAAACTAGCCTGTCCAGTGACCCACAGAATTTTCCCCCAAATAAACCTGCCGGGACCCAGACTGCGATGTCACCCGCTAGTTTCCTAGCAAACACTTTCCCCTGCGACCGAATATAAACCAGCTTCACGATCCTGCCAGCAGACCTTCTAATTATCTCCACTGTTTACAGCATCCAGCCCCTCCGCTACCAAATTCTCCATTATTCTGACAGCCGACAAACTAGGCCTATTAGAACTCAGCACAACTTCTGCCTAAGGCAGGAACTTTGTGAGACCACAAATCGTCGCGGTATTAAAAGTCGGTGCATAAGAACTGCCCTCAGCTTTTGCGCTAAATTGCTAGTTTGAAGACATTCATTGCAGTATATTGTATTTCCACTATATTTTGCTTTAATAGACTTCGCGGTGAAGTGTATAAGAAGAGTTTTAAAGCCCGAGGTAGCACGCAGCCAACTTTTTTTTTTCCCTTTTATATATTTCTCCGTCTTTTGTTTGTCACCTTATATTGTTTTGTTGCTTCACATACATAAAACAACCTGGCAATCACACAGCAATCCCCAGCAGTTAGTTGGAGGCACATATTGACTTCACTGTTAAAAGTTGAAACAATCAAGCTAAAGAATTTGTAGTGTATTTTTCTGCCGCTTGCATGAGACTTTAATTTGAAAACGGATGGAAAGTATCCCCTCTGAATGTAACAGCGTTTTCATCGACCTTGGTTTATTTCTATCCTTTTGCGTTGCTTGCCTAGGACAATCCTGCCGTTAGAGAGAGAGGTGGAATTTTCACTGGGCGCGTCGGGGTGCCTTATGGCCGTGATCCTTTGACTCCCAGTTAATTGATGGGCGGAGTGATGCCCGCTCGCCTTGCCTGCCCCGGGTTTAGGCAGAACTGCCCGCTCCTCATGTTAACCTTCGCGATGCCACGCCAGCGGTCTAGGTGTCCTGAATGAACACCCTACATCCCTGGGGATAGAGGAGAGGGAAGCCTACATATGCCCTGTCTTCAGGTGACGTAGAGCCTGGCGGGAGAGAAGAGAATTAAATAAACAGCCGTGCAAACACACCTGATGACTATGGATGCCTCCGGCTTCTTTTCCATCAGAGTTACAAAGGACATGGCTTATCCGGGGATCCACTTCAGATGTGGGGGTCAGAGGAGGTTTTGTGGAAAATAACTAAGATTAGGAGACGAAGGGATTGACTGAGAGCCCTCTGGAGGGAAAGAACACCCAAAGAGAAATCACACATGAAAAGGCCTCAGGACAGGAAAGATCTAGGACTTTTGAGAAACCGAGACGAGGAAGGCACCACGGAGCAGAGGCCACGGTCTCAAGAGGAGTGGAAGGGAGAGCCGGAATGGCGGACAGGCTTCGAGCAGGGGGACCCTGGAGGTGACGATGGAGTGGAGATGTCACTCCAAGGTCATCAGGAGGCCACGGAAAGGATTTCAGCAGAGAGGTTGCATGGTCCAGTTTATACAGTCTACTTTTGGAAGAATCTCCCTCCCTCTGGCTTTGTCTGGAGAATGATTTGAAGGAAGGCTGGAATAGAAATGGACAAAGAAGGCCATCTTGAGACAGTTGAGTTCACGTGACAGACAGTCACTAAAATGAAGGGCTTGGGGGGGGAAAAAAAGATATTTGGAAAACAGTGATGTCTAAGGGATCTCCTAACAGACTAGAAGGGCGTTGAAGGAGGAGACGGTTTTTCAAAAGGTGCCAAGGGGTCCAACTCTTAGTCAATCCCCTCATCAGGATCCAACTCCAGCTGAAGAAGAGATCTACCAGGAGAAGATCTCACATAAGTCAAGGGAGAAGCGATATCCAGGAAGAGAAAAACGCGGGAGCCCACCTATCCAGGGAGCAGGAATTCCTTGACCTTCCAGGCTCTAAGGTTGCTATAACTCAGTTCACCGACTCCCAGTCTCTGTGTATCTCAACCACAAGCACCAAACATGAGAAGAGACAATCTGATCAACATGGTTTAGTTTTTTGATCCACATGGTTTAGGCACACTCCCCCAGTCAACAGGGGGCAGGGAGACAGGACCTTATGCCACACATACAGCCTCTCCAGGCTCATCCGTGTCATTTAGCAGCACTGCTCAGAGAAGACTGTGACTTGTGAAATGGGAAGATGCCCCAAATATCTCCAAATCTATACATGCCATCTCATTTCGCCTTTGCAACAACTCTCTGAGATTTGATCCTGCAGTAATCGTGCTATGGAGAAAGACATTAAACCCAGAGAAGTTAATCAGCCTCCACGGCTACACAGTTAGTAGGTGACAGAACTTACAGTTAACCCCACGCTGGTCTACAATGCCTTCAAAATCCACTGGATTCAGGCTACACTCACAGCTACTCACAATGCACTCTCCCAGCCCTGGCCTTATGATGCAGCATGCTGAACATTCCAGAGGAGAGAAAAGAGATTTGGTTAAGTTTAATTATGTTCTGGTCGATTCGTCAGACTTCTGGAACCTGAAATATATGCCTTTCCGCAGATGGTTAACATGACGATTGGAAGGATAAAAAGTGCATTTGCCCAGAGATAAATGTAAGTTTGGTTAAAGTAGCATGATTGCTTCTATTTCCAAGCCTGGCCCAATGCTGTGACTTTAGGAGACCAAGAAAGCAAGAGTGAATATCTCCTTCTGAAGCTGTCACACAAATTGTTCACAGGTCTTTCTGTAAATCCTGTGATAAATAGATGAGATTCATCTTGACTGAAGTGGAAAGAATGGAAATCCCTCCATCAACATCCGAGGGAAAAGACTGATTACACGTAATAAAATACCCTCCATCGTGCATCAGACTCTCTTTTGTATTAAATGGATTTGTGAATGACAGCAGGAAATATATTAGTGATATTGCAGAGAACTTCTAAACATGTGTACCGGGCTGACCAAAGTCTCCTCGACAAGAATGTTAAGTCTGTAAGTACGGGGGCTGTGCTGTTCATTGCAGGATCCAGGGTCAAACCCCTTGTCTGGCATGTGATACCCAAATGCCTACCACCTGCCGAAAGAAAGAAGGAATGACTACAATCGCCCAGAGAGCCGTCAATTTATATTCTGTGAGATTCTTTTTTCAAAATTTTCTGTTTATGACACCACAAGAAAGGCAAGTTTCATCCGTATAGGAAAGAGTAGAGAGTCAATAAGGTTGAAAACAGGAATAGGCAAATCATCCAAAGAACATAGTACAGGTGTTGGCTTCCACAATGTTCTTGGTTTCCTTTATCAACCTTCTCATCTGCCCATCTACTCTCCTAGTAGCCCTTACATACGGATGGGAGGGGGGGAAGGTAGATAAAGGCAAGCTAACGAAAAGAAACAGAAGTTAGAGGAACTCATTCACACGTGGAGCAGCAACCGTTATTTTTTTTTTTAAGTTTATTTACTTATTTTGAGACAGGCAGAGACAGCACAAGTAAGGGAGGGACAGGGAGAGAGGAGAGAGAATCCCAAGCAGAGCCCAACGTGGGGCTCGCACCCACAAAACCATGAGATCGTGACCTGAGCCAAACCACGAGGTGCACGCTTATCCCACTGACCCACCCAGGTGCCCCAGAGCATCAACGCTGAAATGCTAACGGTCTCGTGGCTACCATTTTCTTGAGCTGCTAACCTATGTTTCCAATGGACCCAGATGCTCCATGGTCACTTCAGTTGAAAACAAAAGTCATTGGCTTTCACCACACTATTCGTGCTTCAGTTTCTAATCAACCACAAATCCCACCCCTCCCCAATGTGAACTGTAAGCTGAAGTTGCCATTAACTGCCCCTTTCGGCCCCACCTCTGAATAGAGGCTGAGTCTTGCCCCGTCAACTTCGGCCATCTTCCCCGGGCCTCTCTGTTGTCATGAAGAAGCCCTCATTCTAGTCTAGATCATCTCTTTTCAAGGACCATTGCATTGGCCTCCTATGAGATCCTCTGGCTTTGACCTCTACTCAGTCTACCTGCTCTGTCTTCAGCAAAGTGGACTTTACAACACAAATTGGGTGAGAGCATTTCCTCCATTCAACTCATTTTTTAAGAGTCACAACACTTTTAGGTAGAAACTGTTTATCATGGCATTCGAAGTCTTCTAGAATCTTCTAGAATCTGGCACCAAACTAAGTCCTTCCATCGTGCCTGTCCCCTTGCCCCCTTACCCACTGCTTATTCACTCACGAGCCTGTAAGAGAGCACCACATACTGAGGTAAGAGGCTAAGACTTACTCCCCACCCTCGAAAAGAAACTCAAAACCATGTGGGGAAACTGTTGAGCAGATAATCATGACACCAGAGAGTAAGGGTGGAGATAGAACATCTAGAACCTTTTCAAACCGATTCTTGTTTCTGAAGCTTGCAGCCCTCAGGCCTGATTTTCACACCTCTCTTCTCTGACTGCATGACCTCCTTACCCACCTGCCACACCCAGAAAACTTCTGCCTGTCCTTCAAACCCCCAGTAGCTAAACTGATTCAGGCAACGTGTCTTTCTTTCTTGGCCTTAAATCAGATATTTAGGCCTATGGAGATCGGCCGCTGGTCACCTACCTCAGCAAGCAACCTGCAAATACGTACCAAATTGATGCTATAGGCAAAGAAAACCGCGCACAAATCAAGTTTCATCTGGAACGCTCCTGAAAACGTTTTTTAACATGTTTATTTATTTATTTTGAGAGAGAGAAAGAGCGTGCATGCGAGCAAGGGAGGGGCAGGAGAGAGAGAATCCCAAGCAGGTTCCGCTTGTCAGCAACGAACCCGACTCGGGGCTCAAACCCACGAACCGTGAGATCGTGACCCGAGCCGAAATCAAGAGGCGGATGCTTAAACAACTGAGCCACCCAGGTGCCCCAAAAGAATTTTTTAAAGGAAACAAGAATAGTGATTCTCAGGATTTTTTTTTCTGATTTCCAGGTTTTATTCCAGTTTTCTGAATTGAAATTTTATGGGGAAAGCCCTGATAACTGGTCTACGTAGCAAGTTCACTGGGGAAAGTTTGAGGAAGGTTACTCTGAGTCGGTGGTGCTCGAAGTCAGGCTCCCCGACCGACTGACGATGCCGGATCGGGTTGAGGCCACTTGGGCAGAGAACACGCGTAGAGAACCACTCCTTCAGGCCATCATTCTCTAACCCCGGAAGCCTCACATAATGTCACAACAATCTCATGGAAAAGGCAGTGCACGGAATATAGCGTCAGATGGTAACACCAAGGCTGAGCAAGGCTACTTGAGTCACAGGACATTGACACAAACCGCGTCATCATTGTGGAGACAGACATACTGACGTCAGTCTGCTACTCTTCCCGTAGTCCGTGAGACAGCCTGCCGGCCGTGCCCCTCACGGGGCTGAAAACGCAACAGACCCTGAACGAATGCCCTGTGAGGGCAGATCAAGAAGACTGCTGTCTGCCTGCAAACCAGGAAGAGAGCTGTCACCAGAACCCTACCGACCGGCACCCGCAATCTCGCGTTTTCGAGACCCCAGAGTTGAGGTGGACGTGATTGTCTCCATCACGCAGAAGGCGCGTGATCTCGACCAGCCTCCCACCTTTTCCTCCGGACTCCACAGCACAGCACCTTGGAGGAACAGCACAGGGGCGGTGGAGGAACAGCACCACGGGACAGTGAATTGAAAGAGATTTCATACACTCGTATTTCTCGTGCTGCGGGCTACACGTGCTCATCTGAAAGAGAAGAGAGCACACAAGGGACCAGCCGGGAACAGATTCCTATCCTCCTCCTTCAACTCCAACCCCTACCATCAATGGGATGAGTGTTGAAAATGCACATTCTCAGGCTTTCCTGGGTCTGCTGAGTCAGACCCAATTCCGTTCCCAATTCCTGGGAACGAGGGGCTTGAAGACCAGCAGGCCATGTTCATCAGCCCTCCAGGAGATCCTGCTCCATACTTGGGTGTGAAATCCAGGGCTCCAAGCCAATCCTTGGGAGTAGAAAATTACATTTTGGCCCGATGAAGATCTCGGTTGCCCGAAAACACGAATGCATCCCCATAAGGACCCTTCTCTTGGGCCCCAGTGCGGTTGATGCTAACCTGAACAGCACAAACAGAAATTTTGGAAAGGCCATAGGGTCATTTGGGCCCCAAATCAGAATTTTCTGTTGCCACACATCTGGAACCATTGAAGCTCTATAGACATTTCCATCTTGCGACCAAATACACACAATGAAAGGCGGCAGGGTCAACGAAATGGAGAGGAGAAGCAAAACAACAACAACAACAAACAACAAAGTCTTCAATTATCTGGATATTTCAGGGCACAGCAGCAAAGATTTCCTCTATCGATCGTTTTCAAAATTTGGTTTTAGCCAGAGCCCTTTCTTCAAACACACAATAAGTTTAACCCCAATTTATGGCACAGAAAAGAGACCCTGCTGGAGTCCGGCCCCATGGCCTTCTTCAGCGACCCCGAGGCCCCTATGGCATCGCGGTGAAACCCCACGATTATGGCAAAGGGCAGCTGGAACATTCCTCTTCTCGAGAGGATTTCCTCCTTAATGCGCATCATCACAGACAACCGAAGCGACAACAGAAACTGAAGCATTCAAGGCAGCAAAACAGAAGATTGTTTTAGTGTTGAGTCAGTCGAGGTCCCTAGACTATGTTTGAAGAGATCAGCATATTTAATGGATTCATAATGATTTGGAATTTAACACAAAAGCCAGGGGTGGGGTGGGGGGAGGGGAGGGGGGAGAGTAAGAAAGCCAAGCGGAAGAAGAAAAGCGGCTCTGAACGACGCCACAGTCTCAATGGTTTTTACTTTTCGTCTTGCGATGCTTCCCTGGAAGGACTAACTTTTGTTGTCGCTCTGGGCCCACGGCGCCCCTTCTTTCCCACGCTGACCTCTGCCATTTCTGTAGGTGGGTTTACATAGCAGAGTGCAGGGTTACAGCTCTTGGGCAAACTTCTTCAGAGCAGAAAGGGCAAACAAGGTTTCACATAACTTCCTGTTTCTCAACAGAGCGATGGGTCTGCCCCCTCCCCCCTGTTTTTGTTTTTCTGCCCATTCTCATGGAAAAAAAAAAAAAAAGCCTGGAGATGGTTGGAAAAGGAAAATAACTTAATTAAAAGCAGGGGAAGAATCAGAAACTTACATGGGGCTAAATGTGCATTTCATCTTTTCTTCTCCACCCCTGTTATTAGAGCAGTTTGTATATATTCTGTCAATTTTGTAAGTAGCCGGTGAAAGATGTAACATATGTATAGCCTTTTCTTCGTGTGTTTTATGGTCATTTCTTTCTTTCTTTCTTTTTTTTTTTTTTCCTTAGAAGTCAGATGCCCTGGAGCGGTTTAACTCTAGGGCTATTGTGCGAAGAAGAGTATTTGGGATTAAGATTTTCAGATGAGGCTAAGGCTTTTTGGTTGACCCTTGACATGACCTTTAGCAGGAAGCACCCCCAGAGAAGGAACTTGGGCTTATTCATCTTTATGACCCCTGTACCCCTCATCACAGTGCCGGGTACAAAGTGGACACTCAGAAAGTTTACTAAGTCACTGTGGGTTGAATGTCATAACCCCAAACTTTCCTTTACCGTCTGTAAAGATAGTAACAATAATACGGAGCCAAGAAAATTGTGTCATTTGCAGCTTCTGAAAGCCCCTGAAAATTAGTTCCAGAAAGCTCATCAACGTCAACCACCGCTAGAAAGAATAAGATGTGGTATGCACCGTTTTAAACCGACTTGTTCGACACAAACATTCTCCTTCTCTAGGTATGAATAGATTTCCAACAAATGTAAAATGTTATGTTTCACATCAGGAGGCCGATGCCAAAAGGAGTGGCCAACTACGTGAGATGAAAACAGTCTCCTGGAAACAGCCAGGTGGTTGACTGTGTTATTTTCATTTGCCAAGCGGTGATGGGAAGTTCTATGAAAGTCTGAAAGATGCCGTCGCCCACAGACAATAACCCGGAAATCAAAATGTGTCCTAACGTCCGTCTCTGTAACCTTTAATACGGGCACGGATGCCTTCTCTAGTGTGGAACCATTCAGATCCCCAAAGCTGGGAAATTTTTGTAGGAGGAGCGCTTTGCCCTTACGAACAAACACGGGAGTTCGAGTCCCCTACCATCTCCGTCTCGAGGAGCCTAGACATTCAAGGCAACTGTGAATTCCTTTCCATAGCCCAACGCCACGTTTGTTGAACATTTCTTCCATTCCAGTCCAGACCAGAGTGTTCAAAATTCCACCCAGATTGTTTGCCAACACCCACACTTGGTGAGGAAGTTTGCGCCTAAGGCGAAGCTCCCCCGTAGGTAATTAACGAGACTGCAATTGTTACTCTCTCCAACTGAGAGGACAGAAAAACCCCTGAGAAACGTCACTGACAAGACACGACCTTAATTCCCTTACCCATTAGTTGGAATGAATGATGGGGTCCCCCAGCAGATCTTTGCCTCTCACTTACCTGGATACTCGCTGGAAATCCATCGACACTTCTTTAGAAAGTGAAATCGGACCAGAATTACATTGCGATCGACAGTTCTCACATCAATTCCCTGCATTTTGCTCCCGTCAACCCAGGAATATAAAAAGAGATTTTCTTAGAGGATTCCAACAGCAAGGAGAATCTGGAAGGCAAGGGTGCGGGAGGAAATATTGAGGGGAGAGGAGATTCAAAGGTGGGTTTCGGAGAACGTGGGAAACACAATATCCGCTTTTATTTTTGTGAATCTGGGACTTAGGCAGAGCAGATCGGACATCCTATTCTGGGCTGTGTTAAACAGTCTGCAGAAGACAGAAGCGGAAACCTGAGGCAGGGCCTCCGAAGGGACATTGAGGAGTAAGAGTCAGAGAGAAAGAGAAGGCGAGGAGAGGGTCAGAGAGACAGAAAGGATGGCAGCACTGGGAGAAGACATGGAAAATTAGAACAGGAGCTCAGAGCACTCGGGAGAGCGGGGGAAGTGACAGTTGAAATTAGAACAGGAGCTAAGAGGAGCAAGCAGAGGGGGACGGCAGGAACCAAGAAATTTAAGGAGGGGAGAGGCAACTGAGAGAAGTGGCCAGAAAAAAAGCCAGCCGAGCTTCCGCGAAGAGGGCCGGGGACTCCTGTGTGCCCGCCAGCCGTGCCCCGCGCGGACCAAAACAAATTATTGGTCATTCTGAAATGACTCTGGAAGGGGGAAGGCAATGTGCCCCAACAATCAATATTAAATTTTATGCCTGCTGCACCTTTCAAAAGCCTCGAGAAGACATTGATTCAAGTAAGTGTCACCTTTTTTGTTCTTGGGTGTTTTTTTTTTTGAATGACCTTGGATTATTCACTTTAACAGTTTTCGAGCCAAAGTTGGCAACCCCCTGACTCGGGGGCCGGTGCAAACCGAGGGCTGGTTTTTCCAGGCGGTAGGGCCGCTGCTGGGAGGTGCTGTCGCCGTCGCAAGGGGGAGGGGAGCTAAGGCGGGAGGAAGTGCCTTCCCGTCCAACTGGAGCACGCGTGCGTGGGGAAGCTGGGCGTTTGTGGTTTTCATTATACGGCAGGCAGGCGTTCTTAGAAAGCCGAGAGGGGTTGTGCTTGCTGGCTGGTCTGGCCGAGTGGTTTGGGGCACTTTCTAAGTTGTGTTTTGTGGCCGGTTTTACAAGAGGAAAATCCCTGATTCCGATGGAAGGGCTGGGGAAACCGAACGATCGTTTTCCCGGATGAGGCCTTTGTAGAACCGGCCCATCGGGACTGTGGCTTTGCAATTTGTACCCAGTGCCTTATCGCTTGCACCCAGACACCCATTCTGGGTCAGAATTCGTTTTCCCAGCTACAGGCTTGTGTTTGGAGCTGAAGGAATAGGATTTCAAGCTGGGACACATGATCCAGCCAATGCTCTGTGTTTCTCTGTACCTTAGCGCGAAACTACAGCCTGGGTTTCAGGCCTAGAACACTATCTTCGTTATGTCAGAAGTTTCCAGGTATTGTTGATCTGTCCCTTTGAAGGTAATCCACCTTCGTGTCTGGTCCGTGCTCGATTTAAATGTGACCCTCCCGAGAATCTGACACCGGCCATGGTTCTTCCTTGATCTGAGTCTGAATCTTTGGTTCTGGTGACCCATTCTGTGTTCTGTGATTGATTTTCTGGAGTCGGATTCTTGATAAACTCCCTTTCGTCAGCTGGTCCTGGGAAACCCAGGCCCACCCTGGGAGGGTCGCCCAGCCAACATCCCGTCATGTTGCAGATGGTGTGGAATAGTGGTGTCTGTTTCCAGCGCTTGCTTGCTAGTTACCTATTTACGTTCTCCGATTAACTACTCCGTAATGACTGTCTTTCCCCAACTGGTTCTTGGCCTCAGCCTACAAGTGGGTACCTGCGTCCCCAGTCCTGGAAACGGATTCATTTATCCATTCATTCAATAGATGTTTAGGAAACCGGTATGATGTTCCAGGTACTGGGCTACCTGGCCTGGGTTAACTTGTATTCAGTTGACTTTTACTCGTTCAAGTATTTGTTACATACGAACCATGTGCGGGGGGGCTAAGCGGTGGCAACAGAAGACAGGGATAAAGTTGATGATGGAAATGAACTTCCAGTTTTCCTAGTTCTCACATTCAACGGAGTGAAAGCAGTAAATATACGAACAAAGAGGGTAGGTCAGATGCTAATATGGAAGGAAATAAAGGAAATATTTTGGATAGGAAAGGCTTCACCTTAAGGTGACATTTGCGCAGAAGTATAATGAAGTAAAGGTGAAAATTACACAGATTTTGGAGGAAGAATGTACCCGTATGGGGAGACAGCACATGCAAAGGTCCTGAGATGTTTTCTTTGTGAAAGGAACAGGTAAGAGACCTATGTAGCTGGAGTAGAGTGAACTGAAGAGAGTGAAGGAAAAGATGAAGTCAGAGAATTACCAGGGCCCAGATCAGGTAGGGTCTTGAAGCCATTAAAAGGATTTTGTGGGGTTTTTTTAAAAATTATAATTTCTTGTCCAATTGGTTTCCACACAATACCCAGTGCTCATCCCAAACAGGTGCCCTCCTCAGTGCCCATCCCCCACTTTCCCCTCTGCCCCCACCCCACCATCAACCCTCCGTTGGTTCTCAGGAGTCTCTTATGATTTGCCTCCCTCCCTCTCTGTAACTTTTTTCCCCTTCCCCTCCCCCATGGTCTTCTGTTAACTTTCTCAAGATCCACGTAAGAGTGAAAACATATGGTATCTGTCTTTCTCTGTGTGACTTATTTCACTTAGCATCACATTCTCGAGTTCCATCCACGTTGCTACAAAAGGCCAGATTTCATTCTTTCTCATTGCCAAGTAGTATTCCATTGTGTATATAAACCACACCTTCTTTATCCATTCATCGGTGGATGGACATTTAGGCTCTTGCCATAATTTGGCTATTGTTGAAAGTGCTGCTATAAACCTTGGGGTACAAGTGCCCCCTGTGCATCGGTACCCCTGTATCCCTTGGGTCAACTCCTCGCAGTGCTATTGCTGGGTCATAGGGTAGATCTATTTTTAATTTTTTGAGGAACCTCCACACTGTTTTCCAGAGCGGCTGCACCAGTTTGCATTCCCACCAACAGTGCAAGTGGGATCCCGTTTCTCCACATCCTTGCCAGCATCGATAGTCTCCTCGTTTATTCATTTTAGCCACTCTGACTGGCGTGAGGTGGTATCTCAGTGTTTTTGATTTGTAGTTCCCTGACGAGGAGTGACGTTGAGCACCGTTTCCTGTGTTTCATGTTTCATGTTTCCTCGTTTCATGTCTGTTGGCCATCTGGATGTCTTCTTTGGAAAAGTATCTATTCGTGTCTTCTGCCCATTTCTTCACTGGCTTATTTGTTTTTCCGGTGTGGAGTTTGGTGAGTCCTTTATAGATTTTGAATACTAGCCCTTGTCCGATATGTCATTTGCAAATATTTTTTCCCATTCCGTCGGTCGCCTTTGAGTTTTGTTGATTGTTTCCTTTGCAGTGCAGAAGCTTTTTTATCTTGATGAGGTCCCAACAGTTCATTTTTGCTTTTAATTCCCTTGCCTTTGGAAGTGTGTGGAGTAAGAAATTGCTGTGGCTGAGATCAAAGAGGTTTTTTCCTGCTTTCTCCTCTAGGGCTTTGATGGTTTCCTGTCTCACATTCAGGTCCTTTATCCATTTTGAGTTTATTTTTGTGTATGGCGTAAGAAAGGGGTCTAGTTTCATTCTGCATGCTGTTGAAAAGGACTTTGGCTTCTAATTTTGGTGAGGTCTGGAAAATCACGAGAGGTCTCTGAGCAGAAGGCGGGCACAAATAATATTTTCAAAGAGTCACTCTGGCTGTTCCATTGAGAAGAGACTCTGGATGGACAGGTGTCGAAGCAAAGAGTCTGGGCAGAAGCCTACTGTAATAGTCTAGGCAAGAAATGATAAGGACTCGGACCAAAATGTGGCAAGAGGTGATGAGATGCTAAACATATTTCTGACAGAGAGTTGACAGCATTTGCTGATTGATTGCTTTAGAGATGTGAAGACAAGAAAGGGGACAAGAATATCTGCATTGTTTTTGCCCGGGAAAGTGGAAGGCTGAAGTTGTTATTTACTAAGAAAAGACTAGAGAAGAAACAGGCTTGGGAGATTGGTCGTTAGTGGGGGGAGTTCTGAGTTTGGTTTTAGGAGTGTTGAGTTTGAGATACCAGTGGATATAACAGGTAGATACATAGTATCTGGAGTTGAGCCATCCAGGCTGGAGACATGAGTTGAGAGTCCCCAGGATTAGGGGATACTTAAAGCCAAGGGCAAAATGGGATCACATAGGAAGTCAATGTAGAGAGAGACGGAGAAGAAGACAAAGGAACAGTCCCTGGGGTGTTCTAAAGTTTCCAAATCAGGAGAATGAGGCAACAGAGTGGAAGGAGGGTCCAGTGATATGGGAAGAGAACTAAAAGAGAGGGTGTTCTGGAAGCCAAAAGAAGCACAAAAGAGGTAGAAGTGCTCTGGAAGCCAAAAGAAGTAGATTGACTACGCGGATACAGACACTGGGTAAACGTGTATGGACATTGTCTTCGAATTGCTTCTGTTTTCTTCCCATTGAGTCTTCGCTCACTTTTCCATCCCAGATTCGGTGTGCTTTACCCATTGTCCTCAGCATTTCTGCAACAAGCCATGCTACACCCCACACATCTTGAAATGCTCCCCTCACTTCATGACCAGGTTACAACCGGGACCTCTTGCCATCATCGTTTAAGGTTTCCATTATGTTTCTGTCTTCCTACTGGTCACAGAAAGTACCCTCCCCCCAAGAGTCTGCCCTTTCCTTCCCCAGAGTCGGTCACACCACTATAACCAGTGTTCCCATGCCCGTGTCTCCAGCCAGACGTTCCCTGATTTCCCACTCGCCATTCCAAACTATCTGATAAACATTCTGGTAAACTATTCTGCCAAAATACGCAATTACTGGGTCAAAACAGGATATTTTGAGCCATATCTCTCACTTTTCTCCCCAGTACAGTTCCTCATCTTGACTTGTCCATGGTGAGTAACAGCACTGTGAGTCTGTTAGATCTTTAGATTTCTAGAAGAGACATTGATTTGAACTTTCCTCTTCCTCCAGTCCCCATATCCGATCGGATCCTCCATGGGCAGAACCATTGTCTTCACAGTCTATACGTCTCAAGGAGTCTATACATCTAGAGGGTCTTAAATATAACAGTTACTTGGTTGATATGCTAAGTGATACTCATGCACTATTTATAAAACCTGCCTATTGCCTGTGCCATGCTGTCATACTGTCTGTTCATTCACCGCTACCAGAGCCTTACCCCCAGCCCACTTTGCTTTGGACCTCCCAGCATTAGCACAGCACATCGGTTGACCCACAAAAGAGGCCATCCCAATCTGCAATAGATCTGAAGGGGTGTAGGGAATAGAATGACTAAATGTTATAGAACTTAGTGTCTGTTCAGAAAACATCCTTCATGGCTTTGCAAATAGGCAAAAATGTCAAGTCAGCTCTACTCTGAAGCCATTTGGAGACATTTGCAACAATGAATGCATGATTAAGTTTATTGTTTAGTAAACAGTTTGCAGACATTAGCCAAGGAAGAGTTATGGCGGCAGTTTACAAATAATTGCAATTGAATTAGGCAGACTGCAATGCAAAAGCAGTGCAAATAACTTGCCAATTCCATAAAATGTTTTGCAAACAGATTCTGGGAGAAAATAGAATGAGAAAAGCAGAAAATCCAGAAAGGGATGTTTTCAGAGTCTGCTCTGCAGATACCGAGAGAGGATGCCGTCATATTTTACCACGAGAGTGAAGTACTAGTGAAAGGTGTTTATTTCTGCTTTGCCTCAGAAACAGAACTTGGCACAGACTTCAGAGGAGGGAAAGGGGGCATGACTCAGTGATTTGGCAGTTAACAAACTCCATCTAACAAAAGTGGCAGAATAATGTTAAAATAGAGTATATGTGTTTGGACTGAGGGGCATTGGTCGGGGTGGGGCAGGATCTTGGCTTATGGAAATGTACCTCTCAGAGCACTGAGCAATCCATCACTGAAATGAACCTTCACCCGTTGTATATCTGGAGTACGCCTAACTAAAGATACTTATTTTATGAAATCTACACTGTGTAACGTGGATATTTACATTTTATTAAGCAAACGTTAAATACTTTGTTAAACATATACTATTAACATATACTTTTAAAAAGCAGAGTGTAGCATATGGAATGAACATATATAATTATGTATTTATAGTATACATATATGGTATAGTATAGTAGTTATAGTATACATTATAGTATACACATATAGTATACTAAAGTATACATATATAGTATAGGCATATGGTATACATAGGTAGTATAGTATACATTATAGTGTACATATATAGTGTATGTGTACTAAAGTATACATATATAGTATAGGCATATAGTATACATTTATAGTATAGTATAGGTATACGTATATGGTATGCATATATAGTACATATATAGTATAGTATAGTATACATAAATAATATACATATATAGTACAGTATACATATATAGTATAGTACATATACCATGTACTATGTACGTATATAGTATAGTGCATGTATATACATTATATATAATGTGCATACACAATGAATAGATCATATTTAACAATACACAATAATAAATATAATACATACCATGTCAATATCAAGGTTTCTCTCCTATGCTAAATGGGGCAAAAACATTACATTCCTTAGCCCATGTGTTTGCTTCCACTGAGCGGTTTTATTCATTTCTTACCACTGATTCTATGGATTAAAGATAGAAATGTGGGTCCACACACATTGGAACGAAAGTGGAAACAAACGCATAAACCCTATACTATGGTGCTTCGGTTGTACAGTTACTCCCTGGAACTGCTGAGGGAAGGGTTCTTCAGCCACTTGAACTTAGCTTTTATGTTTAAAGAAGAAAAAAGCACAGAGCATTCATCAAAAGTGCAAACGTGATTTAGTGAGTGATCTTCTGGGTTAGAAGTACCCATAGGGTTTTCCTGATTAGAGGTTGGCCCTTTGTCTCAGAATGCCTCCTGGATATGTGGTTTTCTTATTCTAACCACCCCCTTTATTATATGCTATTGATTTGGTAACTATCCAACAAGATTCTGAGCTTCCAAGCTGCATGTTGGATAGAAGATCTAAAACAAACTCATGAGCTTGATCCCACATATCAAGGATTGGGGCCATTGGTTTATGTAAAAAGGGGACTCCTGTCTCCTCGGAAAAAAATCCAGGATTGATCACAATGAATAGCAATTTGACGGAGACGGAAGTATGGATTGAGAACGTGCATTTTCATCCCTTCTCCAAACCATTTTGAAATCTACCACAGATACATAATTTGGGGATTTACCACAAACACGTGTTAAGTCTGCAGATCTGCCTAGTAACTGAGACTGGGATAATGGGTCCAGTATATCACGCTTGGAGACTTCTTTGCACCGAAACGAGATGCAAACATCTTCCCATCATTTCCCAAGACAAATTATATTTACGCAGTGGTAGCTTCATTTTGCACATTCGCAAGTTTCACCGTCTACCATAGTGATGTGGGATGAGATCGATCATGCCCACAAAAGGAGCCTTTGGATTTGAGCCATTTACAGCATTTTTAGTTGCAAAGCAATTTCGTATCATCTAGGTTGGCATAATAGGAAGCTTCTGCATTGGAAAATAAATAAAAGAGAACACAAGATGGCAAGGTGTCCAGGAGCGATCTGTCCCTTTTACTCTTTGCTCTTGTGTCCCTGAAAAGAACCAGCATTTTCTCTTTGCAACATACAGAAGAGAAAGATGTCTGGTTTCAGGGCTTGTTGATCCCATTAACAGGGAAGATTGACAAGGAGTAGACAATTGTATCTGGCATGAATGTGGGTATGGAAGGGATTGTTGAAATGGAGACCCTTGCTAATGGAGGAAAGATGACCCCAGCCTTTTGACGGATGTCAAGTAGACTGGAGTCCAGTGAAGCCACAACCATTTAATCTGCATTGCAAGATGTGTGACTGTTAACTTCTTTATTTTTTTATTCTATAATTTTGTACTCTACAGTGTAGCATGAGATAGGGTTCTCCACTTGTTAATGTGGGTCAGTATTATTCGTCCGCAATTTCAATGGCATCGGGGCTTTTGTTAGTTGGCGGCCTCTTCTCTGGGCCAAGGAAGAAAAGAAAGAAATGAAAAAGAAGTGAATAAAGAAATGATATAAATCAATCCCCAAATCATGACTCTTCAATGAGATTTTGACCTCAGTTACAGGAATGCAATTTCTGAATCTGTCTGAGAGGCATTAAGCGACGTATTTAATGCATTATATGAAGGTAGGGTAGGTATGAAAAATGTACTTGAACTTTATTTGGTTCTAAAATATAATGGAGACAGAATTTTTTTTTATTCCAAAATAATCTTTTATCCTTTTGAACTGTGTGTGTGTGTGTGTGTTTGTGTGTGTGTGTGTGTGTGTGCGCGCACGCTTGTGCGTTTCTGAGTGAAAATTGTTTTTAAAAAGAGTCGCTTTGTTTCTCTAGTACCTAACACAAGCAGGGGTGGGGGAAAGAGTTCACGTGTGGACCTTGCACCCATATGCATCGTGACTTTTATTATTTTCCGTGCCTGGGGAAGAAGGTTCCCAGAAACTCACCCCCCCCCACCCCGCTCTTCTGGTTAGAGCTTTTGAGTCCTAGTCAAGACCAATTCAATCTGGGAAAACTTAGAATATTCCTCCAATGGGAGAAATTTCCTGACACTGAAATTCGATGACACCCCAAGGTGAAAAATACATAATAAATCCCATCCACTAAGGATAAACGGTTTTCTCTCAAAGTTTCAAAGGCGTTCACAGTGTGATTCAGAGATGCCCTCTCACTCCCAAGTGAATAAGGCTGGCCTGGTGAAACACCTAACTACGGGAAATCTCACACAGTTTGCCAGGTTATACGGCCTCGTATTCCACCATTTCCTTAGGATAGCCAGGTTGCTCGTGACGTTCTGGAGATCACTGCGCAGTTTTTGAGTATCTGTCGTGGTAGACCGTTCGGTAGGGGCTATCGCTGCAAAGACAGGGGATTTGACCTCAAGTAACTTACGGTCAAGGCAGAATTTCCCAGGCCTGTCCTTTTGGTGCAATGTGACAACATAGGGAGGTCAGTAAAGGAGGAACAGGTGGCATGTAATCCCTCTCAACAACGTCTGAGTGTTTTCTGCTCAACAGAAACATCCCCAGAAAGCTCAACAGTGAGTCAGATGAAGGAATACCGTAGGTTTCCAGGCCAGAAGAAGAAGTGGGAGGACAGTCACTCAGAAGTGACGCGGAATGACGAGTGAAGAGTACTCCTCCGGAAACTGTACTGTCCCAGTCCAGACCTTACACTGTTCGGTGAAACTTCAGTTGATCCCTCCAGTCACAGCCCCAGGACCACTTTGGCCATGTGATTCCCAAAAGCACCCACCCGTAGGAAGGGCTCCTTGCCTCTAGGAGCTTTGAAAAGTCTCACCTCCCTCCTTTCCTTCCTTCTGTTTTTTTCCCCATTTTTTTTTTATTTGTTTTAATTTTTCTTGAATCCTCTTACTCCCCTCACCACTCATTTAATATGTTTTGAGTGCTCTTGCTGAACCAGGATGCTCTAAGACGGGACATGTCCCTGCCTCATTTAATCCTTACAATAATCCCCTCCCATAAGTAGTATCACTCACCCCATTTTACCGATGTGAACGCCGAGGCCCGGTTGCATTAAGAAACTGGCCCAGAGATGTAGCTGATGAATTGTGGAGCCCGGATTCCACCCCAGGCGGTCTGATTCCAGGACCACTACACGAAAGTTGTTTTCATGTATCTTATCTCCTGAACTAGATTCCAAGCCTCATGAGGGTAGAAGCCATAAACGTGTTATTTGCAGTTTAGACAGCGCCTACTCTCTTGACATTGTAGTTGATAATGACGGACTATTTGTTGAACGAGAGGGCGAATGAACAAAGGGATACACGAACTCTACTTAAAATGTTCGTGAATGGGGCGCCTGGGTGGCTCAGTCGACTCTTGGTTTCAGTCCAGGTCACGATATCACAGTTGCGTAAGCGTTCGAGCCCCATGTCGGGCTCTGTGCTGACAGCATGGAACTCACTTAGGATTCTCTCTCTCCCTCTCTCTCGCGCTCTCTGCCCCTCCCCCACTCACACTGTCTGTCTCTCTCAAAACAAATAAATAAACTTAAAAAATGTTTTTAAAATGTTTTTAAAATGTCTTTAAGAATCACAGGAAAAGCAGTAGAATACAGATTTTGCACCCGACACCTGCAATAGTCAAAATATTGGTCAGCACATCTGGGTCAGCATAGATGCAGTGGGAGGGAAACATGAGGGCTAGATGCCTGAGTCACCGTAGAGGGAAAACTTGGTGAATGTATGTGGAGACAAGTGGAAGGATATTATCGCAGTAGAAGAAAACGTAATTGTCTTAATGGGAAAATACAGAAGGACTTAAAAGATAAAAGGAAAATCACTCATGACCTTACCATCTAGTGGCAAACAGAATGGACATTTTTTTTTAACGTCATCCACACCGGTCATCGCACGAAAAGCGATTGAAAACATTAGACAAAGCAAGAGGATAAAGTCATGTCAATGTCTCCTCAACATTCCAGTCCTCAACTATTACACTGTATTAAGATCCACTCTGAGTGGCCAAATGACTGGTGCATTTGATGGTGTGGAAACTGAGCACAGATGTAAATCACTGAACGGACTCAGTTAAACACTAAACTGACTCAGCTTGAGTCCAACTTCATCATCATAGGCATCATTCAAGGACGCAAACGTTGGTCCTGATCTTCTGAACAGCGAAGCATTCCAGTGAGACGCCTTCTGGTTTGACTATCTATTGATCAACAGCTCTGACCCAGCTCATTCATTCTAGATAAGCATTATCAAGTAGATAATGCTTATGGGGCTCTTTATATGTCCCTTCTGCCTAGTTTCTTAAACACACACACACACACACACACACACACACACACAGATTCATTAACGTTGTAAACATCACCTGTAGTGTATACATGGAGCCTCCGTCTCTGTAAAAAAAAACACAAATCAATTGAAAAGGTGCATTGCAGATGCCAATTAAGTAGAACATTTATTTCTCAGCATAGTAACTTCAGATGCGGCTCACTATGAATGCATATGTAAGCCTCGGGAATCACAAAACAAATATGTTGAGAAGAGACCAGGAGTTATTGTTTTCTACATTTCCTCTGGTATTCCTTTTCAGGAGGTGAGCCTCCCTAGTTCCAGTAAAATGAAACGTATTGTTGTTGATGAATAAACCTGATACCCTGCCTTTGCTCTGTGCCAGGAACTGTGCTGGGGGGTAACTTAACCATAATCACATTTTTTCCCCCAGAAATGCATCTGGCTGTACATATGACCAATGCGCATATGTGCTGTCCTTATGTTAGGATAATTTATGAGGCAATTGCTATCGTCCGAGTCAATCAGCTTGAAGAAGACTGTTGTCAGAGGAAGTATTTATTCAGTAGATATTTGCTACCGCTTTGGTATGTTTTCCCACCTGTCTCCACCAGCAGATTTTAGCTTGCAGAATTTCAGGAGACATTTCTAGAACTTAAATTTGACTGTTACTATAGTGGGAAAAGACAGTGTGGTTGGCATTTTCGGTGCCAAGCTTTTCCCAAGATTTATTAAGTGCCTATTGTATGCTCCAAGCGACCATTAGATATTAAGGGGTCTTCAGTTAGAACACATTTTCCTGCAAACCTAGACTTTGAATTTGGAACTTATATTTATTGGTTGTTCTAGTGCGTATACATGGAAAGCAGAGTCTTTCAGAAGTTATTTGACTACATTTTGATTACCGATGTGAGTTGTTGATGATTCCGTGAATCAAAAGGGAACTGAAAAAATCTGCAAGTTACATGTGTGACCAGTTGACTCAGAACATCTAGCTCTGAACCCTGGTCTTTGGAGATATGTGACTGAGTTGATCATACAACCTCTCTAAATGCCTGATTCCTTCACTTGAGATTTTGTCATGACAATGATACTACTCTAATAATGAGATAAGGGATGTGATGTGCTTTGCAAATTCTGTAGGTGAAAAAATTATGTTATAAAGAATATACTATCTTCATAATACTTCACTATAAAGCAGTAAGCTGTATCTAATCTTAAATTGCCATCTTCTTTCCCAGATTCGTGGCCCACAACATGTATGCATGATAAGAACAATCGCAAAAATTCTTATAAGTGGGGTTAACTAGAATTTAACTGGTCACTGATTATCTTGGAGCCTACTATGTTTAAAGTAGAATCCTCTCTTTATTCTTAATATGCCAACATGTCGCCGATTGATTACTGGGGAAACGTGCTGACGGCCTGACAGGTTCTGGTTTTGCCCTCTCGTTCAAGGTCTAGGGTCAAGAGAGCAGTTGATGATGAAGGGGCGGAGTAAAACCCCCCAGCCCACCAGAAGGCAAACCAGGTCTTCTTCTCTAACATGGTGCTTCCCACTGGACATTTCTGTTTCTGTGGAACTTCCAATGTATAGCAATGTGAAGGAACTTCCAAAAGGTCACCACCTGTGGTACTTATCTGCAGGGAGGTAGACTCAGCTCCAAGGGCCCCTTGGGGTTAGCTGCTCCAGAGAGCCCAGAAATGCCTGCATTTTCGATGCAGCAAGACACTTCCCTAAGAAAGCCAAACTCACCCTGGAGCCCCCCACGTACAAATTATAGTCACCATTTAAACCATCATCACAGTATTTGAGGTTAGTAAAACATATTGCTTGGGCTATAAAACATTCTAAACTAGCATTCCAAATGTCTAGCCTCAAGCAAGCACTTAAATTAAAGTTTCAGACAGCTGGCACTGGAGTCATAATAACAGTTTTTTACACAAAGGGATTGGCTAAACATGATTATTGATTTGATAATTTATCGTCAACAGGCATTATTGTGCCTTGATCCCAACGCTTGGCTTGCTTTCTTCTCTATTGTCAACAGGTGATGACGAGGTCTGGCTAGGGTTATATAGGGAAGGAACATTCAATGCCCTGGTCCTAGGTAGATTTCTTTCTCTGTCGCTCTCTCTCTCCCTCTTTCTCTCTTTCACACGCTCATTCCCTCACACACACACACACACACACACACACACACACCACACACACAGAGCACATTAATTTCCATAATCCCATCATTTTTACAGTCTCCTTCCTATAAACTGCTTTGTTTATGAAGAGGAAGAATCTGGAAATACTATTCTTAGCACCCTTATTACAAAAGGGAAAAAAAAAAAGGTTGACTTTCTAAACACAATCTATATTCCCTTGGAATAGCCATCGAATATCTGATTTCCCATACCTCCCTTTGTGAAATAGTTGAAAGCAGAAAATGCCACAGTATTTCTTTTGCATTTGGAAGCAGGTACATGATGCTGGTAGCCTTGTGTCCTTTTAGGCCTTTGGGTTCTGGTCCACCCAAGACACAGACAACGCTGACGAGAGCTATTCGCCCTTTAGCCAATTCTAAAACACAATATTTGTAAGCCTTATTAACATATTTTCAAGCATAACAGATTCTCTGTTCACTCCAACTTGGAACACTTTGAAAGATTTTCTTTCCACCACAGGGAAATACACATGATTGACACCGTTCTGTTTTCCTCAAACTGGACCCATTCACAGGTTTTCTAACAGAATTAGAATCACAAAATTGTATTGTCGTTATTAAAATTGAGCCCCCCCCCAAAAAATAAATAAATAAATAAAAATAAAATAAAATAAAATAAAATAAAACTGAGCCCAGCACACAGTACTGGCAAATTTTGCTCTCAGCCTCTGTGAACTGTCAGAAACGGGGTAGTAACTTCTTTTGCCATTTTTTTTTATGAGGAAGTAGACGCTGCCTGTCTTTGGGTGGTTTGCTGTATAAACACAACAGGTTTTTCTGGTTTGCATCTTTCTGTGGACAAAACACACACTAAAACAAAACATTGGATGAGTCAGAAACGGTATTCTTGGATCAGTCAAGAGGGAAGTAAAAGGACACTTTTGAGTACCTTTATTTATTATTATTTTTTTTTTTTCTGAACATGACTTTTCCATTGACTTTAATTAAGGTTTCATTAAACCCTGAGTTTGGAAAGCTTTTAATTGAGAGAGAATTTGCTTATTGGGCATTTTTTTTTTTTTTTTTTTTCCCAGAGAACGGCTATAATAAATGGGTCTTCCCACTTTAGAGTAAAATTCAACTCCGCTCTACCTTGGCAGAAATTGCGTATAGATCCACTCTTAAGAAACGAGCCATGCCACAATAATGATTTTTTTCGCATGATCACTGGCTCCCCTATACTTTATAAATGTATTGCCTGCTGACAAATTAATCCAATTAGCAAAGGTGAAGGTTTATAATTGGGGTTAACTAGAATTTAACTGGTCACTGATAATCAAACCCTCCCTTACCTCCTCTAGAGCGCAGTCCCCTAAGTTATTTGAGTAGTTGTATCTCGTCCCCTGGCCAAACCAAGAGTGTGACTTCAGAAAGCCCTTTTCGGGAAGATCCGATAGAGCCATTTGTCCCAAAGCCATGACAACAATGGAACTTGGCGGCATGGTATTTTCCTGCTGTTTGGGGGAGTGAATCTCCGCCCCACCCCCTTTCCACTCCCCTCCTACTGAGAGTATTTTTATATAGTTCAAGTCCCTATTGGTCTGCAGTTTGCAGTGCGGTTTAAAAAGTAATACATCTTTTCTTAGATGTACCCCAGTTTCTGCTTTTTAATAGACATGATAATGAGCTTCTGGGTCTCCATTTCCCAGTGTGCAGAGAGCTCGAATAAATCTTCGATTGTTCACAACCCAGGAGAAGGTTCCGGAGCACTGGGATCCATTGAGGTCTCTCTAAACAACTATTGTTTTAAGCATTTTTTTTTTTTTTTATGTTGGCCTTTTCTGATGCCACTGATTTTTTTTTCCAGTATATTCAGTAGCATCTGCTTATAATGAGCTGAGACAGAGTGAAATTCCTTTTGTAGTGAATCAGAATGAATGAAAGTTCCCAACTGTTTTGGAATGGCATAATATGCTAACTGTAATATTGGCTGTAGGAAAGATTCCCTGGTAGGTAAAAAGAAAAGAAAGCTTTATTCTAGATTTCCGCAAAAACACGTCTGCCCGGGCAGTCTGGGTTTTGCTTCCTAGATCTTATAAATTCTGGAAGATGTTCCACTTTTGTGCAGACCAAAGCCAACATGAAAACACGTTTGACCAACTTGAGGCTTATTTCCTGTTTTTGAAGACTTACTGATGTTCAATCTAGCATAGCATAACCATGTTACCATTATTAACAAAACGCTTTCCCCCTCCGAAAAACAAAAGGCACTTTCAGAGGTCCAAGAAACTTAGAAATATATAACGACATAGTTCTCTCAATTTTTTAAGAAATCAAAATATCCTCCGAACAATTTCCGTCTTCAGATTTTTTGACAACTTGGAAAATAGAAATCCAGATACCGCAAAAGCTTAGCGTTACCGGGTTGTTCATAGATTTAAAGGAAAAAAATCTGCGCCTTCTCTCCCGTCTTTTATTGGCAGGGGGAGACAACGGCATCCGGTATATAGTTTGCTATCACCTCAGGTTATGCTTAAGAAAACTTCTATTACATTGAGTAAAATTTTTGTTTATTATGGCTGAGGTGATTGATGATGCTTCCACTAATTCTAAAATTATCCATTGGAAATTATCTTCCTATTACTACAGATATAACTCCATCTATTTCCCTAGCCAGCTGGATCTGGTGGGAGGTTGAGATGTATTTTCGTTTATTTTTTATTTTTTTATTCGCGTCCTTATGAAAAAAGAAGGTGGTGGCTCGAGCCCATCCCCAAAGCTTTAACCAATTGACTATGATTGAATACTTTTTCTTATTACTGTTCACTGGGATCTTCTTATGAAATGCACATTTCATTTTTATCCAGGACCTGGGGATATGGGGCGACAGAGGAATATTACTTGAAATTCGGCACACCACGGTCTATGGAAAGCTCCACGCCAAGATTGTGGGGAGAGTTGTAATTTTCATTCTTTTTACAGTGACAAGGTTATTTCAAAGTTAAAGCATCATTATCTGTTAAACCAAACAGCACTGGGGCAGTGTTAGTGGGGCAGGGTGGCTGATTCTAATTGGCAGAATCTGTACATCCCCATGCTGAATTTTAGATCTGAGCATTTCCAAATTAATGGGGTGACTGAAGCGGAGGGATGTATTTGCAATCTGTTTGGGCGGAACTGGGTACTTGGGGCTGCACAGCATTTTGCTCTTTCTGACTCTTCTAGTTGCCCCCTGGCAATCAATGCATTCCTGAAAAACAGTAACGGCCGGAAAAGATGAGAGCTCTTGGAATACCAAAAGCGGATGGCTTTGACATTGGTCAGTGCAAAGGCCGTGCTCGCCCAGTCCCAGAGGTTTAAGAGCACGGACGCTTAGCTGAAATAAAACCAGATAGAATTCCGCAATATCCTGTTACTCCACGGAATGGGCCGTAACTCTGGTTTTTGGTATGAGCTTCAGCTGGGATATCCTCTGTTTATAGAGTCTGTGTCAACAGTAGGGTTTGGTTATATGACTCATATCAAGATTCTGGGCTTGTAATTTTGTCAGCAACATTTTTCTGGTTTTGCGTAAAAGGGGAAAATAAAACAGGAATTTGTTTTATCACAGATGATATAATAGGGATAAATATATATATATATATTTATGTGTACATATGTTAGCTGTATACATAGAGGTATATATGTACGTATAATATATTGCATCAAGCATTACACATATTCAGGATTGAAAAATTCAGAATTATGGTAGAAATCAAAACGACAAATTTATTTTGTGTATACTATTTAGCAGTTTATATTTCCAATGTATAATATGTCTTCCTCCTAAAGGTAATTAGTGGTGAAATAGACCAAGTAACTTGGAAACTTTTTCCAAGTGGAAAAATAAGCATTTTGTTCATGTTTCCCACAATGGCAACAGAGGTTTTTCACAATCATTTTATGGTGCGAGATCAAAAACTAAATAAATAGATAAATAAGTTGTGGGGCGCCTGGGTGGCTGAGTCGGTTGCACATTCGACTGTAGCTCAGGTCATGATCTCGCCATTTGTGGGTTCGAGCCCCGCATCAGGCTCTGTGCTAACAGCTGGGAGCTTAGAGCTTGCTTCGGATTCTGTGTCTCCCTCTCTCTCTGCCCCTCCCCACTCATGCCCTGTCTCTCTCTCTCTCTCTCAAAAACAAATATTAAAATACATTTTTTAATAATAAAATAAAATAAGTAAATAAGCTTAGATAAAGCCCAATTAAATGAGAGCTCTCTAATGTCACCGAGAGGGATTGGCATGGACTCTTCTTCTTCTTTTCTCTGATACATCTGTAGGGAAGGATCTGATATTTGGATTAGTGGCCGACATTTAGGAATTGAGAGTCCAAGTAAAAATACAGATTGTTAAGTGTTTCTTGAAAATTCGGATATGGCAACACTAGACCTTTACTTCTACTTGTCAACGAAGGGCTTGGGTTGAGCGACTGCCCGAGTAGACCAAGCCCTCTCTCTCCCCCCACTTTCCACAACGGACGTGGGACATGAGTCCCCATAGGGATCATCATGACCCCTCGGTTGCCAGCCAATCTTTGGCTTGAAATGGGAACAGCCACACCCTCTGGCTCCACACACCTCTCTGTTCTTCATCAGGAGCCATCTTCTTCAGCCATGTCAACCGGTCTCCCATCTTCTATCCTTCATTTGCTGGTTTCTATACCTATAGCTTTCCCCTACTCAGGAAAACTCACCTTGCCCCAGTCCATGCTTCTCCTTTGCCAGAGACAAAACCTCCCATCCATGGAGCCCTTTCAGTCACACGTGCACTGGTCTGGATTCTACTCTGCATCCCTTCCATACTTTGCTACATGATCCATCCAACAAAAGCCTATGGTATCAAAGAAAAATTGATATTGGCTGAAATAAATGTATCTTCAATGACATCATTCTCCACATCAACTTCTTACAGTGACACAACAGGAGAAAGGCTGCAGGCACTCATAACTAACTTCCCTGTGAGCTAGGCTTTGGTCCCTGCCATCAGATATTAATAATAATTTCTTATGTTCCCCTATAAATATTTCTACATCTCAGTCTTACCTCTATACTCAGTCTCCTCAAATATGAGAAAATTCTTAAAGCCAAGGACAAATTCTTCCTGTTCTTGGTACCCTTTAAGGACAAGGGATATGATCCTATGACACAAATGCTGAATCTCATCTCTCTTGCATCAGAATTCACATCACATTTGGGGCACCTGGGGGACTCGATAAGTTAAGCACCCGACTCTTGATTTTGGCTCAGGTCATGATCTCATGGTCGTGAGATTGAGCTCTATGTGGAGCCTGCTTGAGAGTCTCTCTCTCTCCTTCTCTCTCTGCCCCTCTCCCACTTATGCTCTCTCTCTCAATCTCTCTCTCAAAATAAATAAACAGTTTTTCAGAAAGAACTACATCACATTTTATACCACTCACAATGAACTTAACACAGTTTATTTCATATTACATAGCAATAGACTATACTCTCTTTAAAGGAAGAGATTGTACCTTATTCAACTTTGGATTCTCCTTAAAGATAATTACCCTTCGCTTCAATGAAAGGTAAGCAATCATCAAAGAATATTGACTAATTCTATGGACACGCATACATAAATTCCCAGTGCCTGAGATTAACATTTAAAGTCACCAAAAACTCACCTAAGATTCACACTCACAGCTTAGAATGTCTGCAGGTTCTCCAGGACCAGGAATCACAGAAAGGAGGAACTTTCAGGCAGGGAGCAAATGTGCTTTCAACTTACTCACAGAACAGTGCTTCTATTTCCCGCAAGATCCTACCTCCTGTCTCCATGTCCCTTTATTGCTGGAAATAATACATTGTAATTTGAAGGGGCACCTGGGTGGCTCAGTTGGTTAAGCTTCTGACTTTGGCTCAGGTCATGTTCTCATGGTTCGTGGTTCGAGCCCCGCGTCGGGCTCTGTGTTGACAGCTCAGAGCCTGGAGCCTGCTTCCGATTCTGTGTCTCCCTCTCTCTGGGCCTTCCCCTCTGGAGCTCTGTCTCTCTCTCTCTCTCAAAAGTAAATAAACATTAAAAAAAAATTTTTAATTGTAATTTGAAGGAAATTAAATGTAGACTAGGTGCTTTCCACCATTGGCCCTTCCTTGGATTTAAGGGCTTACATTTTCCTGATCAAATAGACATACATGCAAAAGGGTTATTTTTTTATAGCTCTGGAGTAGGAATCAATTTACCACTCTATCTAGCCTAGAATAGTCCCTCAAGGAAAGGGGACATAAGATAGATAGGTTTTGATCTATGAACTGGGAATGAGAATAACAAGAAAAATTCTGGAATGGAGAATCTTGGTGGGATATCTGTGTTGAGGACCTTTATGTTAGGGCATCATAGGTACAGAGAGGTAATGTCTATTTTTGTAAAGGGCTGTCATATGATCTTGAAAATAACCTTGTGCGATGTCTTTCAAACCCTGCTCTAAGGGTAATTGATTCAGGGTGCACTGGGGTAACTCAGATGCCCCCCATAATTTTTTTGTATTTTTTTCCAAAATTAAAAGAACATTATCATAACATTTTTTTTCGAGTTGTATGTTTCATGTATGACTTCAAAATAGGAATGCAAATTGGTAGAACCTCGCAACTCACATATGCAAAATTCTTGGGGGGAAATGGCAAGTCTTCAAGGATGAGTCAATTTCTCCACAAGAGAAACAAGAAACACTGCAGGAAGAGTAATTAGAAAGGGGGGAAAGAAAGACAGAGGGAGACAAGTTTAACATATTGCCTTTAGCTTTCCTTGTTTCTAATTGTTATGCCAAATTCCACCAGTTTCAAAACATGTCCTTTTCTCTCAGCTTCCCTTTTCACTATACCAGTCTGTTTCTCGGTCTCTCTATATCAGTAAATGTGTACACATACACACACACACACACACACACACACACAGAGTTTAGTTTCCTTATTCTATGTCTTTCCAACCACAGAAATGTGAAGCAGTGACGAGATGATGAGAGCTTCCTACCAGACTGCAAACTCTTGCATGATATGGCTTCAAAATCACATGGACCCAGTTATTTACTGGAAGGTACTGGTGTCTGCATCTATGCCCTTAGGATGTGCCTTAAGGATTTTGCATTTTGTATTTCTGAACAGGTACCATTAAAAATCTCGAAGGAAATAAGTAAAAAAAAAAAACAAAAAACACTCCCACTTACCATTTTGGGGACCTTGAACGAATTTTTTGACATGATTTTCCACATGTTGTTAACAAAGAAAAATGACACGACCTTGTGAGATTATTGCAAGGGTTGGTAAAATGAGAAATCACCCAATGGGGGTGGCGGGCGTGGAGTGAAGATTCAGGGCATGGCTGTTTTCTGCCATTTCCTCAGCATTCCTTTGCTTGGCCCTAAAGGAGTTCAATGAGTCATTTGCAGAAGTGTTAATCAAGTTTGTATCTTTGGGGCCCCCCCCCCCACACCCCGGGTGGCTCAGTTGGTTGAGCATCTGACTTCGGCTCAGGTCATGACCCTTCGGTTTGTGAGCTGGAACCCTGCACCGGGCTCTGTGATAGCAGCCCGATCCTATGTCCTGCTCTTTCTCTGCCCCTCCCCTCCTCATGCTCTTTTTCTGTCTCTCAAAAATAAATAAAAATTTTTTTAAATGAAAATGAAAAACATAAAATACATATCTTTAACCAAGTCAATGGAAGTTTTCACTTGTGTTACAACTGGATGGTGAAAGGCTTGTAAAAGCAGAAGCACAATGAGGAGAATGCATGGATTCCACCAGCTACCTTCTTGGAGAGGATTTGTGGGCAACAGAACTAGCAGGTTCCATGGTTGGGAAACTACGTTGTTCGGAAGAAAAAGGACCCAGGAAATCTCCAGAATTCTATCCCAGGCAGATTTTCCTCATAGTGTTGATATTTCATGGATTCTTCCACCTAGATTATTAAAAGACCATAGAAGAAAGGAAAAGCCACATAAGTATTCTTTTCCAAATATATTTCAATGTCCCTGTCAATATTCACTTGGGATACACCACTGATTCTGAGATTGTCAAAGGACATTTGGTCTAGATTAATAGCCTAAATTAATTAATTAGCTTCCTTGTCTCTTTGCCTTTACTTCTCGTCCTCTGTCTTTCCTTCCCCCTTCTCCCAATTGCTTTCCCTTTGTGTCTTTTCTTTCCCTTCTGGAGGGATAATTTACTCATCCTTGAAGATTCACCATTCCCTCAAGAATTTTGCATATATGAGCTGTGAGGTTCTACTAATTTACATTCCTATTTTGAAGTCATATATGAAACATACAGCTAGAAAAAAATTGATATGGGATTTTACAATCATGTTCCTTTTATTCTGGGCAAAATGCAAAAAAAAAAAAAAAAAAAAGGGAAAAATTAAAATTATATTTTACAATCTTATTGTTTTTTTCCTGTTAAAAATGAAAAAAAAAAAAAAAAAAAAAAAACATGGGGAACATTCGAGATAACGGTGAGAAATCCCAGTGTACTCTGAATCAATTAGCCTTGGTGCAATTTTTGGGGAGCGATCACTTGAGGTAGGTCAAGGAATTTTCCATTACAGGTTGAATGAAGAATCACCACGCATTGAGATGGGAGGCAAACAGAGTGAGCGAGTCAACATTTATGATTTCTTCAAGATCGCCATTTTGAGTTTTCCCCAAGTTCAATCCTACTGTGGTCAGATCCAGACAGGAAAGAATTACCAGCTATCCCCGCCAGTTCATTATAGAAACGGGGGGTCCTCTGAAGTTCCAGAGAGGCGTTAGCTTTGTTTATGCTTCTAGCAAGCCCTCCTATACAGGTAAAGATCTCCCTTGCCAGGCTTTAAGATTTAACAAGAAATGATTACATCAGTTGTGTAGCGTTAGAGTGGGGGATCAAATGACGAGGATAGAAGGGGGATTTAATCAGTGGAAACTGAAGGCTCTGGTGAGAAAGAAACCTTTCTTTCCTCCTTTTTGCCTGCAGTCTTTCTCTGTCAACGTGTCTCCTCCTACTCCTGATGGGAAGTCCACTGAGTAGAAGACGGTCACCATGAAAGCAAGCAAAACATGGGGGGTTTGCCAGTTAATCAGTATCTCTGTGGCTGGCCATTGTTTACAGAGGGAAGGGGCCCCGAGATTCTTGATCTCCCATACGGAGGGCTCCAAGCTCAGCTCTTCAGCAAGCCGCCACAGCCTCAACTTAATTAACTGCCTATGCCTGCCCTGGTGTGACTTGTATGGCCGGGAAGGTGTTTCCCAAGGAAATCAGAATGGGGGGCAGAGCGGGAAAGAAGGGAAAAAAAAAAAAAGGTGAGTTCAGGAGGGCAATGAGGCGGGGGTTAACAACGCTGCTTAAGATCAAGGGCTGGGGTGTTGAGATGCTGCCAGACTTGAAAACTTTAATTTACTGTCACTGTTAGCCCCCTTTGAGGTTTATAGTGGTATTTATACACACAGCATCAATCACATGAAACAAGGAGGGGATTTATAGTTTGTTTTAAAGACTGCAAATGCAATGTAATGCAAATAGCTTGCCTCATGGGCATTTACGTTTAATGGGAAAATTACAGATGCAAAAGATTGGTAGAACAAATTTTAAATTGACTTTATTACATCTAGTGCTTTTCAGAGAATACTATTAAAAAAAAAAAAAACGAAAGATATGGTAATGGAGCTCTACACTGTAGCCTGACAACTTAAATTCCACTTAACTGACTCCCCCTTTTTTTCCTTCCCCCTTCTTTCTTTCTTGTGGTTTTTTTTTTTTTTTTTTTTTTTTTTGTTATGGTCGTTCGCCTCTTCCTGCTTCCATTACTCTTACAATAAGTTTGCCTGAAAACACCGCGTGCTCGTAAATGGATTAGATATTTGATTTTTCGTGATTTTTGCTTCGTGTTGATTTCTTCCTAGGCCCAGCCAAATAACGTCCACATGAAACGTATTCACAAAATGGGATCACAGTTGCATAGGCACTTGTCACTTACGCCTTAAAAATGACTGCTTTGTATATTAACGTGTGAACGTCTTTAATCAAAGATTTAAAGTTGCGGGATACCTCAGTTCTCTTGCCCTCGAGGCTTTAAAGCATACATGTGTGTGTCTGTGCATGGGCACGCGTGTGTGCACATGGATGTCCCAGCTCGTCCCAGGCAGACATGGGTCTTTGACTTTGACCATTTTTGGTAAAGATGTCTTCCTGAGCTGCGAACGCCAAAGGTTATCAAGTGTTAGCTGTTGAATTGTTTGCATGGGATGAACTGGTGGTCTCAGCTTGTACTCTGGCCAGTGCCTGGTGCCCCCCCCCCCACCTCCCTGCACAAAGCTGACGCTTAAATTGGTACCACCTGATCAAAGGAAAGACAAGAGCTAAAGAGGCAGGCGGGGGGAAGCTTCACCCCTACTAGGGGCTGCAAAAACTCCATCCACACATGGGCAAAAGCACACCTTTCATATCAGCTCGTGAAGAACATTTCCATGGATAATCTGGCCACTATCGATTAGAAGCCGCATCTATAGTATGTTCTAGAAGGGTTTTGTTACGTTGATTTGTTCTTTATTCCCTACCTCCATCACAAGGGACTTCGAGTGGCTTACAGAGATGCATATGATTGTAAACACAAGAATTTTAGGATTCTGTTCTACTTTTATTAACTTTATAATTTTATTTCGTAAACTGTTAAATGTTTATGTATTGCTCATAAATATTCTAGTATTTGCATAAATCTCCTTCAGTACAAATTAAGGTGCACATGATGTAGAATTGCCTTGTCTTTGTAACTGTTTGTATTCTAAACAACGAGCAACTAAAGTCAGAAAGAAATACACCTTTTCAAGACACTCATGGTTTCCTAAGAGTGATAAGGAAATCCCTGCAATGCTGTCCTTATTTGACTTCCAAACACTTCCGCAGTAAGACTGATATATGACGGTTGGGTTTCATTGTACATAACAGTGAAGTTCCAGATAACGGTGGTGAAACTAAGAAATCGATCCCTCCTGTTTTAGGCAAATCAAAGCAGCTGTGGGGGACCTCTTCCACAAAGTTCACAGGAACCCATACGTTCGATCATCTTCCTTGTTCATACATGACTTCTATCCTAGAAGTCACCCACTCCATTTTTCTCCACGATGTCTCCCTTTGAGCCAGAAAGATGGAGAAGGGGACAAGGAAGGACACAATGCCCGCAGTCCCCGCTTTACCTACACTTCTCAGGAATCCTATGTATCACTTCTCCTTTCATCTCTTTGGAAGTTTGTCACATGACCACACCTTGCTTCAGACGTTTGTCACATGCCCACACTTTGCTTCATGGGAGGCTGAAAACGTAATCTTAATTTTCTCCACAACTAGAAATCCAGGGAAAATCTAGGGGTCTGGACTCAAATAAAAAGTGGAAGATACACACCAAGGAAAATAGCAATATATTATTATACTGCTATTGCGGAGTTAACAAGATTATTTTTACCCATAGTTTGATTGATACTAATCCTTACACTCAGAAGAGTCTGATGATAATCTCTGGGTATAGATAAGACGACCAGAAAGAACAGTTTAGTTACGTGATTCTTGGATCATCCACTCTATAAACTTGCCTCCATTCATGAGACTAGTATTTTAGTGTTCAGCATTCATGATACGCTATGGTTTGATTTTTGTAAAAACTGACAAGCATAAGCATGACTTCAAGATTCGCATTAGCAGCTCCTAGGTAGTTTGTATCTGGGTGCGTTCGCTCAGGTATTTAAAGCAAAACCACATGCATTCATTTTTCTTGATTCCGTAAATAACGGGGGGCATGTTTGGCCTCATATTTCAAAAGCAAAGTTGGCTCGATAGCTTCCAGTCCTCTATTCCTTTATGCAGAGTCAACTAGTATTTATTGAAGATCCCAGCATTTGTCAGACACTGGGCTTCATGTACTTGTTTCACTTCATCCCAGATTGGGGGTAAATAGTGGGAGGAAAGGACGATTCTCTGCCTCTCTCTTCACAGATGATACACTGCAGTTTAGAGCGCTTAACAATAGGCTAATTACCAAGGACCGCTGTCATTCATTGGAAGACCAAGCAGCCTGAGAGCAAGTGGGGATACCTGAAAGACGCATGTGAACAGAAATCAAAGAAAAAAGCCACGAAATTTATATTAACAGCAGGAATGTAACTACCTTTAAATGATTAAGCAGCCTTTCAAATGCAAAGGCAAGTGACCAATTAAGGCTTAACCCTTTGATCTGTGAATTTGCTGGTAGCCTTGAATTATTAAATTAAAAGCCAAGAGACACAAATAACTTCATTAAGTTGATCTCTCAATAGATACCAATAGATCTATTAAGGAAAAATTATGAGAGAGTAAAACGCCTTCCCACCAAAGTGGGAAGTTTCAAAGTGTTTTTGTTTCATTTTGCTCTCCTTGATAAAAATCAAAAGGGCTTTAAAAAAAAAAAAGTGTGCAATTTATAGGGAAAGATGCTGCGGTTTTTTTCCCTGTCACACTTATTTTATCTATTGGAGGGACCAGAAATTTTATCTAGATGGGACCTGAAGTTTCTACACTTTAGGATAAGGAGGAGGAGACTTAGGAAAATATTACAAAAATTGGGGCACCTTGGGTGGCTCATTTGGTTAAGCGTCCGACTTCAGCTCAGGTCATGATCTCACGGCTCGTGAGTTCGAGCCCCGCGTCGGGCTCTGTGCTGACAGCTCGGACCCTGGAGCCTGCCTCGGATTCTGTGTCTCCCTCTCTCTCTCTGCCCCCTCTCCCACTCATGCTCTATCTCTCTCTCTAAAAAAAAAAAAATAAACATTAAAAATTTTTTTCAATACAAAATATATTAGAGTTTTGCAAATTTTACGCAAATTGACGACCATGTGAACATTGTTTGAGCGTCTTCCGGGTCCTAGAAGGTGTCAGGCAGCTGAGGGCCCAGGATCATGCATTGGCCGGTGAATGTGCCCCTCATCCTGTCTGCAGGTAAGGAGGTCGTGGCCGCGAGGGCATCACAACAGCCTCAATACCCTTGCCCCTGCCAGTATCTAGGTTTGTCATGAAAACAAGCTGAGTTCACTGGAGTCAGATTTCATTTCCTATAGTTTGGGAGGCACCCCTAAATGTGAAAATCTTTCAAGAGAAACAGGAACACAGCAGCCTGGATGGATAATGCTCAAACGTGAATTTACATCAAAAGAGGGGCTGGGTGAAAAAATTCATCTATTATCCCAGAAACTTCTCATTTTCTCAATAAGCATATGTTCTTTGTTCTAATTTAAAAATGGTTATACAGGAAGTATTCATCCTAATTGAGTGATGATGCCTTATTTGTTTATTGACTAAGAATCTATCTAGTTGCACACTTTTCCCCCCCGGATGTTAGTAGCTGTGGGAACAGCGTGGCCTAAAATAGGACTTCTTTCTAGAAAGCAGGGGCTCTCAAAATATTGGCAGGGTAGGTGAAGCATAGTGTAATTACTACCTGCCCTCAACCTAATCTTTGTGCTCGTGATCACCTCGGCCTTTGGGAAAATTTGTTCATAAAAGTCAACGGCCAGCACCCTGAGGCCATCATGATCTCTTAAGGTTTCGTTCTTAGAGTAACGTCCCCAAGGGTGCCTGTGTGGTTCAGTCGGTTAAGCATCCCACTTCGGCTCAAGTCATGATCTCACGGTTTGTGGGTTTGAGCCCCGCATTGGGATCGGCGCTGACGGCTCGGAGCCTGGAGCCTGCTTCGCATTCTGTGTCGCCCTCTCTCTCTGCCCCTCCCCTGCTCGTGCTCTCTCTCTGTCTCAAAAATAAATAAACATTTAAGATTTTTTTTTTTTTTTTTTTTTTTTTTTTTAGAAAAAGGAGTGTTTCCAGACAATTGTAAGCATCTCCCGGGAAGTTGTTAGGAATGCAAGTTCTCAGGCCTCTCCCTATACCTACTGAATCAGAAACACTAGTTAGTGTTGAACACAACTTCTATGCTGCACGCTCAAGTTTGAGAACCACATCCTAAGAGAAACTCTCCCAGGTTGAAAGTAAGCACTTAAAAAATGTCCAGTTTGCCCCTACTATCTGGGTAGGTCTCTAATTCCTGTATCGTTTTCTACGATTAGGTTCTCCATAAAAGTAGTCAAAGAGCCTTCTTTCCACTCTGAAACCTGTATGTAAAATCTGGGAGAACTACAGATTTACAAAATACATGTCTGTGCGTGTTTGGTTTCCTTCGCCTTTTTTTTTTTTTTTAAGTGTGAAAAGGGAAATGAAATTAATTCCCACATGCCAAAACTCATTACCAAGAGAAGCCTGGGAAGAATATACTGAAAGTCATTTAACTGCTGACAGAAAGGAGGCCCAGGGTACCCAGATGTTGGGGTTTCGGGAGAAACAACATTTTAGAAGGAATGCTAAGGCCTTTCTTTTTCTTTCCTTTCTCAAAACATTTTTCAAAAGTCCAGCTAACGCTACCATCACGTTCTTTCTATTTTCGTACTAGAAAACAAACAAACAAACAAAACGATATACTTCCAGCCAACTACAATAGAAATAGACTTTCCCAAGGAAAAGTTTTCGGCAAACTTACACCACCATTTGGACCACAGAGGGTAAAACTTTACTTAGGGATAGTGCAGGTTGCTGGCTTTGAAAGAGGCTTTTGACAATTACGAGGAACATGTCCCGAGACTTCAACAAATACCTGCCTTTGCTAACATCCCTTGTTTGAACATCTGGCTCTCCACTGAGACGCAGATCCACCTAGAGCCATTCGTTCAACAAATATTTGAGTGCCCGCTGGGAGTCAGGCAACGGTCTCCATGCTATCATAGAGCGAAGGGAGCCCTGCCCTCAGGGATCTTGCACTCCAGCGGAAGAAGGAGACCGTTAAGCCAGTGCGTGGGTGCTTTCAGGTGGTGGTAAATGTGTGAGGAAGAATAAAGCAGAGATGGGGAGTGTTATAGATTGCATCACGTCCCTCCAAAACTGCGACGTTGAGGTCCTAACTACCAGGTTGGCTCGGAACAGGACTCTATTTGGAGACAGGGGCACTGAAGTTAAAGTAAGTTCATCAGGGCAGACCCTAATCCAATGTGACTTGTGCCCTTATAAAAAGGGGAAATCAGGATACAGACACACAGAGGAAAGACTAGTGAAAACACAGCGAGAATACGGCCACTTACAGGCCAAGGGGAGAGAACTCAGAAAAAAAAATAATCTCGCAGCCTTCCCGCTCTTGCATTTCTAAGCTTCCGGAACTATGAGCACATAAATTTCTGTGAAGTCCCCCACTGTGGGGTACAGGGTTACAGTAGCCGTAGCAAACTAGTACGGAAAGCTTTAAAGATGATCAAAGATGGTCTCTCACGGGGGCCTTTGTGCAGACATTTAAGTTTGGTGCGGAAGTGCAGCATGCCTAAATTTGGGGGTTGTCTCCTGCCCGCCGAAGGACCAGCACCTACCTCTTAGATACGTAGCCTTATATGGCAGTCTCTCTACTCATCTGCCATTCCTACAATTTCTCTATCCTTCGATGGCCATTTTTTACAGAGACGTAGATCTGAGAGCTGGCGTGCCAGCTACACAACTCAACGACACAAATGACTCGACCCCATACATACTCTTAGTAGTTTGGGATCGAAATTTGTGCCTCCGTCAAAATGCTACTTTCTGCCTGCAAACATCCTTCTGATCTGCTCAGAAATCACGGTAAACTTCAAAGTGACATCCCACTGTGCCAAGATCAACCTTGGTACGCACTGTGGGTACGTTTCTCGGCCATCTCTCTTATCGGATTGCAGTCAGACTGTTATTTCTTTAAATTTCGTATGGGAAAGCCATACGTAATCGTAAGTTACAAAGCAACGGTTTACTTTGGTTATTCTTTTTCATTTCATTGCTCCTTGGCTTGATAAAAATTCTGATGTCCCCTGTTCGGTTAGTCATCTGATGCCAGTTTATTCTGGTTTCTTTCTTTCTTTCTTTTTTTTTTAGTTTATAATTTATATCAATAACTATATCCTTGAGTGGTAACATGGGTTCTTGAGCAGACTGCTATTATGTGTGCTTCTTGCAATTTGGCATCAGAAGTTGTCGGTCTACATTGCAGCATTATTTTGAAACTGATTCAAAGAGACATTATTCCGTGCTTCTTCACCACAGGCTAAAGGCCCGCTGTCATCTGGGAATTGCCCAGCGAGAGCGGCAGGCCAAATCTGGCTTGAATTTATCCAAAGAGCGGCCTCAGTGTTCGCATTTCAACGCTGAATGGGCTATTGAGTTCTACTACCGCCCCCCGACCACTTTCCCTCTTAAAGATTGACCATCTCTCATACAGGAATCTGTAGATTTTTCATTAACTTGCTCAAGTCTTTGCAATGGATTACAATGAGGTGTTTGCTCTGATGCATTTAGTGATCGGGCATTGAGCAGGGCTAAAGATAGAAGAAACCAGTGTATACGAGAAGCAAGAATAAAATGAACCATTTTTGTGTGATTTTTGGATGGCCCATCTGGCTTTGAGACATAAATATCGTCCAACGCGTTCATTCGCAAGTGGACCCAATTTTGAAGTTCAATTTGGGGTAGACCAGAAAGCTTTTGACGTTGCTCAGAGCACCAGGACCTGTTTCTGCTGCAGAATTGCCTTGAGACATTTCAATCCGCAGGAGCTTTTCCCTGTCAATATGGCCACTGAAACCATAGTTGTAACTGAGCATTTAGGATCTAAATGTTCTCTGAGTATGTTTCCTGCTCATGCATTCTGCCCTTCCTGGTTGGCAGAGAAATGTTTGAGGTCAGGGAAATGTGTGTTAGGCACCTCCTGGACCATCCTGGCTTCTAGGCGGTTCCTGCTCAGTAGTAAGGAAGTGGCTAGAAACTCTTGGTTGGTAAATAAATGAATCATTTTCTTCCCCGAGAGCCTTTGCAAACATTCCTCGCTATTGTTTTTCTGCCTTGATTTCAGGTTTCACCACTATCACGTCCCATGGAGATTGGTATATCCACTTTTCTTTTTTTTTTTTTAATATGAAATTTATTGTCAAATTGGTTTCCATACGACACCCAGTGCTCATCCCAAAAGGTGCCCTCCTCAATGCCCATCACCCACTTTCCCCTCTCCCCTACCCTCCATCAACCCTCAGTTTGTTCTCAGTTTTTAAGAGTCTCTTATGCTTTGGCTCCCTCCCTCTCTAACCTCTTTTGCACTTTTCTTTTTTTAAAAAGAACATATAAAAACTCTGAGGAAGGATTCCCATGGTGACTTTACAACATGAGGTAGTAACAACAGATGAACTTCAAAAGGACAGGAGGGCACTCACTTTCGAGTGCCCAGGGCTGACCACAGTGCCTAGAAGATAGAAGCTACGTAAAAATATTTGCTGGGGCGCCTGGGTGTCTCAGTTGGCTAAGGGTCCAGCTCTTGGTTTCTGCTCAGGTCATGATCCCATGGTTTCATGGGCACCAGCCCCACACTGGACTCCACGCTGACAATGCAGAACCTGCTTGGGATTTTCTCTCTCCTTCTGTCCCTGCCCCTCCCCCACACCCTCTCCCTCTCTCAAAATAAATAAACTTAAGAAAATATTCGCTGAATAAATGCACGTACGTGTAGAAGATTTTTATACAAATTGCCTATAGCTATGCCCTATCCCTGTAGAATGACACCACACACTTCTTTCTAGAATGACGTGTCTCATTTTCTTAGATTTATTTATTTTTTTTTTAATGTTTGTTTATTTCTGAGATGGAGAGGGACAGAGTGTGAGCGGCGGAGGGGCAGAGAGAGAGGGACACACAGAACTCGAAGCAGACTCCAGGCTCTGAGCTGTCAGCACAGAGCCCGACGCGGGACTCGAACTCACGAGCCATGAGATCATGACCTGAGCTGAAGTCGGACGCTTAACCGACTGAGCCACCCAGGCGCCCCTAACTTTCTTATATTTAAAGCAAAGTATCTGGTTGAAATGCTTTGGGCTAAAAGCATGAGTTCCCCTATGGGCATATTAGGAAGGAAGCAGAAATCAGAGAATCCGCAAACCTGATTAGTGAGGAAAAAAATTAAGAATTTTTAGCGGTGGGAGAAGCATGTAGGGGCCCAAGATGTAAAAGAGTCTGGAGAGGAGGGACAATTCAAACAATGCAGCTTCAGGGTGACATCTTCTACAGAATAAGGCTGGGGCTGGGGCAGAGCAGGTCGGGAGAAGGAACGTCAATGACGAGTTCATCTCATAGTTTTGGTTGTTTGCTCTGTGAGGCCGTGAAGCTATTTCTCACATCGCCCCGATCACCCCCAAACCTTCGATAAAGTCTGTGCGTTCCTGAAAGCCTTCTACGAATACTGCTCACGAAAAAAGCAAGGAAAAGACAGCCGGGTCCCAATGGCGGTGGCAGAAATGCAGTAATAGCCATCGTGGCTGAGATCTAGTGTGTTCTGTGGGCGTTGAAAGGAGGGGCAAACGAACCACATCTGGGAATTCACAGAACTCTCAAGAAAGGTCAGTTTATACATATTTCATGCATAATTTTAGGACAAGCGTGTTCACGTTCGTTTTGCTAGCCTCTCAAACTACAGAGTCCCCTCAGTTGCTGTTCAGGCTACAAAGGAACTGATGTTTTATTTTATACTAGCAAGTACATTTCCAAAAGGATGAATATATTTTAAAGTATACTTTTTCTGATTATAATAGTCAAGTTCAAGGTACAAAATGTATAAAACATTAGCAAAAAGGAAAACAATTCAAAAATACCCATAATCCTTTCCCCTAAATACAACTGCCATTTGTATTTTGTTCGCTAATCTTCTTTCTTTCTTTCTTTCTTTCTTTCTTTCTTTCTTTCTTTCTAAGAGAGTGAGGGAACACAGAAGTGGGGGAGAGGGGCAGAGGGGGAGAGAGAAGGAATCTTAAGCAGGCTGCCTGCTCAGCACAGAGCCCAACATGGGGCTTAAGCCAAAACTCGGGGCGCCTGGGTGGCTCAGTCAGTTGAGTATCCAACTCTTGATTTTTGGTTCAAGTCATGATCTCACGGTTCATGAGTCCAAGACCCACATCGGGTTCCATGCTGACCTGCTTGGGATTCTCTCTCTCCCTCTCTCTGCCCCTCCCCTAGTTGTACTCTCTCTCACTTTCACTCTCTCTCTCAAAATAAATAAATATACTTAAAAAAAAAAAAAGAGTCAGATGCTTAACCAACTGAGCCACCCAGGCAGCCCTTGTTTGCTATTCTTCACGACATTTTGCTCAAATCCTTGAATCGTGTCTAGCCTTGTGACTTAAATACCCTGAAAATGGCAGAGTTGCAGTTCCAGACCTACTCTTAAAGAAGCTTTGCACATTTCCACTCTTGCTCTTAAAATTTTTCTCTGCCAAGAAAACAAGCTCAAGGCTTCCTACCATAGAGAGGAGATGCCAATTGTCCTAAGCAAAGCCATTCTAGATGAGACTGCAGCTAGTCCATTTACACATGTGTGAGAGAGCCTAGCCAAAATCAACAGAACCACCTCCCCAGACGACGACGGACCACAGAGACATGAGGACCCCCGGTCTTGTCCCGTAAGAATCACCTGTTGACCTTCAGACCCACAGGAAATAATAAATCAGTGCTTATAGTTTCAGGCCAATAAATTTTGGAAGAATTTTGTTATACAGCAATAGCTAACTGATACATCTTATTTTGGAGAGAACAAAACCAGGTTCCGTTTATTAAAGATTAAATGACTTGCTCAAGCAACATACCATACAAAAACAGAACCAGAGCTTTAATTCACGTCTTGTGTGCCCCAACCCAGTGATTTTTTCCCTGATATATGTCTTTCTAAAACAGTTTTCATATACATCTGTTTTCTTAAACTCCAGATACTATGTTCAAATTCTCCTCTATATTTAGTCTGATAACTTCTATAGAGGAGATCAATTTTCCTATATATTAAATGTATAAACTACTTCTGTCTCCAACTTTCATAGTTTGTTTTCAGGGAGGCTCAGATATTCCATTAGATCCTAGATATTCTCTGGAGAGGTCCACATTACTTTGAACTCAAAATGTATACGCTAATGTTTATTACCTGCTTCAACTTATATTCCTTTACATACACACACGCAGCACGGCTCCTTGGCTTCCGTATCTTGTTCAATGACAGCCCCAACCTTGTGGTCATGCATGGCAAAAATCTTGAGGTCACCTCTGACTTATCCCTCTCTAACAGAAACCAGATATACCATATCCCATGGCACGGATTTCTCCTTCCGGATGTCTCCTATGGCCATCCCGTCCACTTCAGGAGCCCTGCCACGCCCCTAATACACACCGTTTCTATTTGTACATTAATGTTTTCCAATTCTGCCTCATCGTGCTTCTAGTGGGAGAGACTGGAAAGCTAAAAGCTATAACCTCCAGGCTCCTTTTCAGTTCTAGATGTGGATTAGTCCTGTCACTTAGATGCACTTAAACAGGATTTGGAAAGCGGAAGGAAGACGTTACACTTGTCAGATCGCTGACTCCTTTGTAGCTCTCCCTATCCGTAAACTAGACCACAGAAGCTGAGGTGTGACAGTGGCAGTGTCCTAGTTTCCATTGTCTCCAGCTTCCTGAGTGTCAAGAGGCAGCTGAGAGCTGAAGCAGTGGCCTCAGAAATAGTAGCTTCCTGCTGGGTCCATTCTTTGGTATTCTGGAAGCTTCCCTGGAAAGTCCACCTATGTCCTATTCCTTTAGCACTTTCAATGATCTTGTCGACACTTAACTTTTGTATTAAGTCCCATTCTCCTTATAATGTCTGAAATCATTTCTAAGAATTTGAAAAATATAATTAAAATCCATTATGGAATATGGAACTCTGTGCCCTCCCCCCCCCCAAATGGCTAATACAGGTTTTTATTGAAATGTCACTCCGTCATTTATAGCTGCATTTCTCTGAGTATAGCTACACCAGGAGCAATTATTGGTGAAAAATGAAAACCCTCAGCCCTAATGAATCATAATCTCCAGAGAGGACCTAGATACATGCCATTCAATAAGCACCTCAAGGATTCTTATGTACCCTAAACCATGGGGATCGCTGACTTACAATAATTGTGCAAGTGTTGGACTTCATAGAAGATCTCAATAAATAGAAATGATGCGTGTGTTTCATTTTCAGACCCACACAGTGAAGCTAAATATTAATAACAAAGTATTGTTTCATAATAAACAAATAATTGAAAAGCATACATATCCTACTCACTAAAGAATCCCAAAGAGGGAAGGAAAATAAAATTATAAGCTTCTTTGACAATTTTATACATATACACACACACATATATATATATGTATAATTATTACATAACATGAAGTTATAAATGCAGTCTAAGGTGCATTTAGAAGCAAATTTATAGATGCAAACACTTGTTATTAAACAGGAAAAAAATGAAGTCAACTTAAGAAGTTAGAAAGAGAACAACACGATGAAAACCAAAGGAATTAGGAGAAAAAGAATAATAAAACTAAGGTAATATACCAATAAATTAGAATAAAGAAACTAAATGGAACTAACAAATAAATATACGAATTGATATTTGAAGGGAATATATTAACAATTGTTAAGTCTAATCACAAAGAAGAGGAACTAAATACCAAAGTTTTTTAATGAAAGCATTAAATAATACAGAAAAATATTAATACTTTGAAAATATAAAAAGATTAGAGGGGTGCCTGGATGGCTCGGTCAGTTGAGCGTCCGACTTTGGCTCAGGACATGATCTCCCAGACCGTGGGTTTGAGCCCCGTGTCAGACTCTGTGCTGACAGCTCAGAGCCTGGAGCCTGTTTCAGATTCTGTGTCTCCCTCTCTCTCTCTCTCTCTCTGCCCGTTCCCTGCTCATGCTCTGTCTCTCAAAAATAAATGAGCATTAAAAAAACTTTTTTAATAAATAAAGATAATGCAAAGAACTACCAGGAACCTGCCAAAAGGTCAGTAAAATTTTCTTAACTCCTGGGGCGCCTGGGTGGCGCAGTCGATTAAGCGTCCGGCTTCAGCCAGGTCACGATCTCGCGGTCCGTGAGTTCGAGCCCCGCGTCAGGCTCTGGGCTGATGGCTCAGAGCCTGGAGCCTGTTTCCGATTCTATGTCTCCCTCTCTCTGCCCCTCCCCTGTTCATGCTCTGTCTCTCTCTGTCCCAAAAATAAATAAACGTTGAAAAAAAAAAATTAAAAAAAAAATTTTTCTTAACTCCTAACAAAAGAATCGTGTCAACAAAACAAATATGGAGGACATACCGATGTTCACGAACATCCCATTCTCCACTTCTGAGTGCCGGCTTCCTAACTACCATAAAGGTAGTCATGGCCATGTGACTAATGCTAGCCAATGAAATGTGAGCAGAAGTGACCCATGTCCATTTTCGGGCCAAAGCATTTTCTTGCCATACTCAACTCTGCAATCCGCCTTTCCCCGGCGAAGGCAATTGTGAAAGCATTTTTTATATAAAGGTGTCCCAAGGTAAATTCAATGTGAGTCACTCAGTTAACATGTGGAGGTGACTCTCCTGATGGATTGCCCAGCCCTATAGGGGGCTTTGCCTGATGAAGCAATAAATGTTTACTGTGTAGAACTAAGATTTGTGGGTGGCTACTGAAAGAAGGTCTGTCCAAGGCAATGAAATGACTACTCAAAGGTGACCGACATTCCCACAATACAGTTAGGCTATAAAAACAGTTAGATAATATGGTGGGAAATTCTGTTACATTATCATGAATATTAAATATATCATGACTATACCAAGAACATAAAACTTTATTTAAATATGAGTGTAATAAATGGGAAGTCATACAGGATTCCAGTCATGGGACTGGAAGAGACGACAGTGTAAGTTTTTCCACCTTCTCTCAACTTCATTTAATAATTTAAATGCAACTGAATAATTTTTAATTTAAATGCTAACGTAATATTTTTGTAAACTTAACAAAACCATTACGGAATACATCTGAAAGAATAGACAGTTGAAAATAACAGTTTTGGAAAGTAATGATGGGGATCTATGCTATTAGATACTTGGAGACAGTATTCGCCATGTATCCAAAAGAACATGTATGCAACATTCATTTGGAAAACAAAACAACGACAGCAGAAAAAAAAAAAAATCTCTTATAACTTCATAATGAAAAAACAACCCAACTTGCAAATAGACGATGAATTGAACAAATACCTAAACAAAAGCACATGAGCAGTAAGCACGTGAAAAGATGTTTAACAACAGCTGTCATCCAGGAAATGCAAATTAAAACCCCAATGAGATATCACTACTCGCATACTAGAAGAGTTAAAATTTTAAGCGACTGATAACAGGAAGTCTTTGCAAAGATGCGGACCAACAGAATACGGTGTGTGAAAGACGAAAAGCACTTTGGAAAAGAAATGGCAGTTGCCTTTGAAGTTGAAATGGATTCTTAGCATATGGCCCTGTAATTCCAATGCTAGATGTTTACCCAAAAGAAATGAAAAGATATTGCCCACAAAGTCTCGTATAGTGATGTCCATGGCAGCTCTGTTTGTGACAGCAGAAAACAATGCAAATGTCCATCAGTAGGTACATGGATAAGTAGATCGTACTCTCTCCATATCATGAAATATTGCTCAGCAGTAAGAAAGAATGAGCTACTGGGGCGCCTGGGGGGGGGGGCACTCCATCAGTTGAGCGTCCAACTTCGGCTCAGGTCATGATCTCACCGTTCATGAGTTCAAGCCCCGTGTCCAGCTCTGTGCTGACAGCTCGGAGCCTGGAGCCTGCTTCGGATTCTGTGTCTCCCTCTCTCTCTGCCCCTCCCCC
>NW_024412416.1:14779504-14801657 GCF_014898765.1 Herpailurus yagouaroundi
TAACCATTTTTATTTATTTATTTATTTACTTATTTATTTCCTTATTTCCTTATTTATTTATTTTAATTTTTTTTTAACGTTCATTTATTTTTGAGACAGAGACAGAGCATGAATGGGGGAGGGTCAGAGAGAGAGAGAGACACACAGAATCCGAAGCAGGCTCCAGGCTCTGAGCTGTCAGCACAGAGCCCGACGCGGGGCTCGAACTCACGGACGGAGAGATCATGACCTGAGCCAAAGTGGGCCGCTTAACCAACTGAGCCACCCAGGCGCCCCAAGAGTAACCATTTTTTTTTTAATTTTTTTTTCAACGTTTATTTATTTTTGAGACAGAGAGAGACAGAGCATGAACGGGGGAGGGGCAGAGAGAGAGGGAGACACAGAATCGGAAACAGGCTCCAGGCTCTGAGCCATCAGCCCAGAGCCTGACGTGGGGCTCGAACTCCCGGACCGCGAGATCGTGACCTGGCTGAAGTCGGACGCTTAACCGACTGCGCCACCCAGGCGCCCCAAGAGTAACTATTTTTAAGCAAGGTTTTGGACAGTAAGTGAACTTTGCTGATTACTTTCGCTTTCATGGAAAACACAGTAAAATCGAGACAAAGAGACTATTTTCCCCAAAACAAAAACACTCTTTTTATTAATCCCATAAACGTGAAGCCCCTAATAACTGGGAACCTTTTCATGAGCGAGAATAGTTCCATGCCAAGGATTCAACTTAGCAAAACCTAGACACCTGTGGGGACACTGGGGGCTATGAGGAGGCCCAGCCTCTAAGGGAAGGAGCCTTTCTTACGGGGACGAGGTCAGAAGGCGAGATAAATGAGAGAACTGGCCTGGATCTCAGAGCGAGGGAGGTAGATTTAACTTCAAATGCCACCCGAGTCAATGCCCAAATATCTCCTACCGTGGTGGCGACAGAAGTGTTAGCCAATTATTTGGAAGAATAACGTCTTCTTCAGCGTCGTATATGTACTATATGCAACTTATTATTGAGTTATTATAACACAGTATGGAAAATTGAGGGGGAGGCTTACCCACCAGACATTTATTTCTGACAGTTCTGGCCGCTATGAAGGTCAAGATCAGGGTGTCGGCCCATTTGGCTCCCGGTGAGAGCGCCGTTGCTGGCTTACAGATGGCCTCTTTCTCATGACACAGAGAGGGAGAGTGGCCTCTGGTGTCTCGTCCTCTTCTTATGAGGGTACTAATCCTATCATGAGGGCTCTACCCTCATGGTTTCATCTAAACCTAATCACCTCCCAGAGGCCTCCCCTCCTGATGCCGCCACACTGGGGATGAGGACTCCATCGTAGGAATTCTTGAGGGACTCCAACAGTGAGTCCGTAACAAATGACTTCAATGGTGGAGAAGATGGAACGAGGAAAAGGTAGCTGGGAAATAAATGTGATAACAGAGAGAACTGGAAAAAAAACCCTGAATTAGAGTGGTGGTGTGGAAATGGCGGCGGGGTGGGGGGGCCCGAGATAAACCTATGTGACATTTTACAACAATTAAAGGGTGGCGTGACTAAATGACAAATAACGGGGGCACCTGGGTGGCTCAGGGGACTAAGCATCCGAGTCTTGATTTCAGCTCGGGTCAGGATCTCACAGTTGATGAGATCGATCCCTGCATCAGGCTCTGCACTGAGAGCACAGAATCATGTTTGAGATTCTCTCTCTCCCCCCTCTCTCTGCCCCTCCCCCACTTGCTCTTTCAAAATAAACAAACAAACAAACGAGCATTTAAGTGACAATAACTGAGACGTTGAACCTAAGAATAGAGGCACTGATAAAGTTTTCTTGCTGGCTTGGTTTTTCTTTCCAGAGGAACGGAAAAAGGTAGAGAGGTTTGGCTGGTTGAAGGTGCACGGATGGAATACTTGAGGCCAAAAACATAGGTGAGAGGGCCAACTCTGTAACGTCCACGTGAGGATGAGCATTCATTCAGGGATCTTTCCCACTGCAAGGAAGTTCTCCCCTGCAGATACGTTTGGGATATACATGCCGCCGGCCACAGTTAATTGAGTCACCTAAGGGCTCACATTCGAGATCCAGCAATGTAATTTAATCTCTGTGGGTACCTTGAACTGAGAGTGGGATAAACCCTGAGGTCTTAAAGGACACAGAGAAACAAAGAAAGCTGGTCCCGAGGGAGAAGGGTACCCAGAGAGGTGAAAAGGAGGCCGTCCTCAGGGTGCGCAGTTACACGAGCCACTGAGAGAGAGAGACACTGAGGGAGAGGCCATCTTGGATCCTATCTTCTTTTTCAGCCTCTTCCCCAGGTCTCCTATCCTTCTTCACCTTCTCCTCTTTTCTTCTTCTCTGTGTTTTCTGAGGTAGCTTCAGCTCATTTGTATTCCTGGGAAGAAGAGAACCTTGACTGAAACAAGGCTGGAGACGGGCCATGGTTCGAGATGTCACCAGCGTATGGTTAGTAGGTAAGGAAGTGAGCGGTTCTAGAAAGAGAACACAAGGGCACGCGTGAGAACAAACAAGTATTGAATGAAGGGTAGCAAAGTCTGTAGGGAAAAAAAAAAAAATGAGGTAAACCAAGAAGCAAGAGACCCGGCAGAAGTTGTGTTTTAGGAAGCCAAGAAAGTAGTGGTTGTAATAAAAAGGCTAAGGTGAATTCCAACGGGGAAAGTTTGTGATTATAGTAAACGTGACTGTTATCAAATATCCTTCTTTCTTGCTGGTGCTGAGAGAATACATATATAGCACTTGGAAGGGTGGATTTATTCCCCAAGTAGTGCCGAATTCCAAATGCTGACGTCAGTCCTCACCTCTCCATCAAAACAGAATCCTCGAAAGGCTTTGTTGGCTCACCAGCCAGTTTCCATTATTGTTCTCGGTCAATGTGTATGTCCCTTCATTATCCAGGGAATCGTTTCCAGGAGGATCATTTCCTTATTTCTCCATATCCCCCATTGCTGATCACAGTGACAACTTTATTAGCAGCTCCCCAGGTAGGCAGAGGAAGAAACCAGAAATCTGTCGGACTCTTCAAAACTGTTGGCGGGAAAGTACGGGGAAGTGATTGGCTAACAAAGTTCGTTTCTTCAACTGCCAATTATTCGCGTAAGCAGATTGTTACCCCCCTGGAACGTGGGGGGGGGGGGTGCGGAATGTAGAACTCTCTGAAGGCAGGATTGGGCCGTCTTGGTAGATCCAACAGCCTGTTGATCATTTGAGCGCTCAATAAGTCGTGGCCACATTGAAAGGGAAGTGCGTAGGTCCTCACGGCACAAAATTGCCACCATTCTCCGCGTTCCCGCGGAATTTCAACCATTTTAAACGGCTAACGTTTCCAAAGGTGGCCCGCCCAAGGCAAGAGTTCAAGTGCTGCTAGCACGTATCGTCAGCACGTATCGTCCAAACTAATTCCTCCCAATTTTTAAACTCCGTTGCAGGACACCTTGTACGTTTTGCAATGTTAAGCAAGTATTTATAACAATCGTTAGCTTTGTGCCCCCGACTCCAGCTCCTTTAATTGATGAAACTAATCCAATTTGCTAACAAGTAAGTAAACCCGGGGAGAAGAAAGGGGAGAGATAGCTAGTAAGTTTTTAAGTGCCTGGAAGAAACTAGAAGTCTCTTCTTCAATAGGGCTTCTTTTTAAATGAACAAAAGCACGTGTGGCATTTGGATGTAATAACAAATTAGAAGCGAAATGTAGGCAATTCAGAATGTTTGGGGGGGAATACGTGAGTTTACAGAGTCCAGACCCTTTTTTTTTTTTTTTTTACTCTCTACATTAGAAAGGAAAAAGTCGAAAAGCTTTTCAAAGGGCTGAAATAATCAGCCCAGCTTCGTGTAGTGGCGGGGAAATAAGTTTCCAGGAATCCTGAAACCTTTCAAAACTCCCTCGCATTTTTTTTTTTCCCAAAGGGAAGTTTTAGAGGGAGGTCTTGATCTTGACTTCATCATTCTTCTACAGTAAGTCACTTCTCGGCCTCCAGGCCAGGACGAACGGGGCCACAAGAAATTTCAGTATGTCACTAAAACAGTGATTTTACTCACCGGCGTGGAGCGGACTCGGGGTGATGTGTTAGTAATAATAAGTGCCAAGCTTTTGAGTGATCACGGGCACGTGCGCGCGCACACACACACACACACACACACACACGGACAGAAGCAAATTTCTTCCTAGATCACTAACATTCTGTCCCATGCATGGGGACAAGCGTTCGTGTCTAGGAGAGATGCGTTAAGGCACCACAGCCAGCTGCCAGAAACTACCTCTCCTAAGAACCCCTTGGAAAACATAACTCACTTGTGTGCTACCGCCAAAAACAAAGTGTCCTCGTTTTTTCCTCCAGGCAAAGCCTGTGCGGTAACTTGACCCCACGGAGCACGACGCATAGCACAGAATAGCGTGAAAGGAAGGGCAGCTGGGCCTTAAAATAATCGTTACTGTTACCTACAAATAATCATCTATTAGGTGGATTTTTTTATACACCGGGCCTTTAGTCTGAAATAATATATGGGGTTTGCTTTGACGCAGGACAATACGGACGACATCTCATCATCACAAAACTTGGATCAGAAGAAGTCTAGCCCTTCCTTGTGTCTGGTACAAAGCTAGAAATGGTGCCTCTTGTATCGCTAAGGCTCATTTCAGCCTCGAAAGGGTTGGCACTGCAATGCCCTAACTGGTAACAGGAAACTGAAGTTGAGACAAATTAATGTTCCTCGGCCAGCAGACAGCCGAATTGAGTTTGGGGCTTTGGTGTCAGAAAAGCCACCGACGAGCCCCGAGCTGTACTCTTCTGTAACAGATCCATCACAAAGCATCTTAGAATTCTACAGGTAACAGAGATTTTAGGGATCATCTCATCTTCCTCTTTGAGGAGTCAACCCCCCCCTTTAAACTCTCCTGTCCTGAACCAAGTCATGATCCTTCATTCCCTACAAACCTTGTCTTTGACCAGTGTTCCCAGTCAACCTACCACTGATCTCACCATCCAGTGGATCATTCCATCCGAAAGCCCATTCTTGAGGACATGTTCTCATTAGATTTTCAACCTAACTCATTACCAAGTGCTGCCCACAGCCTCTCTTAAATATCTCTTCATTCTGTCCATCTAGCGTGAGCCCCTCAAGTCTTGACTGGTCAACTGTAATAACGACCTACTCGCTTGACCTGTTTCCGCTCTTGGTCTCTTCCAAGTTTCCCCCAATTTTGTCCAATTTGGATCTGACCATACCTTGTCCTCTTGCCACACACCTGCCTCTGCAACCACTGTGTCTATCATACTGCCCTTGCCCCCTCGCTGTCCATCCTCCGACCCTGAGCACCTGCCTCACTTCTCCCCCTCACATTCTGTTCGTTCTACCTGTGCAATACTTCATCACATCTCACCTCAAGACCGGCTCCCTCCCTGAAGGCTCAGATTCCCCCCTACGCACTCGGATTGCCATTTCTTTCTCGCTGTTGCAATTCTGCTGCATCCATATTGGCATTTGATTAGTGTCGTTCTCTCCCAGTTGACTCCAAGCCCTGTGAAGGGCATGTGCCACCTCCCCGAGCTCACTTTTGAGCCCTCAGAATCTAGCAGGGTCCGTGCTATATGGTAGATGTTCAATAAATATTAATTGAATAAATCCTCCCTCTCCATTTTTTTTTAAATTTTTTTTTTCAACGTTTATTTATTTTTGGGACAGAGAGAGACAGAGCATGAACGGGCAAGGGGCAGAGAGAGGGAGACACAGAATCGGAAACAGGCTCCAGGCTCTGAGCCATCAGCCCAGAGCCCGACGCGGGGCTCAAACTCCCGGACCGCGAGATCATGACCTGGCTGAAGTCTGATGCTTAACCGACTGCGCCACCCAGGCGCCCATCCCTCTCCATTTTATAGATCATAAAATTGGGTTCCTTTGAGGGTAAGTAAATCTCTCAAGGTGCACAGCTGGTTAGGGGCAGAATTGGACTTTAAACCCACACGCCCTCACTCCAGGGTCACTGCTCCTTCTCCTGCGGGCCCCTCCCAGCAACCCGCACCCACTTCCGATCTGCCCCGATTCTTCTGGTGCCTTGTCACCCCCTGACACACGCATACACTAGCTGTGTGTACAAGGCACAGTTCTTTGCAGAGCCAAGATGGCGGGGACCGAAGGACTCCATCCTCAAAGTCACGAGCACAGTAAACAACGCCAGCTTCAAAACTGAATCCTCAACAAGCCCCTCGATCCAGGCGTCCCTTCATCGGGGCAGGAGGACGGTTTTCTCAACTGTCACCATCCCATCAATGATTGGCTTCAGTAGGGAGGGAGACGGTCCTTCTAACACACAATGGAAATTGAAATTAATCTAATTCGTTTGAAGGAGCACTTCAGTGCCACGGTGGTAGGCGCAGAGATAAAAGAGGGAAAGACCGTTGGAAATTGATGGTTATGTTCGGTGTAGTTTTAGATTGGAGGTAATTTCCAGAGATTTGTTTTATCATTAAAATTCCAGGGGCGCCTGGGTGGCGCAGTCGGTTGAGCGTCCGACTTCAGCCAGGTCACGATCTCGCGGTCCGGGAGTTCGAGCCCCGCGTCGGGCTGTGGGCTGATGGCTCAGAGCCTGGAGCCTGTTTCCGATTCTGTGTCTCCCTCTCTCTGCCCCTCCCCCGTTCATGCTTTGTCTCTCTCTGTCCCAAATATAAATGTTGAAAAAAAAAATTAAAAAAAAAAAAATTCCATACGCTGATGAGACCCAACTGTTTAACTCTTTAAATACCCCCAGACAGACAGACACACACACACACACACACACGCACGCACAACTTCAGGTAAAAGGCTACAAAGGTTAGAGACAAATCAGTTCCTACTTCTGTATTTCTTCTTTGGTTTGGGTGGCTGTGTAAGGTGTCTTTTTTTTTCTCTCTCTCTAGTGTAAAATACATAAATAGGGTGCCCAAGATTAATTCGTGTGGTGGCTTGTGATGAATACTTGGCATGATACCAATACTATTTCTGTCAAAAGCCTAACCTTCTGGGGCTCCTGGGTGGCTCAGCCGGTTGACTCTTGATTCCGGCTCAGGTCGTGATCTCACAGTTGGTGGAACCAAGCCCCACATCAGGCTCTGTGCTGACAACATGGAGCCTGCTTGGGATTCTCTCTCTCTCCCTCTCTCTCTGCCCTTCCCCTGGCCATGCTCTCTTTGTCTCTCTCTCTCTCTCTCTCTCTTTCAAAATAAATAAATAAACATTTAAAAAAGTGTAAGCTTCTCAATGAATTATCCAGTGCTCCCACACCTATATCTGCCTGTTGATGTATGAAAAAATCATGGGCACTCAGCCTCCGCTTCTCATTAATAATATGGCACTTGCCCACATTTCAGAAGGAAACTGATGGGGCATTATTGAGAAATAGTGACCGCATTCCAAACAACTGAAGTGCAGCTCAAGAGAGAATAGGTCAGCAGCTGCTTAATAATGCTTTGTATAATAAAATATTCATATCATCATATATTTCCCATCATAGAGGATGGATCTTAATGCCATTTTAATATTTTTTTCCGACTAAAATAAAATTTTAATTAAGGCTAAAGATATATTGCCTAAGGAAAGCTAAACTGTTTAAAATTATTAACTGCTTGAATACTTGTTGCTATCCTACAAACTGCCATAAAAGAAAAGAAATTAAGTACTCGAGAGATTAACGCAATTTTGAAAGCTGCACCACTGCCCCCCCCCACCTTCCCCTTTTAGATACGCCTAGCTGAGCCATAACTATTTTTCTCCACTCAGCCAGACCCCAGTTTGTGGTTTTTTTTTTTTTTTTTTTTTAATAACCTGGCTTTTCAAGGCCCTGCTCCTGAGAGCCTTTTCATTTCTGCCGCACTACCTACAAGCAAATTTCTTCCAGTTGCCCCACACAGTCCAATGGCCTCCCTTTCTTCGTTGCTGAAGCATTTCATAGCCGTTTCATTGACGGGGTGGTGTTCTGTTACCGTGCAATCAATAGTTCAGCGCTTCCCAGCACACCGATTAGCTTGTCACTCAGGACCTGGGGGAGGTCGTGTAAATCCCAGAATACCAGGGGCCAGGAGTTTGGAAACGGAAAAATGCAAGCAGCGCTCCCCCCCCCCCCGACCCCCCGCGGTTGTTCCCCACCTGTTGCTCTCCAACATGTGCAAAGTGAATTAACTTTGTGTGTGTGTGTGTGTGTTGCAATATGTCTTAAAGGTCAACGGTGATGGAAGGTTTAAGCTTTGGGAATATTTTCCCTCATTACAAAAAATCCACCGCTCCCGATCAGTTACTGGGGCCGTGACCAAAAGGGAATTTATTCTCCCATAGCTAAATTTGACCAACAGGGTGGTGGGTGGGAGGAGGTGAGGGGGAGCGGGGGAGGGAGGGGGAGGAGTCAGAAAGAGCATCTAGGGAGGGAAAAGTTGGCAATGCAAGAGAATGAAAAGATAAGCACGAAAGGATGATGCATGATTTCTTGGCCCGCAGACCAAAAAGCAAGGCAAGTATTCGAACTAATAGGGGATTAGATAATTACCGTCTGTGAGGACGTGATTACGAAGGGATGTTACTTTAATATATATATGTGTGTTTAAAAAGGCTTCAAATTCCATCGTGGAAAGCTGTGCAATCAAGTACTTAAAGTGTCAATGATGCCTTCCAGTCAACCTCAGGAAATCTTTGTACAGATATTTATTATCCAAAGCCACGTCACCTCAGACCACAAAAGGAAATTCTGCGCTTAGTACCTAAAGGCACTATGGTCTGAGAAGGGTTTCCTTTCAGCACTCGGAGTTTTCTTGCAAAACCTCCATAAACTCACCACAAACCACAATGTAAACCAGTGCACTTCAGCTATAACTCGTTAACCTAATTCTCCCAAATTAATTCACCCATTTTAAAAGGGATTTCTGACTAATGATGCAAACAGGAGCGCTCCAGAGCCACGAGAACACCCATTGGAATTCAAAGGTTGGCAGGGAAAATATTAATCTTGGGGGCGGGGGCGGGGGGAACGCATAAGGAAAACACTGAATCCTACAGGGCCAAATGTAATATTTTTAAAAGTTTAACTTAATTCCATCTAAGAAATAAATATGTCCATTTCAGGACAGAGAATGTATGTGGCCTCCCAAGTCCATTTCCCTCAAGGGATAAAAGAATGTGTATTCTGTTTTCAGTGGCGGGGTCCCTTATCTTTCTGCTATTCCGTATGTAAGGTTGCTAGACAAATGTTACAAAGGGTTGAATTCTAATTGGGTTTTTATTTTTTTACTTAGTTTTTAATGTTTTATTTATTTTTGAGAGAGAGACATAGTACGAGCAGGAGAGGGGCAGAAGGAGAGGGAGACAGAATACACGAAACAGGCTCCAGGCTCTGAACTGCCAACACAGAGCCCGATGTGGGGCTCGAACTCACAAACCACGAGATCCTGACCTGAGTCAGAGGCTACACTGACCCAGCCACCCAGGCACCCCATCTAATTGACTTTTTCAAAATGTGAGCATTTTATTTTGTTCCCTCCCTCCTTCGTTTTGCTCACATATTTAATTGCACGGGCATTTCCGGCACCCACGCCACTGTAACTGGCAATGAGGGATGCCGGGATATGGATATGACCCGAAGAAATTAACCCGCTCTCTGGACTCCAATCTTCTCAACTCTGCAACATACCAAGTCCTGCGGGGTTCGGAAACAGAAACTCAGTCCCCGTAGGTGGTAAACACAGCAATTCCACTAGGCTGACTCAGCGTTGGATTCTTTTCCAAACTCTCTTGCTTCCTCTTTCTCTGCAAGCAGTACATCCTAACTTTGCACATGTTCTCGGAAGATTTGGTGACCTAAAATCAAACAGGGCTTTCACACCTTGAGAAAATGACATCCCCGCTGGGGTAATAGGCATTGTTTCTCCTGCGAGCGTTCAATTGTTGCTAACAGGTGCTTTTTCTCGAAACACACCGCTACCTTTAGCAGGTGAATTCAGGAGCTGCTACAGGAACGACTTAAAACTTGTGTCACTACGAAAAAAAAAAAAGGGGGAGAGAGAGACAGATACAAAGAAGAGCGATCTGGTGTTGCCTTGTGATTCTCTGAGAATTTTCCCCAGCGCTTGCCAGATCCACCCACATCACTCTGGTCCCAAAGTACATAAGTGATATACGTTGGGTAGACAGATATTTGCATAGACTTGAGAGCATAACGCTATGTTTACAAGAAATGGGGAACGATATTGGAAATTTCTTTTATCAACCTTCTGTTTAAATTTCCATCTGTAATCAAAATTATCTTAGCTGTGGGGTTCCCGGGTGGTTCAGTTGGTTTCAGCACAGAGCCCGACGCGGGGCTTGAACTCACTAACTGTGAGGTCATGACCTGAGCCGAAGTTGGACACTTTCACCGACTGAGCCATCCAGGTGCCCCTGATGTATCAAATTTTTAATTATTTTGTTCAAAAATATTGTATTAGTTTGTGTCGTTCAAAGAACATTGTGTTTCTGTTACCTTTCACTGTATGTTAACATTGCATAAATTTCAGAATCACCTCAATTGTTTCTCTAAACTTGGGCCCAATCGGCCATCTTAAATAGCCGTAGCCACCAATAGATGCTGCTGGAACACACATACACAATTCTCCGATATCTGCTCATTTCCGGGAGTATACCGTTGCCTAAGGAATTCAAGAAATGACGTGACTCAACTCCATTGTTCTTTCTGGATAGGATTAAAATCTAGGTTTTTTAACTACCATGGGAAACCTGACATCCCAGGGACATCCAGAGCTCCAGTACCCTGCCCAAATCTTATTGCAGTGGCTAATTATATTTTGGATTTTACTCGATTGAAGGTTCAAGAAGAGTTCACGGGAATTATAGCTACCATACATCTAGATAACATAACAATGGTAGTAAATAGGCGGAGGAACAAAGAGAGAAGTCAAAAGGAAGCCAGTAAGGCAGATGCATTCTGGCACCGAGTGGGGGAGGGTTCAGCTCGGAGTTCAGGCTCAGGTGACTGCCACTGTTGTCTCAACTGCCACCCACAAAGGTCTGAGGGTGACACTGCTTGTAGTTATTCAACAAGGTGTAGCAGACACCGGAGATGAAATTTTATTTGACCACCCCAGAGCCTTAATGGAGACAAAGTGAACGGTAAAGGTCTTTATTTTTATAGAAACCATTCTATAAAAACATGCCAAGTTGACCTGTTGAGCTATAAATTCTGTTTATCTAATTATCTGGATGACTTACGGCTGAATTTATCTGAATTTCATATTATGATTGGCTTTACGTTAAGCACGGCAAATGTGAATTCTGCATCCCATGCAACAGATTCTTCTTTTCATTAACCAATTTTCAGGACCTTTGCCTGATATTATAGTTTTTCAAGAACGGGCTATAAATGTACGCAAAATCCCAATTCTACAAGTTCTGTTCATTCGGGTCAAGGCTCCTCATTCTTGGGAAAATCGTTTCCAAATCCTTTCCGCTGACGACACACGCCCAGTCTCTACCTCCACGTGTGCAGCAGAACTTGCTTCTTATTTTCATTACTTTGCTTCATCATCTACCCTCTGGTAGGAAGAAGAGGAGGCAAGGATGGTTGGAAAGGAGGAAGGGAAGGGTGGGAAGGGGAATGAAGTTGCTCCAAAGAGTAAAGGGCGCCATATTGTCAGTGTTCATTGGTCCCCAGCACCTGCAACCACATTGTCCGTGTTTGTTGGTCGGGGCGCTCTCAGAGCTTTCTGCTTAAACATCACACCTTCCAGGTAGCGGCCTAAATTAGCAATCCACTCTAATGTCAGCAGTTGTGATGAGGAAGGAGCAAAAACGTTGGGGTCAGGTGGACCTGGTGTTAAATTCTACCCTTGCTGCTTAGGAACCTGTCTTGAGACGTTCGTTGGGTCTGTTACTTAACCTTTCTGAACCTTAGTTTAGCCTCAGTTGTAAAAACGAGATGACAGGGTGGTCATTCCTTATCGGCAGTGTCACTTGCCCACGGTCACCAGCCATCCAGAAGCAGATGATCCTCCCTCTGACGTATGATCAGAAGGTCAGGAGGAGCCTAACGCTATGTCATAATGCCTCTGTCATTCCTTCCCACAGTGTGTCAGCATATGGGAATTTTATCGTCTCACATCATCACAAGAAGAATGAATACAGTACAATAGGATATTTTGAGAGAGAGAGAGAGAGACCACATCACGTAACTCTTACTGCAGTATTTTCCTAATGGATCTATTTTACTATTAGTTGTTGTTGATCTCTTGTTTTAATTATTTTTTAATGTTTATTTATTCTTGAGAGAGAGAAAGAGAGACAGAGACAGAGCGCAAGAGGGGGAGGGGCAGAGAGAGAGGGAAACACGGCATCTGAAGCAGGCTCCAGGCTGTGAGCTCTCAGCACAGAGCCAGGCGCGGGGCCCGAACTCCCAAGCTACAAGATCACGACCTGAGCCGAAGTCACACGCTTAACCGACTCAGCCACCCAGGCGCCCCCCGTTCTTAATCTCCCACTGTGCCTAATTTAGAAATCAAACTTTCTCATGGGTATGTATGTATAGGAAAAAAATATAGCGCCTAGAGGGTTCAGTACTATTCGCCTTTGCAGGTATCACCTGGAATCAAGCATCAGTCTTGGAATGTGGCCCCCGTGGATAAGGCAGAACAAATGCAACATCGGTTTTCAGGACCGTTATTAGGATTCGCAATATACGCGAGCACCTGGTAGCTTGTTTCGTTTTCATGCTTCTTTATTTCTTTTGAGAGCGAGCGCGTGTGTGCGCGCACACAGGGGAGGGGCAGAAAGAGAGGGGGAGAGAGAACCTCCAGCAGGCTCTGCCCCGTCAGCACAGAGTCAGACAAGGGATTCGATCCCACGAACTGCAGGATCACGACCTGAGCTGGAATCGAGCATCGGATGCTCCACCCACCGAGCCGGCCAGGCACCCCGCGCAGCGTAACACATTCTAAGCCAAGTGGCCAAGTCACATGATTTTCCGGATCGTGCGTTGAGTCCCAGCGCTTTTGATGATGGTCCTAACCCTAGTGTCTTGAAGACACTAGAAAGTCATATTATCCAGGCCTCATCAGGGGACCTAGGAGGGATCACCAGGTTGTCGGTCCAAGGAGACGGGAATGCAAAGAGAGAGGTGCGATGTTTTTAAACTTCTAGTTGTTTAAATAGATGTTTTTAGTACTTCTTAATGAACTATTAAACCCTAGGCAAAGTAGTTTCTAGACATCACTTCTTTGAGACAACAAATCTATAAGGCAGGTACTATGTGCACAGATGCTCTAAAGTAGAGAAAACAGACACAGGGAAGAAATTCCCTCCCGGTCCCCTGGCCTATAAGTGGAGTTGATGAGATTTTAACTCGCACAGTTGGACTCTAGAGCATGTCCTGTTAACTTCTATGTCAAGATAAATACAAGGAGCCAAGCAACAGATCAAGGTTGTGATGGAAGAGGTGCTGAAGGATTGGACAGAAGGAAGAGGAGGGAACACACATTTTAGGTACAGAAGTCAAGAGATTCGCCAAGGCACCAACAGGTACCTTTGGTTGGTTGACTTTGGCTCAACAGGTACAACTATTTGTTTCAGGGCCAAGGACAGCCTCTCAAAGGGACCAGGCTGAGCTAGAAAACTCAGCACATTTCCGTGCAACTTACGACGTCTCCTTCTGAAACCACAAGGCACGTTCTCAAAAAGAAGGCTTTTAGATAGACATACGGATGGCCAAGAAGCATATGAAAAGATGCTCAATATCATTAACCATTAGAGGCATGTAATTCAGAACCACAATGAGATACTGTTTCACACAAACTAGGATGGCCATCAAGAAGACAGACAATAACAAGTGTTGACAGGATGTGAAGAAATTGGAACCTTCGTACGTCGCTGGCAGGAACGTGAAAGGGGAGCAGCCACCACGAAAAACAGTTTGGTGATTCTTCAGTTAGTTAAACAGAGAATTGCCATATGGCTTAGCAACTCCACCCCTAGATATATATCTGAAGGAATTGAAAACAGATGTTCAAACAAAACCGTGTATACAAATGTTCAGAGCAGCACAGTTCATAGTAGCCCAAAGGCGGAAATATCCCAAATGTCCATCAACGGACGAACAGATAAACAAAATGAGGCATATCCCTATAATGGGATACTATTCGACCATAGAAAAGAATGGAGTTTGGGTACATGCTTCAACCCGAATGAGCATTAAAAACATCACGTTATGTGAAACATGCCAGGCACAAAAGGTTACATACGGTATAATTTCATTTATATGAAATACAAAACTCAAGTCGACGGGGCACCTCCGTGGCTCACTCGGTTAAGTGTCCGACTCTTGGTTACGGCTCCGGTCATGATCTCATGGTTCGTGGGTTCAAGCCCCGCCTCGGGCTCCACACTGTCGATGCGGAGCCTGCTTGGGATTCTCTGTCTCCGTCTCTGTCTCTGCCCCTACCCCAATCAGTCTCTCTGTCTCTCTCTCTCTCAAAAATAAATAAACTTAAAAAAAATTTTCTTGTAAACGAGTCAAAAACAAAAACAAACCTGGAGATAGAAAACAGATGAGTGGTTGGCAGGGCTTGGGGGCTGACAGGAGACAGGAAGTAACTGCTTCATGGGAAAGGGGGTTCCTTTTGGGCTGATTAAAATGTCCTCCTTAGTGAAGATTAGCTACACTGTCACCAGTGGCAGTAAATGTCACTAATGGTAAAGTTCGTGTTCTACGTGTATTACCCCAATTTGAAGAAAGAAAAAGAAAACCTTTATGGAAGCCCGATATGTCAAATAGATCAAAATATGGCCTCTGGCATAGATACGGACCCTGGAGTCATTGACTTCCAGCCTCACTGGAAACACTGTCATTAAAGCAGAGAAGGCCAAGTTTACTCCTATAACCCGGACCCTGCAGCTCTGAGGAAAAGCAGAACTGAAATGTCTCTGTTGCCCACACGGAAATGCCAACAAAGCTTTGAGCCAAATGCTGAAGAAGAGTTTTTGCTGGCTAGAATTTACAGAATCCACTCGAAGAATGTTAATTTGCGTGGAAAACTAAAAGCTAGCGCCTCAAACAAACAAAAGCGCAGGGGATTTTTAGGGTTATTTGTAAGTTTTTACAGAGAGAAAGCATTAGTCAAAGTACCAGAACTAGTCTCCGTTGGCTGTCCTGGGAAAAGGAAGTGTAAGGAGTCGTCTCACTTTATAGCACAAATTGCCATGTCTCCATTATTGCCACAAAGCCGGGCTCTACCTTTTCATTTAGGTTTGGGGCCACGTCTCCCAACATGAACCTAGCATTTTAAGGAACATGCCATTCGTGGCTTTGAAAGGTGGAGTGGAGGAGGTGGAGTTCTCTGTGTCCACTGGTCCGCTAAGAAGCATTCCACTTGGTGGGCGGAGTCAGGATTCAGGATTCAGCCTTTCTCCTGGTGCTGCAAAGGAATTATTGGGTGACCGTGCTCCCGCGCTAGAACCACACTTGAACTTGCAGGCTCTTATCGCTTCTGTCCTTTCTTCTTCTGGACAGTCTCCGACAGCCGATTACGAGGCTCCAAGTGTTTGCATCTCCGCCTGGCAAGGGGGGTGGGGACCGTGTGGGATAAGATCCTTTCTTCATCGTAAGGAGTAGATTTTCCTCAAGGGCGACGTGGGCAAGTGCTAGAGTTAATGCTGGAACCGGGCTTTCTGGCCACTGAGTGTGTGTGTGGCCCAAGAAACACACTCGACTTGTTGGTAAGAAGCCTTAAACCCAGATTATAGCACCTCTCTCTCCAGAGTGCTCTTTTTGGGTAGGAGGTGAAAGGTCATCCTCTCAGACTGGATACTTGTACTCAAGCAATTACAAGACCCCAGTGTTTCTACAAAAGAGATCTTTGAAATTCCATCAAGAGATTTTTTTTTTTTTTTTTTTTTTTTGGCAACTGATTTACAGAAGAGTACCATTAAGCAAAGGGCAGCATCGTTCAAGACCATTTGGTGGACGAGGCCGCAGGTTTTAAGTTCTAGTATAATTATTAACAACAAAAAATTAAAGATGTCTTAAAAACTTGTGAATAAGCGACTGTGCATTATCGGTCCTATTTGAATCGCCTAAAAAGTATCTCCATTTATTTCGTCAAGGTCCAAACATCAAAAGAGGTGAACATTGAACAATTGAGATGCCAGAATATACAAGAAATCTGAGCAGATGTAGATAATACTCAGTAGAACATGGTGGGTGGCCTTGGACTCCCAATTACACATCTTTATTTTCTCGGTTCAACTTGGGGAATTAAAACTGCTGAAATGAAAACCAGATTCGATTTTTTTTTTTTTTTCTTTTCTCTGGGCACCATTCAACCAAGGACAGTGACTTGCTCGAATTTTCTCTGTTCTTGAAGGGCAATTGTCAAATGTGAATTCTCCAACAGGAGGTGCTGAGTCGGTGTATTTCTGTGTCAGAGTGCAAAGCCTGTTGTGGGTCCGAGATGCCCTCCTTTGGCCTTAATATAATCAGAGAGAATTTAGGTCAACACTTGTGGTGTAGTGAGTAAGCTTATCCATAGCTAATACTTGCTTTCCTTGAATTCCTTTAGGGCACTGCACACATTTTTTTTTTTTTTTGACCAGATCTTTGCTCTTGTTTTCTCCACACTTGTTGAGAAGAAAACCATTTTGACAAAGAGAATTTCAAAGCGGAAAATAAACGACCCGTTTTAGGAAATGCCTTCGCCCTAATACCTTCTTATCTTGTCTCGCACAAAACAACCACGCTCTTCAACAACATGTCCCAGCAACTTGTAAGGAAGTCTGAAGAATAATTAAGTGGTGCATTGCTATCGCTAAATCGAGGGCTGGAAGTTGGCACGTTCACACTCCTGGGCTATAAAATGGAGGCCCAAATAATCATTCACTCGGTTTGCAAATACTGACCAGGAACGTTGAGGTTTCGATGACTTCGCCGCAAAGCAGAGCGACGAGAAATCAGCCTGGAAGTGACCTCAGGGTACGGTCATGAAGTACAAAGTGCAGAAGGTTCCAACGGAGCGTGACCAATAAAGGATGACGACCAAAAAAGGCATTTAAGTTTGTCACGTATTTAAAATTGAATATCAGAGAAAGATCAGTTTACATTTACAGGGTTAAAAAATAACACTTTAATGAGAACTTTTCAGGGTAGAGGCCATGTGTCTGACGCCATCTTGGGCCTGGAAGGGCACATGAATGGAGGTGGGGTAGGGACAGTAATGTTCTTATGCTTCCTTGTATGCTCAGCTCTTAAAAAGGTACGTCAAAGTATCACTTCAGACAACAGAGATGCAGTGTATCTATAATTCAATTTTTTGAGATATAATTGATATATAACATTGTATTAGTTTCAGGAGTACGACATAATGATTTTTCTTTCAAAATGATTACCACAATATGTCCAGTTAACATCCATCACTACACAAAATTACAACTGTTTTTTCTCATGATGAGAACTTTTTTTAAACCTTTTTTTAATGTTCACTTACTATTGAGAGAGAGGGAGAGAGACAGACAGACAGACAGAGAGAATGTGAGCAGGGGAGGAGCAGAGAGAGAGGGAGACACAGAACCCGAAGCAGGTTCCAGGCTCTGAGCTGTCAACACAGAGCCCGAGGCAGGGCTCGAACCCACGAGCCGTGAGATCATGACCTGAGCCGAAGTCAGACGCTCAACCGACAGAACCACCCAGGCGCCCCTCGTGATGACGACTTCTAAAAGATCGACTGTCTTCGCATCTTTCAAATATGTAATAGAGCAATATTAACTATAGTCACCGTGTTGTACATTGCATCCCCATGATCTGTTCTCCATTTTTCTTTTTCATGAGGTGGTTCTTCTTTCCAAGGAAACCGCAAAGAGGCCAAGTCCTTAATGCCCTCCTAACCATTGAATGTTTGCTCTGAAAACCTTGGGAAATATCCTCCTCGTTCCATTCCTCGCCTAATTCTTCAGGAAAATCGCCTCTGTGAGTGAAAGAGTTCAGTAGCCCCGCTGATGTCCGTAGAGTCTGAGCAAATCTTTCATGAACTGCAGGAAACCATAAGCCTGGCCCACCTTGTGTGAGGTACTGTTCTGGGCCATAGATGGAAAACAAGAAACAGAACAGACACAAGGCTTGCCCTCACGGAGTTTAGGTTCTAGTAGGGAAGGACAGACAGGACCGATGAAGCACATGATTATTTGTTATGTTAGCCGGTAATATGAAATGATGAGGAGGAGAAAAGTAAATCAGGATCTAGCGGAGGGCACTGATATCTCACCTTGCGTGGAAATGGAAGGTTTCTCCTAGAAGGTAACCCTCGGGCAGAGACCCGAATGAAACGCGTCAGCGCCATGGGGACATCCGGGGAAGAACATTTTAGTCAAGCGGAATAGAGGCAAAGACCCATCCACCCCGTCTGCTCATCCGAGCAGGAGTGTGCAAAGAATAACTGAGTAAGGGAACAGCATGGCTGGAACAGAGTGAACAAGGCGGGAGGGTGGGGGAGAGGCAGGAAGCTGAAATAAAACTGAATCACAGATGAGCAGAAGGAAAGCTTGGGAAGCTACTGAAAAGACTTGCTTGGGAAAGAGTTGTGGTTCCAGAGGGATGACAAGTGGGAGGGTTTCTAGTACAAGGGCGCCGTGAGTCCAGAGCAGGTCTTTGGAGGGCCAGGGCGGGGTGGAAATCGGTGGTGGTGGTGACTTGGCCCGAGGTTTCTTCCTTGCCAACTAAACGATCCTTCAAAGAACGGAAGGAGTTGCCTAGGGCTAATCCAAACCTGCGGTAGATATTGCGGAATCCTCTCCACCAAACCCCAGCCCCATGGCCCCGCCACGGCCCCCACTCCAGTTACACGACCCCACACACGAGCGGGAAAGCGAGCAAGCAGCTCGGCTCCAAATTCCGGGTGTGGGAAGATTCATATTACATGAGTCAACGCATCTTCACTCCTCGAATCCGCCACAAATGAAAGCACTTCCTCTGCCCCCTCACAACATCTGGATGCTGCCTGCCGGGCCTCAGAGGCAAGTGGAAACATCTGGGTATCAGCAAAGAGGGGGAGCCGGGTGGCATCTAAATACGGTTTTGCAAAGTTGCACGAGTGAAAGCGGTGGGGAAAAAAAAAAAAAAGAAAAGAAAAGAAAACGAAAGTTTGGCCTTTGATGATGTAAACGGACAGATTTCAATACACTTGTCTATTTTCCGTCCAGCCTCCTTCCCCCCCACGGGGGGCGTCCCCCCCCCCCCGCCCCCGCCATGGGAAAGAGACATGGCTTGATGACCAAGAAATGTGGCTCTGTGGCCAGGCGGGCCTTCCCCAGCCGATCTGACTATTGACTCCTGAACGTGGAGCCTTTTTTTGTTTTTTGTGGGTTTTTTTTGCCCTTTCCGCTCCAGCTAGCTAAGTTCCCCTCGGCGACTCTGCAAGTCTGGATAATTCTGGCACCGGCCGATCTCAACTCCCACTCTGCATGCTTTTTGTATGACCGGCTTTCACTCAGGAGGCTGGAGGGAAAAATGGAAGCAGTGTGCCTGCGAGGGAGACATGTGGCCCTCAGTCGTTTGATTCAGCGCCTACATACGACACGGCCATCGCTGTCAAGCACAAAACCAGTGCAGCTAAAACGCTTAGCCACGTACTAGTCTGTTCCCACAGCTCCTGCAGAAAACCCCGAGTAACCGAGCCTCCAGCGTATCCCCTCCTCCCCTCTCCAGCCCGAGCTTTAATGCGGAGGGGGGCAAGCTTCCTGGGGCTGTTTATTTTGGAAACAGTTGGAGCATCTGACCTCAAATTTTCCCATTGTTCAGCTATGGCCGTACAATCCCTTATATGAACTGAAATATCTTACAAGAAATGGTAAGGCAAACTTCGGTGGCTTGGGTAGAGGCTGGTTTGTTACTAGCAGGATTATATTATTATTATTATTATTATTATTATTATAAATATTAATAAGATTTTTGGTAATAAGTGGGTTTCTTTTTCCTTTTTTTTAAAGTTTATTCATTTCGAGAGAGACAGAGAGGGCAAGTCGGGGAGGGGTCCAAAGAGAGGGAGACAGAGAATCTCAAGCAGGGTCTGCACGGTCAGCGCGGGGCCTGACGCGGGACCGAACTCACGGAACGCGAGATCCTGAGCTGAGCCGCAACCAAGAGTCGGACGCCCAACTGACTGGGCCACCCATTTAAACCATTACACTTGCAGCCTTCTTGTGAGTAACTGGGTTCTCATAACCACCAGATATTGAATGTTCACGCCATTATATAAAACTATACTGAGGGTTTTACGTGTACGTTCGTTTAAGTTCTTGTCACATACCTCGGAGATCCATGGTGTTAAGTGTATTTTACATGTAAGATAGCCAAGGCACAGAGGAAAGCGAGGGAAGTGACTTCTTGCAGTCACTCAGACAGCAACAGGCAAGGCTGGGATTTGAATCTGACTGATTCCGAAGCCCATGTATTGAACCACTTGGCTAGATTGCAAGTTCACGTCTAGCAGTGGGAAGACATCTTCCTGCTAAATAAATGTGCACGCTGGAAAGCAAAGCCAGGGAATCTGTACTGTGACTCCCCCAACCCCAGTGTAGAAATCAGCCCTCGAATTCCCAGCCTCCCTTGCATCTCCCAAGGTGCCCCGGGCATGTGACATACTCCTGTGAGCATTTGGTTCAGACTCCTGGTGGAGCTTCCAGTTTCTTGGTATGTGTGGCAACATAAGCCTCCGGCTTTGGGTTGCAATGTGGCGTTCCCAGGTTTGACCTCCAGCCGTGCTGACCACAGCAGTGTTGCAGAAGTTCCAAGAGTCTTCTAGGAGCTCAAGAAGGAGCAGTAACAATTGTCTGCCCATGCCGCAGTTTTGTGGCTTGATGTGGGATACGTTTCTGGACACAGCCTCAAATCTATTTCTGCAGCACCCCCCTGACAATGATTCTGTGAGCTAATTTCCTTTATTAAGTCTCTTTTCTCTCTCAACTAGCTACGGTCGATTCTATTGTTTGCAACTATGAGCTGAACAATACGTTCCGAGGAAAGACACATGGATGGAATGCATGTGCTTCCCCTTTCCCTGCAATTGTGTCTGCTGACCTGTCATCTAATGCCACCAATCCCCATAGAAACTGTCTGATCCCCCACAGAAAGTGCTGAGGTTATCCTGTGGGAAAATACACCTAACATCTCCCGTCATGGCATGGGAGTCAGAAAACGGAAGCTTGGGTCGGCCAAGAGCTTCTCTATTTGACCAAAACAAGGAAAAAAAAAAAGAAAGAAGAAGAAGAAGAAGAAGGAAAGGGAGCTTCAGTTTTCCCACTGGAAGCCTCACCCACAGCGAATACAGATCCATTTTGTTAGGGGCAGGTCTGAAAACATGGTTCTTTCCAATCGTGCCCACAGGCCCCCTGGGAGTTGAAAAACACGAAATTGTACACAGTGGTGTTCTACTTCCCTAGAGTTGTGTTTACCACCCTCTGCTGATTCCACACGTTTCCAGAGAAGTCAGGCTCCATTTCGTTTCATTGAAGCAAAAGCCGTTCAGCTGTGCCCACAGTGGAGTAGAAAAGCATTCCACTCAAATGCTACTTACATCCAGGAGCAAGGGATGAGGGCCAGAAATGAAGAAGTGAAGCGTATGGTGGCCTTGACCGGGGCCAAGCAGAAAGCCGAGAGAACCCAACCACGGCTGATGCAAAGGAGCACAGGCAGGTAGTGTGGGAGCACAGCCAGGCTCGATGGGAGCACCCAGGAGACTGTGGTCCGGGCAGGCAGGTGGCACAACAGGTGGGCATGTCACAGGAAGAGCTTGAGTCTAAGACAGGTAAACGGGTAGCAGCGGGTGATCCAGGAGCTTTGATGGCAGATGACGGCTCCTTTTTCTCCCCCTCCCCGAAAGAAGGTCTATTGAACACTGTCAAAACATAACTTCGATTTAAAGTGGCAATGCAAATTCATTTAGCCGTGAAGCAAGACAAAGTTAAATGCCTTAGAAATTCATGATGTCTCTTTTGGGCAATAAAGGTACCACTTAATAGCTTATTACTCCAGAGTTTATAAATTCTGGTGATAGGTTGGTTGTTGTTTTTTTTTTTTTTTAATAGCAAACTTTTGCTGTTCCTACCCTGTGTTCTTGAAAAATACGAATGAGACTAGATACTTGACGAAGTAGAATATCCCTTTTTTCTTAAAAAAAAAA
>NW_024412416.1:14801757-14841805 GCF_014898765.1 Herpailurus yagouaroundi
GAGAGAGAGAGAGAGAGAGAGAGACGGAGACACAGAATCTGAAGCAGGCTCCAGGCTCCGTGCTGTTAGCACAGAGCCCGATGCGGGGCTCGAACTCGGGACGCGGGAGATCGTGACCTAAGCCAAAGTCATCGCTTAACTTCCTGAGCCACCCAGGTGCCCCAACAAATTAGAATTTCTAAACTCCCTTAGAGAAATTCCAAACCACACTGGGTTACATTAAGTTCCAGCATCTCCACTATGTGTGGTTTTTTTTTTCCCCGTTAACATCCAAAAGGCAGAAATCCAACCTTAAAGGCAGCAACATATGATACAAAGGAAGTCTCAGAGTGGAATATAGAAGACAGTCCAGCATAATTTTCAGTTTGGGGAAAAAAAGTATACGCACACACACACACACACACACACACACGGGCTTAAAAATTTTTTTACAGAAGTTAACAAGTGTAGCATCACAATCTGTGTGTACCTCAACTTTCCATTCTTATCCTATCTTCTCCAAATTCACGCTATGTATGTTCATAATCCTGATGAGACAGCAAGCACATGATTTTTGATCTAATAGCTTCACTTGTAAGCAATCCATGTGAGCAAGGAAAAATCATATAGGCAGCCAAACTGTAGGTGTGAGATTATTTATAATAGTAACAATAACCCAAGTATCCGGAAATGGGGGAATTTTTAATCTGTATTATGTAAAACGATAAAAAAAATACCTACTAGGAATATTATAGAATCATTAAAAATATAAATTGTAAACAATATTCGTTAGTGAAACACGTTTCTGAAGTGAACGTGTAGCCTCCAAAACCACGGGTCAGTGATCCTAACCTAATTTTTCTTCTCAAAATTCCTGTGAGAAAAGACTGGAAGAAGAAAACAAAACAAAACAAAACGCCAAAGGATTTTCAGCCATGGGATTTCCAACGCGTTTCTGTTTCCTTCTTCATAGCTTTCCCAATTGTCTTGATGATTATGTAATATTCTTTTTATGTAATTGGAGAGATCGGTAGGTCTGACTTACAAGCCCTGAAAGAAAACCAAACGCTGACCAGGCAATACTTTTTCCTGGTTTGAAGTGGCCTGCTCTTCTGACCTAGGGGCTAGAAGTGGTTGGGGGTAAGGGAAGTAAGAGGGTCATGTCTGCATCAGAAGGACAAAGGATGGAGGTCGAGGTGGGGAATAATCTCAGAAACAACATTTATTGTGAAGTGACTTGTTTCCGATTCAGAGAACAGCTTCCACAAGGTGACGGAAACCTAGCTCCCCTAAGGAAGGGCTACTTTGGGATCAGCTAGAAATTACCCGGACAACCCCAGTTCTCAGCTGTCATTCTTTCTTGCAATGTGTCCTCTAATATCTCTGCAAAACCCCCTTCTTCTGTAAAGACGATCATGTCTTTAGGGGCCGGTCTGTCTTGTTTGCTGGGTGTTTACCATGGCAGTCTCTGTGCTTTATATTTCTTTGTGGTTTTTTAATGTTTGTTTCTGTCTGAGAGAGAGAGAGAGAGAGCGCACAAGCGCTAATGGAGGAGGGGCAGAGAGAGGGGGAGAGAGAGGATCCAAAGGGGGGCTCTGCGATGACGGCAGTGAGCCCCGTGTGGGGCTCGAACTCAAGAGCTCTCAGAGCCGAAGTTGGACGTTTAACCGACTGAGCCACCCAGGCGCCCCAGAGTACTTTCAATTTCTAACTGGAAAGTCCGGGAATTTGGTCTTAGAGTGGAAAAGAATATTGGAACCTTTTCGTGTCCCAGAAAATCTGAGACTTCTAAGTACTCTTTGCATTTAGTTTAAGTGAGTGTATTTAATGCAATGAAGAAATCGATGATGTTGCTGGAGATAATGATGATGAGTGGCCCGGTTTGTTTAGCTGCGAAATGAGGAAACATCTATTTTACAGGGTTTGGGGGGAGAAGATAATGAGATGATTCCCTATAAAGCCCACGGCAGCGTCTGGCAATGATTTATTTATTTATGTATTTATTTACTTACTTCCTTATTTTAGAGCAAGCCCGCAGGCACGAGAGTGGGGGGCAGAGGAAGGACAGAGGGACAGGGAGAGAGAGAATCTTAAGCAGGCTCCGTGCCAAGCACAGAGACTAAGGCAGGGCCCGATCCCAAGACCCTGGGTTCATGACCTGAGCAGAAATCAAGAGTCGGAGGCGTAACCGACCGAGCCACCCGGGCAACGAGTAATTTTTTTAAGGGTGTTTTCCGTTGCAGTAGCCGGTCCCTGGAAAATAGATGGTTTGAAAGGAAGAAAGCACTAGAAGGCACTGTCACCACAATGTCCCTGGAATCACAGAGGGGGCAGCATAATAAAGACCGCGTGGCTTTGCCTTTCTTCAGTGGGCCGTGTTACTTAATTTCTCCGCCCCTCACTTCGCCCCCCCCCCCCCCCATGTAAAGTGGAGTTGATAACAGGGCCTGCTTCACAGGGTTATCATGAGGTTGAGGCCAAGTTTTGAGGGGAATGCCTGGCGAACGGTCATCACTGGAGGTAACCGCTAAGGGAAGTCTCTTCCTATTGTGACTTGTTGCACAACGGCACACGTGAAATTGCTTAGGGGGAGGCGGTCCCCGTTCTGTGAGGTTTGCTTGGATGCCCAGGGTCACGAGCCCCTCTGCTCTGCACCCCCTTCACCCACAGAGGTTTCTTAGGTATGCGTTCCTTTCCTCCGTCCTTCCATAACTAATCAAGTTCCTGACTGGGCCTTATTCATTTCCGCGGCCCCCGAACTAGCACCCTATTTGTCTACACTGAATGTTGAATGCCAGTAGGAATAGACTAGAACACCTACTGAGTCTGGACAACGGATTTTGCTAATGTTAGGCTGTCTTATCTCCCTCTGTCCGTCCCCCGCCACACCCCCACAACATATACTGTATTCTTTAGGGGAATTTTGGAAGAGAAGACACATTTCACCCCATGCATTGAAAGGTATTAATAAATCTGTATTCAGACTCCTTTTTAATAAAATTCACATAAAATTGTTAGAGTCCTGGCAATTAAAACGGTATCACTGACTCGAATTACTTCACTCTGCCTAATTAGAGAGATAGCTGCATTATTCCAACTTGAACTGCTAAGAAAAGCCTCAAGCAGAAGACACTTAACTTAACCAGTTCCTTGTGTGCTGCTAAGAACAAAAACAAATTTCCAACGACAGGCTCACACAAAACTTCCTGGGTAGACACAGCAGGGCTCCCGTGTGAACACGGCAAAAAGTAGGTTGGACTTCAGGCCTGGGGACTTGGATTCTGGCTCAGGTGACCCTGGGGAAGTCACCGCACCTCTCCGGATCTGATTTCCTTCTTTGCATAGCAAGAGGGCTGACAAACCGGTCTGGAATTCAGGCTGAGGTGGAAAGGCAAATACTGGGGAATAACTTCGCCCTGCTTGGAGGATTGGGGAGGGAGGGGGTTAGCGATGGGAGCAAATAGCAAGGAGGGCATGAGGAGACGCCTTTCATTAAGTGAGTAACTGTTCGCTTGAAATTTCTGGACGAAGTTTCTAGATGCTTCTAGAAACCGTGCTTTCTATCTGGATTTTCCCGCACGGCTCCGGGGCATCCTTAAGTTGTGCAGCGGACGTTCCCAGGCAAAGCCTTTCAAGCCCTTGGGCTCGCCTACCGCTGCCCTTCTCATATCAAAGGGGGCTTCCTGCTGAGTTTGTTTACACCATTAAATTTCCTCACATGTAAAGCCGGGAGAATTTTTCCAGGTGTTCAAATTCCTGGAGGGTGGGGAAAGTGCCGAGGCCTATATTAGATCAATACCACGCTAGAGTGGAACACAAAGAACCTTTTTCACGGTGTGGCCCCCTCTGGAGATCTCTATTTTGGAGGCTGCCTTGGCAGGGCCCGAGGCCGTCTGTCACTCTCCTGTGACACCGACGGCCCGACCAGGGCGGTCGCGGGGCTCTAGTGCGGGGGGGGGGGGCGCAGAGCCCCGGCACCGCCTGGATCCGACCTGCGCCACGTGCAAGGTGGCCCCACAAGACTCACCTGTGGGGCGCGCCTGGTACCTCTGGATCGATCGCTGCGGGTCGCCCCAGGCGGCGTCGGAGCGCGAGGGATCAAGGGATCGGACCGCACCCCCGCGGTTGAAATCGGAAGGGGAGGCGGTTGCGTCCGCCCCGAGCCACAGGTAGAAATCAGAGCACGATCCCGGGCTTCCCCGAACCAGGTGAAGAGAGCCGGGAAGGTCACCCACTCAGTCACCAGGTGGTGCATTTAATTTAAAAGGACTGTTAACCTTGTTTATACAAAATAACACCAATATGCAGAGAAGCAGTAAATCCATTGTCGTTAAACAGCGGGGAGCCGCTGGCGCTGGCAGCCTGCCCACCGGCGACGTGAACTCGGCTGGCACCGGGCGGGGGGGGAGCGGCGCGGGCCGGGCGCGCACGAGAAGGCCCGAGCCGTGCCCTCGGCGCCCTCCAGATGACTCTCCGCATTCTTGTCACATATATTTAGAACAAGAGGTGTCCGCTTAAAGAGAAACATTTGCGAATCACTTAAACGCAGGCGCTTGGGAGCCTGCCAGTTTGCACCTTGGGAAGTATGTGGGCTCGGTTTCCAGCCAAGCCGGGAACTCGTGTGCACCTTGTCTTTTCCCTCCGTGTCCCCTCGAGTTGACCCAAGGTGAATGTCCCTAGCACCTTATTAATTTTCTACGCCGGCGGGCTTTGCGGAGTCCAGGCCAGGCTCGCCTGCGAACGCTGACGGAGATAAATGAATGATGCACGGCTAGAGAGAGAGAAAGAGAGTGGTGTTTCTTTAAGCAAGGGACAGATTAAAGTTGAATTCCTGTTGACGGAGGCGCTGGTGTCCACATCCTCCTTGTTTACCAGCAGCTGTCCCCGTTAATGACACTCTGATAAGTTGCGGAGGCTGCCCAGCGGTAGGGGGTGACGCAGATAAAGGGGCCTCTGTTTAAATAGCCCAGTCCTCGACCCCGCTCCTTGTAACTTGCCTTCATTTAACAATCGCCGAGACTGTTCGGAAAAGGCAAACCCCGGGTGCAGAGGCTTTTACGCTCTGACTCGCGAGTTCACAGCGTTAAAACCCGCGGCCGCGGCCAGCCCTCTCCCCCACCTCCCCCTCCCGGGGGAGGGAGGGGGGGCGATGAGGAGTGGGGTCCCCGGCAGGGGCGCGGGGAGGGGGAGAGGCGGCAGGTGGGCGAGGTGAGGGGGTCAGCGCTAGGTGTCTGGAAGAACTCTTCATTTTGTCCGAAAACCGCGGACACTTCCCCACCCCCAACAAGTCTTGGAAACTGACCCGTCAGGGACAAGGTTAGCCAGTTACTGTTCTTTTTTTGAGGGCCCATTCAGCATGAGGGTTAGCCCCCCGGGGGGAAATGGCTTTCGTACTTGGAACAATCTCCCTCTTCAGATTGTAATGTTGAAGGGGACCTTGCCCGGCACCCAAGCTGACAGCTGAGAAAGCAGGTGCCCAGGATACTAAGGGGCTTGGCTGAAGTCCGCTGGTGAGGTGAGCCCGAGATGGGGGCTGGAACCCAGTTCCCCATCAGACAGAGGTAGACAAAATAATACACATATTTTATGACATATATCTGTACAACATAGTCCTATGATATATCCTATCTACATCCGCATAGGAAGAGGAAATTTAAATACTATATATATTTAATGCATATATGCATTATATATTATATATATAATATATATATACTTATATAAAATAGGCACAGATCTTTAAATTTCCTCTTCCTCTTCTGCCCAGGCAGACAGCAGCTCTACAGTGCGCTCTGCACTGAGAGGCAGCCAAAACCCTCACCTGGCCCCGATCCTATCCTGGTAGATCCCTGGGCTTCCCTCAAGACCCACCCCCCACCCTGATTATTTCATGAATACAATCCATCCAAAGATCAACAGTCCTGGAATCCCCTAATCTTTTTCGTGTCCTAACTAGTCAAGCAGACGTACCTCCAATAAAGCGAATGCAGAGAACAAATTTATTTCTGCTTTTAGGAAATGAAGGTGATGGGAACCAAATGGTCACGTGATGGCTCAGATGATTGAACCAATTTCTATTCACCTCCGCGTTGTCATCTATAGGATGTTCCCGAGCCAACCCAAGAGATTTTGGGGGGGGGGGGAGGGAGTAATTAAAAGCCAGACAAAGTATTTTGAGATGCTCAGAAGGAAGATGTTAACGGTTTTATGTATGTGATTGCTTCAGGAAAGTTCTTTTCTATATCTTTAAGGACAAACCACTCTAATGTATTCTCCAGTGGCAACAATAATGAGATTTCTCACTCACATTTCCAAACTGTAGACTCCACAATTTTCTCTTTATAATAAGGTATTCTAAAATTATTCTTTCTTTTTTAAGAATGTTTATTTATTTTAAGAGAGAGAGGGATAGAGAATGAGCAGGGGAGGGGACGAGAGAGGGAGAGAAATAATCCCAAGCAGGCCCCACAGTGTCAGCATGGAGCCCGACATGGGGCTCAAGCTTACCAACCATGAGATGACCTGAGTGGAAACCAAGAGTCGGACACTTAACCAACCGACTGAGCCACCCAGGCGCCCAATAAAATTATTGTTTCTACAGAATCTAAATGTAGCTTATAATCTCTTTATGGCATTTTTTAAATTATCGGCTGTGATGTGTAGAACCGTGTGCCCCCTAGATGAACACGTTGAAGCCCCAATGGCAGGTACCTCAAAATGGGACTTTATTTGGGGAGGGTCTTTACAGAGGTAAATCAAGTTAAAATGAGTTCTTCAGGGTGGACCCTAATCCAAGATGACCGGGGTCCTTATACAAAAGGGAAATTTAGACACAGAGAGGCATACAGGACAGAAGATGCCTCCCGATGTCCTAGGAGAAAGGCCTGGAACAGATCCTTCCTCTCAGCCCTCAAAAGGAACCAGAGCTGCCTACACCTTGATCTTGGACCTCCAGCCTCCAGAGCGATGAGACAATAAACGTCTGTCGTTTAAGCCACCCAGTCCGTGGTGCTCTGTTACAGAGCCTTGCAAAACTAATACACCAACCAATTTTAGCCATCTCAGTAACTTGAAAAGTCCCCTATAATCAATAGTTTAATTTTTTTAAATTATAAAACAATTCAAATGGCTTAAAATTATTCTTACAGTGTTGCATGTAAGGAAGTCAAACAGAACTGAGAGTTATTATACTCAACTGTATCTTGAGCAGGATTTGGGGAACTTTATATATTTTTGTTCCCTTTAATTGTTTCACCGTGGTTTCAGTGATAAAACTATAATTCAATCGAAGCACAATTTTTATAGTAACCACATTTACAGTAAACATGAGTAATTTAAATGAATACCAATTATAGGGATTGTCCCTCGCTTAGCATATTTCACCAAATTACATATCATAGAAGGTAGAATCTTCTCTACCTTATGAGCAGTGCTATTTGTTGAATTCTTCTCCATCATTTCACCCACATTTTTGATGTATAATATAATTGATGGTTGAGCGGTTTATAGTGGGTTTTATCAAGGACCCAATTGTGAACAGAGATTATAGAAAAGCACAGTCAGTCAAGAAGGTTTGTCAAGTAGGTATTCTGTATAAAGTCCTAGAAGGAGAGAAAGATGCAGAGGGGGCGCCCGGGGGGCTCAGTCGGTTAAGTGTCCGACTTCGGCTCAGGTCGTGATCTCGCAATTTGTGAGTTCGAGCCCCGCGTCGGGCTCTGTGCTGACAGCTCAGAGCCTGGAGCCTGCTGCGGATTCTGTGTCTCCTTCTCTCTCTGTCCTTCTCCCTGCTCATGCTCATGCTCTGTCTCTGTCTCTCTCTTGAAAATAAATAAGCATTAAAATTTTTAAAAAAAAAAGCCGCAGAGGGGGTACTTCCTATCTTTGGGTAGCTAAGACCCTAATTGGTGAAAAAGGCCTAAAAGCAAGTCAAGAAAGCAAATTAAAATTACACTTACCAACAGTACCTCATCAATCCAAAAGAAAACAAATTCAAGATAGGGGACCGCAGGTCTCATATACCTTCAATACTAAGTCCCAGATTACACCTGCTACCTAAACTTCATTGTGAAGAGTGCCACCTTTCACTTCCGGAAGTGTCCAGCTTTGATTGAAAAAAGTCTGCAGTCACCCTACCTCAGAGTTTCTCAACCTCAGGGTCTTTAACAGTTTAAGCTAGCTAATTTTTGTCACGGGGAGCAGCCCTGTGCACCTACTGTTCTCTCCCCACTAGATGCCGTTAGCAATGCCCTCACCCAGTTGTGACAACCAGAACTGTCTCCAGATATTTGCGAACGTCCCCTGGGTGGGAAGCAAAATATCCCCCCCCCCAGCTGAGAATCACTGGCCTAGCCCAAGATCATATGAAGGTTAGAAAAGGGCATGCGTAGGAATGATGATTAAAGCATGGAAAACTATCTTGAGAAAGTTCAATTCCAACATCTGTAGATAAGGAACGTGAATGGGCTGAAGACTGAGGAGGACATTCTGCATATAAAGGGATGAAAATAGAGAAGAACGAGTTGAAAGTCAAAAGTACAGGAGAAGGCAGTAACCAGGAATATAGATTGAGGCATTAAACCAATTAACCAACCAATTTACCAAGCTACAGCTATATCCAGCTACCTGTCAAGAATATTTAAAAGGTAACATGTTGCTAAAACCTCTCAGTTCGTGGGCATTCGCAATGCTTGGTATAGTGCACCAGAATTAGGCTGGTTACATCACTGGGCATCTTCAATACAAATAGAGGGGAAGGGTTTGTGCCCGGGTGGCTCAGTCGGTCAGGCATCCAACTCTTGATTTTGTCTGAGGTCATGATCTCATGGTTCCTGGGATCGAGCCTGACATTGGGCTATGCACTGTCCGCACGGAGCCTGCTTGGGTTTCTCTCTCTCCCTCACTCTGCCCCGTTCCCCACACTCACAAATAAATAAATTTAAAAACAAAGAAACAGGCTTCCTCAAGCTCTTCCTGAGAGAAGAGCAGTGTAGAGCACGATAACAGAACATGGAGAAAACCTTATTTATTCCGTGTCTCCTGTATCCCAGATGTTTTTCAGAAATGATCTGGTTTAATCCCTCACCATGTTGGCAGGGACAGCATTAGCTTCCCTGGGGCTCAGTTTCCTAAACAGCGGAGTGAAGGAAGGCGGTGTTACACATTTCTCAAGTGGCAAGGCAACGACTCGAATCTGATCCCGCTACACCAAGCCCTGATACGGGACTACCTGAAGCCCGACGTCGCTGGCAAGACAGCAAGCAGAGGAACTTCTGAGTGCAAAGAGAACCCAGCCAACTTAAGAATATAGGAAAAGAGGTACCTGGGTGGCTCAGTTACTTGAGCCCCTGACATCGACTCAGGTCATGATCTTGTAATTCATGAGTTCCAGCCCCGCGTATGGCTCACTGCTTGCCAGTGAAGAGCCCGCTTCAGATCCTCTGTCCCCCTCTCTGCCCCTCACCCACTCCTGATTTCTCAAAAATGAAAGAAAAAAATTAAAAAAGAATATAGGAAAAATGACCTTTTTTTTTTTCATACTGAGAATCTGAAAAATGGGGAATGGGGTTGAGACTTGCTTCTCTGTACTTGAAATTAATCTTTAATTATCGTGGGTCTTCGTCAAAATGGAGAGATCTTCACCTGGTTTCTTTCATTTGGATTAGGGGTTTCTAGACTGGTTGATGTTTAATAGAGGCATACCAGCATGATTCTCAATATTGGCTATGGTGAAATCCCTCAAAAGGAAGACTTACGCTTTAATTTTTTTTTAATCTTTTCTTATTTTTTTTAAATTTTTTAATGTTTATTTATTTTTGAGAGAAAGAGACAGAGCATGAGTGGGAGGGGGGCAGAGAGAGAGGGAGACACAGAATCAGAAGCAGGCTCCAGGCTCCGAGCTGTGAGCACAGAGCCCGATGCAAGGCTTGAACCCACTAGGGGTGAGATCATGACCTGGGCCGAAGTCGGATGCCCAACCAATGGAACCACCCAGACGCCCCAACCTTTTCTTATTTCTGAGAGACAGAGAGACAGACAGAATGTGCGCGAGGGAGGCACAGAGCGAGAGAGGGAGACACAGAATCGGAAGCAGGCTCCAGGTTCTGAGCTGTCAGCACAGAGCCCGACGTGGGGCTCGAACTCACGGACCGTGAGATCATGACCTGAGCCAAAGTTGAAAGCTTAACCGACTGAGCCGCCCGGTCACCCCTGAAGACTTACACCTTAGATGTCTGTGTAAGACTCTCCCAGGCAAGGATATGCAATATCAAGAGGCAGGCTTTCTTCCCATCTCATTTCATCCTTCCTTCTTCGCTGACTAGGTCACACATGCGGCTAGAGGGAAGTTATCTGGTTACAAGGAGATCGCCACGAAGACACGAGTGGTATCCGTTATTACCATCGCTTGCTTTTCTTTGGCCCTCGACCTCCCTCGGCCAGCTGGGGGAAAACAAAATCCTCACAGCTCTGGGCTTGTGGGACAGAACTTTCATTTTAACGTAGCCATGTGTTATTAGTACTAAGGAGAATTAAAACGTCTGCAGACATAGGATACAAGCTGGACCAGAAACTGTGCTTTCTGCCTGTCCAGGGTGGACCAGCATGGTGCCTTGCATCCGCCATTTCGCTGCATCAACCCCCAAAGCCCAGAGGGAGGAGACGTTTTGTAACCCCGTTACTTAGGTGCAAAAAAAGGGAAAGAAGATCGTAGAGAAAATCAACAATGGGCTCAAGGTCACATGACTAGGAAGTGATATGGCTACAGCCCATCCCCGGCCGGGTCCACCTGACTTCGGGGTATGTATTCTTTCCACTAACACAAGCGATTCAAAGAGAATTTAGCTGTTTAGCTTAAGAAAATGAAGAGACCACACTCCCAGCTTACCCCAGCGAAGAGAGAAGGTGAACCCCAGGTCAAAGAAGAGGTACCAAGGCTTTCTGGTTCCCAGGCTGTGGCTCGCGTCCACACCCTGCGGTGCACTAAATGACATCCCTCCTAGAGGAGCAGTGGTTGAACATTACCTCGTCGTCTGAAAGACTTAATGACTCTGATTCCAACCCTCAGGATGTCAACATGATGCTAGACTGTGGCTTTAAAGGATCATTTCCAGCATAGGTGATATTGCAGAAAGTTCAAGGAGAAGCAGACGACTTCGCCGGGATCTGAGCACAGGGCTTTTTTTTTTTTTTTTTCTTTCTCTTGCTCACCCCTTCCATTCATGTCATCTACAGAGCCCCTCGGAGAAGGAGACAGCCAGCTCTCCCCAGCCGGACACACTGTTATTCCTGGATGGGACACCTGTCCACAGCCTCGTGGAAGGTCCCAGGAGAGCCGTGTGCAAGGGAACGAGGAGGTTGGAGGGTGTCACATGCTTCCCCCCTGCCCCCTGCTCATCCAGTGCTCTGGGAGAGGGCTTGCGGTAGGAAGGAAGGTGTGCCCTGTCTGTTTCCACCGAAAAACGCGAATGTGAGGGAGTACTTAAATCATGTGAAGGGGGCCCATAAACACGTGAATGGATGCAGGTAGCTGCGTATTGCTTCAACAAATAACGTATCTACTGTCACCCGAGTGACAGATGGCCTTCTAGGAACAGGGGTTATGGTTGTGAACATAGCACAGTGCCCCCTGCACCTTCTATTCTGTAGGGCAACGAGAGGATCCATATAAGGTCTTTCCAAGGAGGCGACATGAGAGCAGAAAACCAGATAAAGCACAGGAACCACCAGCCATAAGGGCATCCGGGGGAAAGAATGTTCCAGAGAGGGAGGAGCCGCCATTACAAATCCCCGTGGAAGGAGGCCATTGGTAGAAAAATGGAGGATGGAGCAGATGAATGAACTACTGGGGTAGCTACAGCATTCATTTTCAACCGCTGTATAGTATTCCTGGTAGGAATAAACCGTGCTCATGAATTTCTCTGCTGACGTACGTTCAGCTTTTTCCAGTTATTCAGTGTCATCAGCTAAGATGCGCAGGGTGAAGCTTTCTTTGATGTCATACATCGGGACTTCCAGTTGCTGGCCACCGTGAATGAGATTTTTCCACTTCGTTACCTATTAGGAAACTCTTCTCCACAGTGATTTGCTCTAATTTACCTCCCCTGCCACAGTGCACGAAAACCCCCTTTGCCTTTTTCCTCACATTTTCTCCACTATTCGGGTGCTATCAGATTCCTTCTCTTGTGTTGTTGTTTTGCCCATCTATCGAGTTTGAGACAATCTGTCTTTGTCATTTGAATCTACATGCCCCTCATCACAAAACAGGAGGAAGGGGTGCGATTTTTTCAAATGTTCCTTGTCGATTCAGGCTTCCTCTTTCACGGTTGCCTTTCATATCCTTTTCCCCATTTTTCTACGGACCATTTCTCTTTGATTAACTTGGAAAACTTTTTAAATGTATCCTTGATGGGAATTGTGAGTATTGAAATCTATACTCTCAGAATGCAGGATTTTAAAAATATTTGCGGATGCCTGTAAACAAAGAGAAGAGTTTTCATAGAGTTTTCACTCCAACCAAATTCAATGATCTTGTTAAGATGTGCTCTTTTCATGGTTTAAAAACTGATTTCCTCTCCTGAGGCCTTAAATATACTCTCTTTCCTTTTTTGTCTAAGGATTCTAAAGCTTTGCTTCCTGCTTTTAGCGTCTGAAGTTTATTTTTGTGTAGGTATATCTATATCTGTTTCCTTTCACAGGAGAACCCATTCTTTGCTGATTCGTGTGTAAAACCATCTCTTAATACTCCCCATATCTGTGTGGGTTTGTTTCAGGGATCTTTATTCTACCACCTGCCTGTACCACCAGAACACTGTTTTGAATACGACAGCTTTAAACTAATTCCATCTCTAACTTGCTGTGTGCTGCTTGTTATTCTCTCTGTTCAAAATCCGAGCTCTTTGGGGGCCATGACTCTTTTGAATGAGTGAACTAATTCCATTTGGACTGACTGTTTCTTGGGTTAAAAAATATATATATATTGAGATTTTTAACGAACATTTTAGATTCGTTTTGGGATAATTGATCTCTTTAGGAAAATAAATTTTCCCATCTATGTCATGGATCTCCATTTATTTAAGTCTTATTTGTGTCTTTTCAACACTACCGTACAATAATGTTCACACGTATCGTCCATTTCTTAGATTTATTCTCAGCCCCCTGGTGGGTATTGAACATGGAATCCTGGAAAGATTACATTTCCTGGTTGGCCATTGCTGACACTTAACCACACAATTAATGACACATATTGATATTTAAATATTGCCCTTGTATCTGTCAAATTCCCACAATTATTTACGTGGTCTATCAAAAAAACTGTACTGTCTGGGGTGCCTGGGTGGCTCAGTCGGTTGAGCGACCGACCTTGTCTCGGGACATGATCTCACGGTTTGTGAGTTCGAGCCCCGCATCGGGCTCTGTGCTGATGGCTCAGAGCCTGGAGCCTACTTCGGATTCTGTGTCTCCCTCTCTCTCTGCCCCTCCTCCACTCATGCTCTGTCCCTCTCTGTCTCAGAAATAAATAAACATTAAAAAGATTAAAAAAAACAACTATACTGTCTGTAATCATGATAACGATTTCATTCCAATAATATGGTTCATACTTCACTTATTTGTATGATGTGCTGTCGAGGACTTAGTGGCAGTAATAAGTGAACCCATCGTCTTATTCCACACTGTGAAGGGGAACATTACTGATATTTTAGCACCACACATGATTTTTTTTATTTAAGTGTTTATAGATAAATTTATCAAATTGAGAAAGTTCCTTTTGTTTCCAAAAACTCAAGGAATTCTGATAATACTTCTGGAACTTCAAGTGCCATTGCTGGACTGGTATCAGGCATGTAATGAGTGTGGCCCATTCTCCATCGACAGGACGATAAATAGTTAACAACGTAAAATGTCTAAATGTTCATAGTGTTTATAGATGATACACTTGCTCAGTGCCCTCCTGTGGGCTAATATTTGGGATTTAATGGTGGAAGAATGTAACATTTTCCAGAAAAAGAGTCTCTTTGGGTTTAGAATGGTCTCTTTTGAGCATCATCCCTAGAGAGATGGAATTTTATCTCTAGCCTCACAAAAGCAACGTTGAGAGCTCAAAATGTAGAAAAATTATATATTAGAAAATTCTCACGAGAAGTATGAAATGAGCAGACTATACTAAGTTTAGTTTCAAATCTCTTACTCTGACAGCCGCTCAGAAATAACTTGGGGGTTCCAGGGGCCTATCAAAGTAACATCCACATTTCTGGATGAATTTACTTTAAATGAGGATATTTTTTAATACATTTGTTGATAAGGCCGAAAATATTTACAAGGCTTTCTTTTACTTAGATTTTCTTGCTAATCACACCCACTACTCTAAGGGTGAAAAATGACATGTTTTTAAGTAAATATAATTGAAATTGGAAAATGATATAGTAATTTTAAAGCGTCCAAGAAGGCAATGTACACCATTTGAAGAAAAGTAAGAAAGAGAGAAAGACCAAATTCCTGGAAATATACTGGGGGAATCCATTGATTCAAAGAAATAACTAACTAAATAATGTGGCTTCAATTGAAGTCAGGAACTGGACCAGCTACCAGAAAAATCTTCTGTTTGTCAATGAAAGTGACAACAACAATGACTACAACAACCACCTTAGATATTAAAAAAGGCAGATTAAGGCAATAAAGTATCGTCTTGCCCTTCTTATTTTAGATTACCTTTTGTTTGCTCGATCCAGATATCCATAGGTCAAAGGCAAGTAGGTATTTTGTTAAGTTAGCTAATGGTCCGTATGACATCAGAAACATCCAGTCAATTCTTTCATACTTGGGTTCTCAGTGGGAGAAAATACACCAAAACAGCTGCATGATGGGGATTTTTATTTTTTTTCATAGTTTTCGCCACTCAGACTGCTTTCAAAGTTTTTGTTTTGTGTACTATGATTCCTGCTCGAAATGTCATTACATGTGGTAAGAGCTAAAATCCCAGTTTTATTATTATAACTCAAAAGTATTATGAGTTTTGAAACGGCAGGAAGTTATTAGAAATTTGGATTTTAAAAAACGTTATCACAAACCTCTTTTCATAGCAATCGTTTAGATTATTACCTTATGGTTTAATTCTGTACTTATTAATGTTTTTGAGAGAATAAATCTTAATATGGAAAAACCTGGGTCGTGGGTCCTGAAGAGTTATATCAAACTGAAAAGAAATATGTCCTTAAAAGCCTTCTCTTCAACCCGTTTCCTGTAAATCAAAATAACCCCAGATACTCCTTGAAGTCATTATCCAGTTAAACTCTGGTAATAGAGATTCCTGGGATTTTTTTTTTTTTTTTTTTTGAGGGAGAGAGAGAGAGAGAACAAGCAGGTCAGGGGCAGAGGGAGAGGGAGAGGGACAGAAAAATCCCAAGCAGGCTCCATGCACAGTGCACAGCCTGATGAGGGGCTCGATCTCACGATCCAGGAGATCATGATCTGAGCTGAAATCAAGAGCCAGATGCTTAACAGATTGAGTCATCCAGGTGAACTTCCTGAGATTTAAAAATATATCTACTTCTGACTTGAAAAAAGTGTCCTAGATTTAATAGGGTATCATAGGACATAGGCCTGTGGCACCTGTGGTTTTAGCAAAGTTCTTTTATTTAATTTTTATTTTTTTAATGTTTTTTAAAAATTTATTTTTGAGAGAGAGAGTCGGGTGGGGGGCCGTGGAGGAGAAAGAGAGACAGACACAGAATCCGAAGCAGGCTCCAGGCTCCGAGCTGTCAGCACAGAGCCCGACGCGGGGCTCGAACTCGTGAACCGGGAGATCATGACCGGAGCGGAAGTCGGACGCTCCACCCACTGAGCCACCCAGGCGCCCCTTCTGTTCAGCAAAGTTCTTTAAGGGACTAGATGTAGAGTAAATATCAGTACATAAATAATACTACCACCTAGGGCAATGTAGTTGACCTACCGCAGACTACAAAATGACAATAATGATTATAATAACAGATCACCTAGCCTTACAACAATCCGGTTTTTATATACCTTTTTACAAATGCAAAAGATGCCTGCCCAAGAGCGGCATGCGCACGGCTCCAGGGCCATAGGTAACAGGTGGCAATGGAGAGATTTAAATTCAAGGCTCACTCCAGAGCCCTATGCTTAATCAGGGAACCTGAGGAAAACAAGGTCCCCTCATGAAATCATTATCAGCCTCAGGCTCTCCCTCCACACTCCTTCTGGACCCCTCTCGTGTCAGAACTTTCAGAGGCCAGACTGCCTTTTCCTCTGACCGCCTGTCCCCCATGATCCTCCACGGTCGCCTACCTTCATGCCTCTAAACACGTGCTGTTGTGGAGAAAGTGGAGAAGAGGAAGGAAGGAAAAGTGTTGTTGCCGAAGGGGGACGGTATAATCCTGTCCTACCAATTCTGTAAGACTCCGTTCCAACCTTACCTTCTCCCTAAGCCTTCCCGATTGTCTCTCAAGTAGGCACTGGCCAAAGATCTGCCAGGTTCTGGTCGGCAGACAGCTGGAGCCTCTCCATCCGTGGCTCCCAAGTGCCTGTGAATGGTGAGTTTCATCTACGCCCCCACGCTAGACAGCCCCCCATCAGGACAGTTACAACGCAAGACACAAACGTTATCTATGGCCGTAGTTTCATCTAGACCCCGTTAGCAGCGAAGACGTTTCTGATAACAGTTTTTAAACCAACTAGCTATTTGTACGTTTTCAAAGAAGTTGTATGTTTATTTTTCTGAGTTCCTTAAGTTCAACTGTTGCTATTTATCTTGAAGTGAGACTAAATATTTTTCGATTTGGAATGACAGGCTGATATGGCCCAAATTCTTTTGCCCCGCCAAATTCCAATTTCTTAGAAGGATGCAGTTTGCAAATTTATTTTGGAAAGGCCAGTTGCCTCAGAAGGTCATTCTCAAGCTAAGTGGATTTATAAAGCCTATTTTTTTTTTAGGCTGTTAATCCTTTTTCCAATTCCCTAATGCTCATAACATAAAAAAAAAAGAAGAAGAAGAAAAGAAGAAGAAAAACTACACAGGCCCAAGACATACCAAAAATAATAACTTAAAGTTTCACGTCTTTATAGATTGTCCCTCCTCTCATTGGTGTTTGGAACACATTTTTTTTTTTTCAACATTGATTTATTTTTTGGGACAGAGAGAGACAGAGCATGAACGGGGGAGGGGCAGAGAGAGAGGGAGACACAGAATGTGAAACAGGCTCCAGGCTCTGAGCCATCAGCCCAGAGCCTGATGCGGGGCTCGAACTCACGGACCGCGAGATCGTGACCTGGCTGAAGTCGGACGCTTAACCGACTGCGCCACCCAGGCGCCCCTTGGAACACATTTTAATGTGAGAAGGAAAAATAATTCTATCACCAGTGATACCTTGAGTGCATGCAGGGACTTTTTTTGGTAAAGTGCTCAAATAGCTTTTCACTTGGTCTCTAGATGAGCAAGTAAAATAAACAGATGACAAGAAGAATATCGGCGTGTTTCTCTCTCTGTGTCAGACACTGGACACATATCATCTCATTTAATCCCCAGAGAAATGCAGTTTTAATTGCCTACCCGGGAACAGAGAAAGCGAAATTTGGAGAAAATGGAGAAACTGGTTACAATGACACAGAGATGATTAGGATTGAAAGCCGGGTGGTACGTCTCTACCCTTGAATACGGTGCTACGGCAATTATGCCAATAGGGCTTATGCTCAGGGCTGTCGTGGGGAGTGCAGCCGGGGGGCAATCCCTCGCTCCCTCTCCACCTGACCTCACACCATCAAAGGCTAAGGGTCACCAGCTTTCTGCCCATCTGGTTCATGTCTATCCAGCATGGGATTAGGGATGAATTGCTCTTCACGTAAACCTTTCTTTGAATATTAGATCGACCTAGGATGGCAATAAACCTATGCTCATCCTTTCAGTTTAAGGAATTAGAACTAGAACCTCTTTTGCGAGATGTGAATTGAACATGAAACTCTGTGTCTTGAGGCAAAAGCCGATGGACTCCTCGCAAGGATAATATCTCTTGTCCGTATCCGCTCTAACGTTTTGCTTAATTTGGTCGACATGGAAGCCTAGAATTCGGAGTTTTGAGAAAGACCTATGAGACTCGTTCCGTTCATTCCAGTGGAAGTGATCCAGCTGGTTGAGAATGTACTATTACCTTTAGAAGATGTTTTCCCACTGGAGTTAAACTGGGTTGTTTTGTTATTTACACCACGATCTGTATCACCAGTGTCGTTCTTAAAGTACACACCAACTCACCATCTGCAATCAGGTTCTTTTCACGTATGCATCCACTCAATAGTTGTTTATTTCCGCCCGGGACAAAAAATGACCCTGTACGTTAGGTGTGTGGTATCCGTATCACAAATGCTTTCAAGTTTGCGCATTGCCCTGGCTTCGGGCATGAGACACGCTCAGGTGAAATCTTTCCCCTCTGTGTAATCTTGTAAATGAGTGAGAGAATTATCAGCCTCATCTCCAAACACCAGTCTTAGAGTTTAGGCTGGCAGACACCAGCTGTTCGCTAAATACAAGTTTGTTGAAATGATGGAAGCCACCAGTAAATATCCAAATCTACTGTTTCCAAAATATCTTTGGAATGCAACATGTCTTCGGTTTAATAATCATTAAGGAGACTCGTGGACTCGATACCACGTTTGAAGAAATACTTAAGTAGTGACGACAGGCACCGTAGACCCACAACACAGCCCCGCACCCTGATTTGGCTTTGATGTACTCATTTTTTTTTAAAGGCACTTAACCATCGAGAGCTCTGCTAGGCAGAAAATGTACACTGCTGGTCATGAATGCTTGCTAAGCAGAAGATCTAATTTCGGGCCTCGGGTTCTCTCTTACACACCTTGGGGATCTCCTTCAGGATTTTCCAGGGCTCTTCTGCTGGTCTGCACATGTGGACCCGGGGGGGCAGGGCGGTCGCCGGGAACATGCTCTCGGCTGCGGATCCTTCAGAGTCCAGATCTCTGGGTTTCTTGCCCAGTACACCATCATTTGTAACAGCGGCCCCTAAGCTGGGGTCCTCACAGCTCTTGAGAACTCCCGAAGGGAGCAGTGGAAGCCCTACAATCTTTTCCTACATTTGGAAACACCTAAGAAACCCCACATTCATCAATGAAGCCACGCTGTGTAGTTAATAAATGCAGTGGGGGGTCCTTTTCAATTAAGGGAGTCGGAAGCAGATAACCAAAGAGGCCCTTGCACTTTGGCACAGAATATGCTCTGAAGAGCTATGGGAGAATATGAGCTGGCACGCACGTATTTTACATGGCCACGCGGGTGGATATACACACGCACGCGCCAGCTTCACAGAGTGTTAATAACCAATCGCCCTGCAGGTCCTTGTGGCTGCAGCCGCCTCCTTTAGGAGGCGCATGCATTTGACTGAGGTCATGGGCTCTCAGGTTTCCATAAAATGAACTCAACACAAGTACACAGAAAGGGAGGGGAAGAAAAAGAAGGGACAAAGGGAAGTAGGGGCGGGAGGGACCAAAGAAGGTCTAAGAATGATTCAGGCACCTGCTTGTGCCTCTGTAGCTTTAGGACACCTGACCTCACCTGATAATTCACCAAGATGCAATTGCAAAGTCAAGGCGTTTGCTAGGGGCCCCGCGGAAATGGCTTCCCTACATTGCAAGTGGGGAAGAAAAAAGGAAACCAGTTGTTCTTTTTCCAAAAGGACATAGGCAGACGGGGAGTTCTCCGGCACCTCCGAGTCAGCCGGGTCTATACGGGATTCAGGTTCCCGATTCCCGGAAGGTAGATGGCCTGGGCACTGGGACACATGATCTGGATGTTTGCGGATCGTGCTTGTGTCTACAGTATCGACAGATGTGATCTCGTGTCATCAGCCCGTGCTCTGACTCAGGGGGCTGCTGCAGGAGAGGGATCCCAGAGCTGACTCGGGCCTCACCCCCAGCACTTACCGGCTCTCCTGCGAGGCCGCCTTCTGTTGGCATGGCGCTCCCAGGCAGATGGGCACGAAAGCATCCTGCCAGGAAAAAACAGTATGTGCGTCGTGTGAGTAGTTTAGAGGGAGGCTTCCCATCCCAGAATTCCAGCTGAGAAGTTTGGATCATATAGTTCTATGCCTAGAAAAAAAAAAAAAAAGTGGCGACTCCCAAATCTTCGCCCCTTTCTATCTTTCCAGGATTTATTCTCGGGCAGGAAAAACACCACTTTGGCAGGAAATTGAGATTCGAAATCATTGTTGCTTCAGATTTGAGTTGTTAGGATTTAAGTTTTCAGATCGCTTTTCTCAGTGCCATAGAATTCGCTTTTTCAAAGGAAATATTCTTCAGATGCTCAGTAGACAGCAAAACTAAACAGCCAGGGAGGTTCACGGAGGGGTGCCCGGTGGAAGGAGAGGGATGTGTCCTTACCCGCCCCCACGGCCTTCTGGGACTTGGAAGAACACCTCTTAAAGGCTACTGAATGACACTGACCCCTATCAAACTGAAAATGTCCCCATTAAGGATACCCGTTTGCATACCCCCCAAGCATTCGTACCTATCGTGAACAAATGCCTAGATAGCGAAGCTTGTGGATATTTCCCTGTGAGCAGGCCCAGCCTTCAGGTTCAGTTTTAACACCATTAACTGAGCCCCTAACAGCACCAGAGACCTTCGAGATCCACCCATGAAGCCCAGCAGAGACTGATTTCGCTGACAGTATAGCCTTGGCTTCTATGTCAGTCCAGGACCTCACGGAACAAGGGGAAATGGAGAGTCAGATGGTCCGTCATACGACAGCTCCCCCAAATCTGGGCTATTCTTACCAACCCTGAGCAGACTGTATACCTTATGCCCCAGAGGCTGTCCACTGAGCTCAGAAGCTGCCCACAAACGTGCCTTGTTCAGCCCTCGGCAGAGTGTGATATGGTATGACAGGTTATATAAAATGAAGTATATGTATAAAATAAAATGCACACATAAACGAAACATGTGAAATATGTTATAAAATAACATGTGTATTTGGAAATTCTTTTCTTTTTTAGTGTTTATTTATTTTTGAGACAGAGAGAGACAGAGCGTGAGCGGGGGAGGGGCAGAGAGAGAGGGAGGCACAGAATCTGAAACAGGCTCCAGGCTCTGAGCCGTCAGCACAGAGCCCGACACGGGGGCTCGAACTCACGGACTGCGAGATCATGACCTGAGCCGAAGTCAGACGCTTAACTGACTGAGCCACCCAGGTGCCCCAATAACTTGTATTTGTAAAATAATATGCTTATCTACTCTATGCGTAATGTGTGTATATATGCATATATATCCAACAATTTTTAAATCTAGCGATTCCGTATATTACAATGATAGATAATGTGCCGAGTCAGGACCCCTTTTCCGCACAGAAACAGTAGCCGGAGACATGGCTTCTCCTTGAGATGTGTACACGTTCTGGGGTTTGGCTTACCAGCTCAACTTCACTCACTGCTTTTGGGGGGATTCAATGAAACACTGTATGTAAATAACCTCAAGATGTTCCGGGCACGTACTAGGGATGCAATAAAATGGTAGCTGCTTTTGTTTATTTGTCTAGCCCAATGAGGCGTGTTGAGTTTTCGACCCTGTTTTATACACAGAGTCTTCTAGAAACCACTCGCGAATCTCTATCACCTGCATAACAAACACCGTACCCGGTTGGGTATGTTTAGTGGCGTTAATGTCCAATACAGGAGAGTTTGGTCAAAGAGAAGGTAACGTCAACCTAAACATATATTACTAAAAATGTCTCTGCGTGTGGCTGGTTTTTTTTTTTTTTTAATTAAAAAAAATTTTTTTTTTCAACGTTTTTTATTTATTTTTGGGACAGAGAGAGACAGAGCATGAACGGGGGAGGGGCAGAGAGAGAGGAAGACACAGAATCGGAAACAGGCTCCAGGCTCCGAGCCATCAGCCCGGAGCCCGACGCAGGGCTCGAACTCACGGACCGCGAGATCGTGACCTGGCTGAAGTCGGACGCCTAACCGACTGCGCCACCCAGGCGCCCCGCGTGTGGCTGTTTTTTACAACTTCCCAAGTCAGGCAGTGAGATGAAAACAATTTATGAGTGACGTGTAGATGAATATAAATACATCCAGTGTTTATTCAATGTACAGGTGTCAGGCATTAAAAACACAAAATGAGGCAGATGCGATAACTGCGAAGCCTCAAAGACTCTTCCTGAAGAAAGAAGATTCAGTAGCGGGACTACCTGATGTAGCCCCACAGCTAACGTGAATTTTCCTCTTATTCGCCCAAATAGCGGTGAATTCCCCAAACCAATCCTACTGGAGGGCATGAGGGAGGACAGACATTAAGTGCAGCTTGGGGTGGGGGGTGGGGGGCGGTGGGAGGGGAGAAGGGGACACAATGACAAGGAAGCAGGAAGGAGTTATAAGCTCTCTTAGGAAACTGGGAAGAAAATTCAAGTTGGACTCAACTTCAACCCCTCTTGCCTGGTCCCTTTCCCCTCTCACCTTGGCCTTCCCACCACCCAGCAGATCTGCTTCACCTTCCTTCCTTCCTCCTCCCCCTAAGAACATTAGGTGTCTTCATGGTCTGTTAAACTTTTTCGTGTTACTTACCCCCCATGGCTTCAGCTGAATGCAATCTCATTGTGGTAAACACTGGGAAAGCGGAACCATAGGACCAGGCCATCAATGCCCCTGTGGGAGTTGTCTTTGCTGAGACATCAGGCAACCAGTTGGGGTATTGCGGGTCTAAAGAAGAAAAAGAAAATTTTCTGAAGTCCACTGCAAATGTTTACATTTCGGTGCCAATAGATGGTTGAGTCTTCGTTATTTTTGTATCCCCAAATCTGCCTTAGGGCTATGCCACAGTGTGGGCTCAGATAGATGTTTGAGTGATTGAGCAAATATAATTTGGGGGCCACTGGGTGCCTTCTATTAAAAAGTACAAGAGTACACCTGACTGGCCGCTCCTTCTCAGCCCCCTACTCTATTTTTTTTTAATTTTTTTTAAGGTTTATTCATTTCTCAGAGACAGAGAGACAGAGCGTGAGTGGGGGAGGGGCAGAGCGAGAGAGAGAGAGAGAGAGAGAGAGAGAGAGAGAGAGAGGGAGGGGCACAGAATCTGAAACAGGTTCCAGGCTCTGAGCTGTCAGCACAGAGCTGGACACGGGGCTCGAACTCATGAACGGTGAGATCATGACCTGAGCCGAAGTCGGATGCTTAACCGACTGAGCCACCCAGGTGCCCCTCAGCCCCCCCTTCTAGATCCTCTTCCCTTGTTTCATCTGTCATTGTTGGAATAACTTTGACTCTCACGTCTTCTCTGTGTATTTTCATTCGTATTTGATAGTCTTATTTCACTTCTTGGCTTTAAATACCAACTGTTCTTGGCTCCCAGAGTTCTATGTCTTGGCACTTGCCTCTCCACGGAGCTCCAGACTCATGAATCCAACAGCCTACTGGACACCTTTACGTAGATCTTAAATATGTACCTTAAACTTAATGTGGTCAGATCAGATCTCCTGGTTCCTCCATACCTCAGACTTCCATTCTCGCTCCTCTTAATTCAGGGACAGCACACTCCATATACCTATTTAGTATATGACTCTAGCCCCAAACCCACGTGTTCTTGATTCTTTTTTTTCCCCACACTGCCAACATTGGATCCACCAAAGAATCCTCTGTTTCCATCACCACTTCTTTCTGACTCCATTGCTATAATCCTGGTCCAAAGCACTCTCATCTCTCCTTCCAGAAGCATCTCTTGCTACTTCCATTATTCTAGAACCCATTCTATTTAAGCAATGTCAATAAGACCATGCCACTCCCCAGTTTTAAAACTCTCCCGCAACTTCTTAATGCATTTACCATGAAATCCAAACTTTATCCTGGTTTATCTGGTCCTACATGGTGCTTACCTTGTCTCATGCTGCTCACTCCCTTTTTCATTATGGTCCCAGCTCCACAATTGTTTCTATTTCCTTCTTTCTTTCCTTCTTTCCTTCCTTCCTCCCTTTCTCTTTCATAGGCTCCAAACCCATCACGGAGCCCAGCGTAGAGCTTGAACTCATGACCCTGAGATCAAGACCTGAGCTGAGATCAAGAGTCAGTTGCTTAACTGACTGAGCCACCCAGGCACCCTATTTCTTTCTTTTTTTTATTTGAGAGAGAGAGAGAGAGAGAGAGCATGAGCAGGGGAGAGTGGCGGAGAGAGAGAGAGAGAGAGAGAGAGAATCTCAAGCAGGCTCCACACTGAACACAAAGCAGGGCTCAATCCCATGACCCTGGGATCATGACTTGAGCCGAAATCAAGAGCCAGACGTTCAACCAACTAAGCCACCCAGGCACCCTCAGGTGCCCCATTTCTGTGTTCTTTAAACACAACAACTTTACTTCCACCTTAAGGTCCTAGAACCTGCTGCGGCCTCTGCTTAGAACGTCCCCATGCTTTCACACCAGCTATTTTATATAACCCAGGTTTCAGGTCAAACATCCATCCCATCCTCAGAGATACCGTCCTGACTGCCAACATAATACGCCGCACCTCCCTGCAAATATCTATGTCACCACCCAGGGATTTTTCCTTTATAATTACCAAACTCTTACCACTGTCTGACATTACCTTGTTCTTTCTTTGCATGCTTATTTATTTCACACCATTCCCCTTTAGAATATGGGCTTCCAATTCTAGAGGATCCTAACCCATCTCATTTATTGGTGTGTCCTCACAGCCCAGCACAATGTCTGTCCTCGACCAGGTGGCCTGTTGAACAAATACTCTGCATAGCATCATGCCATTGATCCTAACCTGAAGACAACACCAATGGTAGAGGCAACTTAAGCTCTCGCTCTGCTCTTCATGATCTGCTTGACCTTGGGCAAGTTATTTGACTTTTTCAGACCATAAACTGGGAGTTTAGGAAGGAGGCTACATCTAGCATCTTTGATGAAGTTGGAAAAAAAAAAAACTCTTCAAATGGAAGAAAGAGCAGAAATAGAAGACAAGGGCCTGGAATGTTGGTTAGGAGGAAGGTGGGAGAGAGTGAGGTCTAATATCTTGGGAGGAAATGTATTGGTGTATAGGTGATGGAAAAGATCTGTGATAAGGAAAGCCATTATCGCCCAAGGAATGGTAGAACTTGCAGTTATCCTATGAGATGGGATTTACCCCTGATATTTGGAATTTTTTTAAGTTTATTTATTTATTTTTGAGAAAGAGAGAGAAAGCATGAGCATGAGTGGGGGGGGTGGCAGAGAGAGAGAGCGAGAGAGAGAGAATCCCAAGCAGGCTCCCCACCATCAGCACGGAGCCTGATGTGGGGCTCGAACTCACAAGCCATGACATCATGACCTGAGCTTAAATCAAGAGTTGGAAGCTTAACCAACTGAGCCACCCAGGCGCCCCTGGAAATGTTTTTTGTGTCCCTGTCTCTTCCATCAGAATGAACTACCCTTGCCTACCACATGAATGAAGTGGAACACAATGACCTAGCCCACAATCTGCACCAGAAAATCATGTTTTGTCTGTATCCGTTGTCTTGAGAGTAGGGAAAGTGGCTCCACGGGGTGAACAGTGACAGAATATTAGAACTGTTAATGAATACTGATTTTGTGTCATTCTTTTCATTACGATTTTGCCTATGTTTAACGCTCATAACATTTTATTAGAGTAATGCGTGTCAAACACCTATAAGAGCATGTACCCAAAGCAAATCCCCATACAGCTGTAACTTCCTCTTTTGCCTTCCTGATAAGAGTTTTTGGTCAAACTTTAAGATGTGACTAGTTTTCATGATGCCTATGACTCCGTATTCCCCCTTACATTTCAATTCTATTTTTAAATGTAAAGATAACGTTTCTACAACTAGATTAATGTATTCGTTAAGAAGACAGCCCCGGGGCACCTGGGTGGCTCAGTTCGGTTAAGCGTCGCCTTCAGCTCGGGTCACGATCTCACAGTCCGTGAGTTCGAGCCCCGCGTCGGGCTCTGTGCCGACAGCTCGGAGCCTGGAGCCTGCTTCAGATTCTGTGTCTCCCTCTCTCTCTGCCCCTCCCCTGCTCATGATCTGTCTCTCTCTGTCTCAAAAATTTAAAAAAAAAATTAAAATTAAAAGAAGACAGCCCCTGTCTCACACATCCACCATCAGCCTGTTTTCCACAGACACCAGCCGAGTATCTTACAGTATGACCGCCCCCCCCCCCCCACCCAGGACTCCATGAGCTCTTGTTGACTGATGGACGGAGATTAGAAGAGACCACCACCTCAGAGACCACACTGTGAGAGGGAGAAGTAGGGCTACAGAGTTTGTTCTCTATGACCTTCCTTCAAGAAAAGTGGAAGAGAGGGGTGCCTAGGTGACTCCGTTGGTGAATCCGACCCTTGATTTCGGCTCAGGTCGTGATCCCAGGGTTGTGGGATTGAGCCCAGTATCAGGCTGTGCACTGAGCATGGAACCTGCTTGAGAGTCTCTCCCTTTCTCTGTCTCTCTCTGTCTCTCTCTCTCTCTCTCCCTGCCGCTCTTCCCCTCGCATGCTCTGTCTTTCTCTCTCTCTCTCTCTCTCTCTTTCTCTCTCTCTCAAATAAAAATTAAGAAAAAAAGGAAAAAAAAGAAAAGTGGAGGAGTGCCCTTTCTTAAGTCGGGATTTAGATATGCTTCACTGTTGCAAAAATATCCTGAAGAAATTTTATGATTTTGGTCAAGGAAACCAAGAACGAGTCCCAAAGGAACTAAAATGTTTGCCATCTATAAAATCTCATCATCATCACTGTCGTATGTATATGTGTGCATGTATATATGTTGGTTTTATTCAACATGCATATCCATTTTTCTATATATACCTTGTAGTTATATATATGTACATATACACACATACATATATGTGTTATAATAACACGCGTCTCTCCCACATGTGAGACATACACATGTATTACACACACACAGACACACATACTACTGTCAGTTTTGGTATCTTTCAGAGTCACCATGATGCGTCATTTTTTAAGTCAACACCAAGGCACCTGTGATGTCACTATAGCTTTGGTATTATAAAATATCCTATGAAAGCTTTTTTACCTACCTTCATTTGTGCTCCAAGTGTTACTAATTTAATTGCTGGAAATGTAAATAGAAATTAATGAATACTTTTTTCCAATTGTCATTTTATGGATTGGAAAATGGTAAGCATTTCTTTTGCACATCTATAATTATTTAATGATATCTACATAAAGGCTTTTAATTATATGGGAATAGTGATAATAATTATAAAGGCCCGCACTCAGCTGATAAAATATATATTGCTCAAGAAAAATTATTATGTCCATTAAAAATGAATCATTTCTGCCAGTGAATGGCTCACATGACATTTTTCAACATTTGAAACATAGGCAGTGTTCCGTTTTTACACTGATTGAAGACAAAACTTGCTGGTTGGTGAAATCTGAAAATTTTTTTTTGGCTCATTTTTTTAACCCCTCCTAAGATTTTTATTTATTTTCTTATTCTTTTGGTGTCAGGTATATGCTTACCCGATCTCAAAAGGATGGTCCACCGAAAAACTGGGGGTGGTTTTCCATGTCGAACTTTAGTTTAAAATTGCTAATGTGGAATAGGGGAATTGGGTGTTACTACCCTTGTGTGTGTGTGTGTGTGTGTGTGTGTGTGTGTTTACCAGCAACCGAACTACAGCTACCGGTGGAGAAAGTTTTGTCCCATCTTTTTCCTCTAAACCGCGATGTGGACATCCAGATTTCCATAACTTTCGTATATATTCACCAATATCTGTAACATCAAGATGAATCAAAAATCTAGTATGTATGCGTTTGATAACTTCTAAAATAGTGTTTTCTTCGGATATACAGCTTGCACTAAAATCGCAATAAATAATTCCACAGAGGAGACCATTATGGTTTAAAAATGACTTAAAATGGAGAATTTCGTGTCCTGAGGTGAGGCTGGCAGTTCACCGAGCCACACGAAAAGACATTATTGCAGGTGTCACTAGCAGAGTCTTACTACAATTTTCTTTGTTTCTGCGAACTTACAAAGGAACCATTTATTTTTACAAAGCCATTTACCTCGTTTGGCCTACTGCAAAGAAATACTACTGAAATAACCTCCTGAAATGAGAATGTTTCTATACTGCATTTCAAAATTGGGGTTCGAGGAGTGGGGAACTGAAGAAATTAGGCTGGTCAATGCGATTCGTGTTTCAAAAATAAAAGAGAGAGAGAGAGGGAGTCCAATTAGAAGTATCCTGGGGTTATTAGCGATAACCGTGCTCATATCCAATTAAGATGAAAAGCATTTTACCAGCTTAATGTGCCACCTCTGGCAGTGTGGGTTTATTAGTTTTATCAGATTTGAGAACTGAAACTTGAAATGATACGTATGCAGGGTACCAAAGAGACACCGTTAAGACTTCAAGAGATAATTGGAATGAAATGAGATGCCTCAAAAGTTGTTGATTAACAAGTAGTGTGGATTTGGGGCTGGGGAAGAGATGGGTCACTCAGACAGTGCTCGAAAGGACTGGACTCACTGGGTTGTACAATGACATTCTGAAGACGAGAAGGTTCTTCGACGTCCAAAAATGTGGTAATATCCGTATAGGACGAGACACTTTTCAAAACCCGTGATGCACCTTCTCCGTAAGAATTCGAGTGCACAAAAGCCATTGTTTGTGATGAATGTCAGGCTTCTTGTTTTCCCTTCCAGATTAAAGGATATAATAACTAATGATTGGTATTAATATTTAATAAGAAAATCTCTTGTATTATTCTAGAGCTTTCCAAGATGGGCTACACCACCAGTACAACTTATTTTGTTAATTAAGTTTTATTCCTTTATGTTTTCAAACAATCACACGAGCCTTTCAAGAACATTATCTTTACATTTCTATACCACCCATCGGAGTGTCACAGAATGATTAAAAGCAAACAAAGATGTACACAATAAAGCTTTCCACTTAAGCAGCAATAAAATCACTGTTGCATTGCTTCAATAGACATCTCCTTGACTAATAAAATTCTTGTCACTCATTTCTGAAGCTGGTGGGGGAGAGCCTTTATCGTGCAGGCATAGTGTTCTGGATGCTTGTCTTTAGTAAAATATTCAGTGCACGGTCAGGAATGCGTAATGGAAATTGTCGGTGAGATGGGGCCCGTGGCAAGTCCTGCCCTGGTGACCCGTGGTCTGATGCGAGCAGTTCTTCTGAGAAACACAACAGTATTCCTCTGCTGAAGTGTTTGAGTCCCCTTGTAAAAGACCTCTTCCATGATACTAAGGAATAAACAAGAGAGGCTGGGGGCAGGTGTGGCCCATCCTGGGAGAGAGAGGGTAGCACGATCAAGGAACGAAACACGGGCCACCTCCGCTAGATCAGGAGATAAATGGAATGTTCATGAGGTGAACCGTGTTTTGATGGTTTCTTGAGGAGATAATTTCTAATCACGTCTGTTTCTTGGGAGTCTTTCAGCTTCATAAAGGAAGGTACGTACTACAACGTTGGCCGCATGGATGTTTGTTTCTGCCAACTAGAAAGCCAGGGGCTCTGAATATACCTCGTGTTGGCACTGGTCACACGTAACCACATATAACTCTTCTAGAAAACAAAGCAAACCTTGAGATTAAAAAAAGGTCATGAACTTTTGTCATATGTGCATATATACACACACTTCTCCCAGACTTTTTCAATCGATGTAGCCTAGGGCCAAAAGCAATGGTTACCAGTTGGTAGTTTTCAAAGGGCAACATTTATGTGGCTTGAGGAATAGCATGTATTTTAAATATTTCCGAAGCTATATGTATTTTTTAGGTGCGGTCGTAGGGTAGCCAACTTGCTTAACTAGCATCGGTCACCTTCTAGGCTAATGTTATGATCAAGATGGTGTGAGAAGTAGTGAAAACAAGGCTTAACGAATCGATGGGGTAACCATATGTGTACATAGTTTAATTTATAAAAAAGAATCTTACATGTTTGGGTTTTCCATTATTTAACAGTTAAAATTTGACTTCCAGAAAAATCCTAGGGGACAGATGTGTGTTTCAGATGATAGAAGAATTGAAATAACTATAGGATAAAGGAGGAATAGCATTGGAGACAATGCACATTAATTGTCAGACTCATTTGATGTCATCAAGAAATTTAAGCTTTATCAATGTTCGAGTGGATCCCTACGAAGTTCCATAAGACCTAGTAGGAGAGTGTGGTTTGATATTCCTGCCTTTTCCTCCTCTCAAATGAAATGCAGAAAGGTGGGGGAAAATGGAACTGAATTTATTCATTATAAAAAAAAAAGGCGCCATACTGAGAAGCATTTCATACAACCACCCTTGAGACAATGAAGATAAGCCTGGAAGTTGGGATTGGAATTTATTTTAAGTCCTATAGGTAGCAGTCTCAATTCAACTCAAGCTATGAACATAATAAAAGCCTTGAAACATTCATTTTGGGACATATCCATTGCATCAAATCAAGAAAACTCAGATAGCTTATTTTTGCTTACCTGATTTTACTCCATCCAAAGGAAAAAAAATAGCATTATCATAAATATTCTTCCAAAAAATTTTCTACTTGAAAAAGAAAAACCTAACCCCAAAAGCAAAGGCAATAAAAGCAAAAACAACAACGACAATAAAAACTGGTGAGACTACCTCAAATTTAAAAAGCTTCTGGGGATGCCTAGCGGGCTCAGTCGATAGATCATGAGACTCTTGATCGCAAGGTCGTGAGTTCAAGCCCCATGTGGTGCATGGAGACTACTTGAAAATAAATTAATTAATTAACTTAAAAAAATTCAAAGCTTCTGCACATCAGAGGAAACCATCCATAAAATAAAAAGCTAGCCTATGGAATGGGAGAAAATATTTGCAAATAATGTGTCTGACTGGGGGTTAATATTCAAAACGTACATATCAAGAACTCATAGAACTCAATAACAACGGAAACCCAATCTGTTTAAAGAATGGGCAGAGGAACTAAATAGACATTTTTTCCAAAGAAGACATACGCATGGCTAACAGGTATATGAAAAGGTGCTCAACATCACTAAGCACCAGGTAAATGCAACCCCAAACCACAATAAGATGCCACCTCACACCTGTTAGGAAGGTCATCCCCAAACAGACAAAAGACAGCCAGTGTTGGTGAGGGTTTGGAGAAAAGGGAACCCTTGTGCACTGGTGGTGAGAAGGTAAATTGGTTCAATTATGGAAGGTCCTCAAAAAATTAAAAATAGAACTACTCTAAGATCCAGAAATCTCACTTTGGGGCACATATTCAAAGTAAGTGAACACAGGGTCTTGAAGAGATGCACTCTTGTATTTATTGCAACATTATTCACAATAGCCAAGATACGGGAACAAACTAAGTGTCCATCAATGGCTGAATGGATAAAGGGGATATCCTTTACCCATATATATGGATATATGTATATAACCAAATAGTGTCTTGTGTGTTTGCGTCTGTCTGCTTTAGTTACCAATTGCTGCATAACAAATGCCCACCAACCTAGCAGTTTAAACAATACATATTTATATCTATTATCTCTTGTCTGTGGGTTAGGAATATGGACACACCTTAGCTGAGTCCCCTGCTTCAGGATCTCTCACAAGGCTGCAATCTCGATCCCGTATTACCTGAAAGTTCGTCTCATCCGAAGGTTCGATTGGGAAGGAGTTACTTCAAAGGTCACTTATGCGGTTGCCGGCATCATTCAATTCCTTTCGGGCTGTTGGATTAAAAGAATTAGTTCCGACCGGGCCGTTGGTCAAAGGCTGTTCTCAGCATTTCGCCACAGAGATCTCTGCAACGTGGCGCTTTGCGTCCTCAAAGCCCGTGAGGGAGAGTTGGCTTGCCAGATAGAAGTTACCAACTTACATAATATAATCACAGAAATGATATTCCATCACCTTTGCTCTATCCTTATTGATTAGAAGTAGGACTCGGGCCCACACGCAAGGGGAGGGGACTATGCAAGAATAGGAATACCAGCAGACAAGGATCATTGGGGACCATTTTCTACTCTTCTCACTGTGGGTCTGTGGTTGGAGGTGTGAAAATAATCTGACAAACGTTGGTAAGGTGTATTTACATAGAAAAGCCATTTCTGGACATGACAGGAGATATTTAATCTGCCAGGTTATAGAAAAAACAGTTCACTTTTAATAACTCTTGGCTTTAAATAGCTTTTTATTTACAGGAACTTATCTGATTTGGATATTTCTGTAATTATCAAAAAATATTTAAATTTGTTAGATGTTAAAAACAATCGTTGTGCTGTCCCTCATGGCTTTCATAAGTCCAAATTTAATCGAATTTACAGCATCTTACTGATGTAATGTGTACATAGTTTAACCAACCACCATATAATTTCCTTTGGAAAATAAAAAATCTATTAAAATATGGATTTTACTGCATTTCACCTTTACATCTGCCTCACAATATACATGTGAACAACAGTAATTATGTGATAGAAATGTTCTTTTACTGGTAATAAAGAGTTTTTATTTGAAAAATATCCCTATTCATCTCTTTCAAGAATGCATTTAAAATGAGCATTGCTTAATGTATAGAATTGTCAAATTACTATGTCATACACCTGAAACTGATATAACATTGTATGTCAACGATACTTCAATGGTAAAAATTTTTTTGACTTATTTTTTTTTTGAGAGAGAGAGAGAGAGAGGGAGACAGAGTGTGAGCGGAGGAGGGGCAGAGAGAGAGGGAGGCACAGAATCAGAAGCAGGCTCCAGGCTCTGAGCTGTCCGCACAGAACCCGATGCGAGGCTCAAACCCATGAACCTCGAGATCATGACCAGAGCTGAAGCTGGAGGCTTAACTGACTGAGCCACTCAGACTCCTCAGTGATAAAAAAAAAAAAAAAAAGTTGTTTTAATAAAATAATTAAGATCAAATGCATGTATAAAAACGTGGAATCGCGAGGAAGAGAGGCTGATAACAAAAGACACAGTAGGCGGTCAGTCTTCTGATGACTGTCAATGCCCCAGTTTGCTAATATCTGCCCAGAAGTTTCCCCAGTTCACTAATGCTTTTGGCTTCCCAGCAAAAAGTCCATTCTGGTGGCTGAATGGGGACGGGACCCAGGGTTCCACCTTCCCCCAGGCTGGACCTCAATTTGCCATAATCAGCAGCTTGAATTACGGGTTCAGCTGACGGAAATGTGTTCTGTCTTCTGGCCAATAAGAGGCTTCTTTCCATTACACCTCCCCCTGCCTTCCTTGTCTAGACGAGAGGAGAAGAGGGCAAGAAATTAATGCCTTTTTAAATGGGCTGACCACAAACTGAAACATTTGTGAATAAAATGGAACTTAACGATAAAGCACCGGACTGCCCAGCTTTATTCTCATTAAAGAGGAAAGTATTTATGTATCCAGTAAAGGTTTAAAAATAACGAAGCAGCTAAGCAGCACCAACTTAAAGTTGGAGAAATAATGAATCTGCAAATCATTATTGATTAAGCGGTGAATTCCAGATCCCTTAGCCTAAGAAAAGGTCTTGACCCTTACTTTTTTTTTTTTTTTTAATTCTATTTTGTCAAACGAATTCAATTCAATCAGTAGTACTGAGCACTTATCCGATCCACGGTACTCTAGGAAGGTGGGAACATACTCAGATTCCGTCTGTGGCCTGCTTCCCAGGAACATAGTTTGTCTAAGTGATGTCAGGGCTTTCTTCCAATCCAGCCCGACTTGCTCCTCAAGGCAGAAGTCTAGGTCATTCACTTATAGAGCATTTTGTCCTATGGCAGTGCGTGTACATGTTTAGCCCCTAGCAGGAATATCTTGGTTCCATCGGGGAAGCCGACTTCCTCCAGAGAGTGAAGAAGGAGGCGTAGTTTCCACGTACACAGGATGGGTAGAGTCCTCAGCTCTAGGCCCCTGGACGCAGTTTTAATCCGTTTCTTCATCTACCGAAATAAAAACTGAGACCCTATTTGACATAAATCTTGAGAGGATTAAGTGAGGTAACACTAGGTACATGTACACGGTATATAAATCCTGCCTCATTTTCATAGTAAATGGCAGATCGATCAATATACAATGAAGAGAGACGAGTTCGCATTGATTAATCTACTTCTGAAATCGTCTTAATAAAGTTCAGCTGCAGGTATATGGGCTAGGAAAAATACTTGGGCCATAAGATCAGAATCCTTAGTGACAACTGCATTCCTCGAATTAACCCTATACACGTTACTTTAAAGCGGGCAAGCGTATATTTACAAGGAAGAGCGTCTAATTTTTCTCACGGGTTTTCTCTGTGTTTGCGATAGGAACTTCTGCAATATATCCTCTTGTGGCTTTGGCCGTGCTTAATTCAGGGCTTATGATGAGCCAGGCACGGAGTCGTTTGTGGACCATATGATCTTATCTTCGTGGCAACTCCGTGCGTTGGTACCGTTCTTCGCAGATGAACAAACTCTGATGTAGGAAGACGAGGGACTCTGCCCCAAGTCATAGAGTGAGTGCGCCCGGAGCCTGCCAAAGGCCAGGCGTCTGTTTGGTGTGGTTTGGGCTTGGGTTTGTTTGCTTTTTCGCTTTGTTTTGGTTTTTGGTTTTTGCCACCAGTATATTGGGATAGCACAGGTTTTGATGCGCTGACCCTGAGAATCTTCAGAGAAACCTCGAGTGCGGGCGTAGCTGTTTTCATTGAATATAAGTAAGAAAAGAGAAGCAAGTCGTGCCGTTGATCAGTGCTACAACCCTGACCTCAAAAGTCCTTCCTTTTTCATGACGCTTCTGATGGAAATAAAATATTAATAGCATCCTGTTCGAAATACTAGCTTCTGATATTTCTCCATATAATATAGGTCTTTGGCCACATTTCAAGGGCTTCTCTTTATTTGGCATTCATACTTTCTCCCTTTCAAATTCTTTGTCTTACCAGCGTTTCTGGATGGCTCTTTCAACCCATTCAAATCCCGATGACAGCAACACTTGCCTCTTTCTCTTCCAGCTCCGGTGATTACCACCCCTCCCAACACAGGCTCAGTCACACCCTTCCAGAACTGTGCTTGGCCACCTTTGGCCCCTCGAGGGCTGTCACCACGGCTCAGGGGCATCAGAGCCCGGATGCCTGGAACATCACCTAGGGACACAAAAGAGTTCACGGAAGACAAAACACGTAAACACAAAAGAGTTCACGTAAACACCTGCATGAGTCACAGTTGATTCCACTTCAAACACACTTTATTTTTTTTTTTTAATGTTTTTAATTATTTTTGAGGGAGAGAAAGAGCATGAGTGGAGGAAGGGAAGAGGGAGGGAGAGACAGGGACAGGGAGACACAGAATCTGAAGCAGGCTCCAAACGCAGAGCCCGATGCGGGGCTGGAACTCACAAACTGTGAGATCATAACCTGAGCCGAAGTCGGAAGCTGAACCGACTAGCCACCCAGGCGCCCCCAAACACGCTTTAAAAAAAATCTTGGGGCGCCAGGGTGGCTCAGTCGGTTCAGTGTCTAACTTCGGCTCAGGTCATGATCTCACGGTTCATGAGTTCGAGCTCCACGTTGGGCTCTGTGCTGACAGCTCAGAGCCTGGAGCCCGGTTCAGATTCTGTGTCTCCCTCTCTCTCTGACCCTCCCCCGCTCGTACTCTCCGTCTCTCTCTCAAAAATAAATAAACGTTAAAAAAAATTTTTTTTTTAATCTTTCTTGGTTTTTTTTTTTTTTTTCCAGTTTGGGTAAGGATGAAGAATTCCTTGAAACAAACATGCCTAAAAAAATATTGCACTTACACATTACAAATGGGGGAGGAAAAAGGAAAACAAAATATTTCCTATAGCCTGGGCTAGCCCACTTTTGCCATCCTGAGTTACCTAAGATATGGGCTTGTATGAAAGATTTTTACGGGTGTCCTTTTATTATTTTTGAAACCACCGTCTTACACACTATTTTGAAAGCAACAACAAACAGTAAGTTGTGTTACCAACACTATGAAATATACGAAAACATCATAAAAACAAAATTTTAAATCAAGTTTTTAAGATTCATTTGCTCACAAACACTACTTTGGTTATTATATATTAGATATTAGATATCTTCTCATTCTTGGGAAATGATTAGCACACCTTGGGAAATAAAATCTGAGGCCATAAACTTAAAACATAATGCCTCACAGGATCAAACAGGGACCAGATCGCTTCAGCTAGGCTCTTCGGTGAAAAGTTTACAGCGAGTTTTGTACATCATGGCGGCGGGTGCAGTGAATGGAGAGGCAAGGGGTAACTGAGTATGATTTCATCAAAAAATGCGCTTCTGCATGAAATCAAAACCGCCTCCAAATTGTGTGACTGTTGAGTTAAAACTGGTGTCATCCTCTCCCGAGAGGACACAACTTTTAAAATAATCCAAAATATTAATTCTCCAAGAAAAACTACCCAATGAGGACTTTCGTTAATGTGGTAAGATTCCCGCCCCCCCCCCCCCACACACACACCCCTGCCCACCGCCTTCCTTCCATCTGAATATTTAACATAAGAGAAAAGTCCTGCTCTATTTTTCTGCTGGAATCACATCAGTTTCTGTTTCTAACCTAGGAAGAATGTGGTTGGGACTGAAAAGCCCCCTGTCCTATTGTTAGACTCCCCAGCACTGATCCTTGCTTTTAACATCATAATGAAGGATGCTCTTTAGTGGATTATCTTGAGAAGGGATTAAGCCCTTCAAGTCTTCTAGGGGGCAAGGTGTTTTGAGCCCTAAATACACACCAATTGCCTGCTTAACTTTTCATCTTATTTTGAAAACTGCCCAGCTGGAATTCAAATTCTTTTCCATAGAGCTGAATTTTATTAGTAGCAAAGTTGGAGTTGGGGAGGCGGGTAGCAGATGCTATATATAAGCACTGTTCTTTTAATCTCGTGGGGCCAAATGTTTCAGATATTCCACTGAGACAGGCACGTCAGGATAAGACTCAATCTAAACTTTGCTGTAGACTTCTGCCCGTGCTTAAATCCTCACCCCCCCGTCTCCCAGGCCCATCACTTAAGCTTTCAAGAAGACCATACTTTTACTAGAACTCTACCTTTAAACTCCGTTTGGTCCACAGGATCCTTGCTTCCTGGCTTTTAACATTATCATCAGCTGTTTTGGTTTTTTTTTTTTAAGTCACACTGAAACTTGAATTCAAATACCTAATAAACACACACGCGCGCGCACACACACACACACACACACACACACACACACACTTGAAAAGAGAACTAATTGCGCTATAATTTATAATCAAGTGGTTTCTTTGGCCTCTGCTTCTTATCTTAATAACCATTTATTTCTGTCTGCCTGTTACATTAATACCGAAATCTTGGGTTTGATTTGTATTCACCTTACCCCTTCCCTCATTTCTGTTATTAACGACCCCATTGTGTGATCGTATGATTTGCCAGGAAACCAGAGAGTTTTAAAATCTGTTCTTTCTCCTGCTTCTCGGGTAATTCCAACTTTTTTCCTTAAGAGCTTGTAACTTTTCCTTTGTTCAACCGAGGACTATTCTTGTGGCTGAAAACACTCATTTTCCAAGTGTTAAAATGTGCAAAAATTCCTCTTCAACAGATACACGACAAAACTTTTTCTTGGAACTTCGCCTTTCAACGTGATTTTTTTTTTTTTAATCAAATGGCGATATGTCAAAAAGAAGGTATACATAAATTCAAAAATGCTCTGTTCGTTGTCTAAGAAGTTTTACACGTAGGTACAGCAAAAATAACAATGAAAAGATCTTGAGAAAATGAAGTTTCGTGATTTTTTTTTTTTTTTAAACTCAGGGCAGCCAGGTGCACTTTCCTGTGAACAAAATGGAATGAACTCGTATTCTTTGTTTTATATATATAATAACTGTATTCCAGGGGCTATGCTTTAATTGTAAATAATCCCCCCACATTCTTTCAGTGTAAACTCTTTAAAGAGTCATGAATTTTATTTATACTCTCTCTCTCTTTGAGAGTCTTTTGTTTATTTGCTGTTTCGTTCTTTGTGAAATAACACTCCCAGAGGAAAATCCCCCGCTCTGCTTAAGGAATTAGGCCAGAGACAAAAGCAGGGAATTCTTTAAGCCTTGTTTTGTGCTAAGAGAAATGTTTGACATTTCTGTGGAGAGGTGTTTAGTTTGGATTCATTAGGTCTTAGGGACTCTTTTCTCTTTTCTCGCCTTTCAGATTGTCACTGTTTTTTTTTTTTTTTTTTTTCTGTGTTTGGTAGACTGAAGAGAATTTACCAGGGTGTAATTAGGTTTCCTACGTTCGAATAGCAAAAATCCAGTTGCTTTAAATGGAAAGACCAAGTGTTCCTTTCGCTCAGCAGGCCCGAACCTGAATCCCACTTTCTGATACCCGGGAAGAACATGGGGCGGAGGACGCTGAGAAGAAAAGAAAGGGCTTTCACAGAAGTCGTTGTCCTGATTGAAATAAATACCTCTCTTGTAAGCATCTTTAAACAGTTACTTGACCATCCGTCCCCTAGTTCCACCCAGGAAGGCTAAGCCATTTGGCCGTCCTGCGCTTTGTCTAGAAACACCAAACGAATTCAGTTTTAACCTAAGTTTCAACACAAAAGGAAATTTTAAAGTACCTGCTTTTTATTTTACGACACGTTGGCTGGGCTCCGTTCCCTCCCAAGTTCATCTAAAGGATATCTACCTCCTGATGCGTTTTTGCCAGATCATTTGCCTTCTGCTAAACAACAGAGATATTTTGCTAGGTTATGAGCGTCATCTCCTGAATTAACAGAAGCTCAAATATGTGGTAAGTCCCCAAATCCTAAAGCCAGAAATAACGCTCGGTCTTCTTTTTGCCTTTTCTTCTTGGATGTGACATTCTAGACTCGACCACAGTGAGTTGCTCTCTTCTTTTTACTCTCGTTGGCATCAAAGCAGGGAAGGAGGGGAGCCAAGGAAACCTTGAAGGCCCCGCTCAAGAACCATTCAGAGATGAGCGAGCATGAACCACACAGACCGTACGAGCTCTTTTCCAACGAAATGCCGACTGATGTTCCAAAGCTTGCCAGTCTCAGCCCAAAGGCCCCCACTTTCGGCCTAAGAAACATGCCCTCCAGTCACTGTTGGGTTTTACGTTCTACATTCACACCACACCTCAGAGAGTGATGAAGTTACCAAGGCGGCCGAAGAGCCCCAAGGCCAAACCCTCACCGGTGACATCTTATTGGGACACAAGCTTTCTCTCTCTGGCTGGCTGATGATAACCCTTTGGCAGATCTGGCTGAGGAAGCATTAACCAAAAACAAAAGACAGAAACACTACAGAAAGGTCTAGCGGCCGTGATTATATGGGAGAGAGACCAGATAACAGCATCGTTTCAACTAGTGGATTGCACCCTTATCAAGGGTGTCTCTCCAGCCCTCCCCCACACACCCCAAAAAGCACTGATTTGTCTTTACTGAAATTGTGGGGACCCTGTCAGCCAGGTCAGTCTAGCCCCATAAAGAAGGATGTACATAAAGCGCTAACTCTCTTCAGCTTACTTTGTCGAGGGACACTGTCACCTCGTGTCCCAATGGATCCTTTTCCACCGGACGTTGAACTCGACCATGGTTGTTAAAATTTATTCGAATCTTAATATTATGTAGTAGACTGAAAAACTCAGACTGTTATTGCCTCTTCTTTTTGAAAACCTGGGTTGTAAATTTCAGTTCAATTTCCATGGGGATCTGGAGGTGTGGATCGCAGTGCCCCGTGATTTAGAAGCCTCTGAGAAATGCATACGTGTGTGTGTGTGTATATATATAATTTAATAAAAGTAATGGTCGAAATCACTGATTCTCTAAGAATGGTAAAAGGTAAATCCCTCAGACTTTGTTCACTGAAGGGATAGCAAGATAAACGTCTGTCAAAAGATATGAATATCAATGAATAAAAGAAAATATGTAGGACATTAAGAGAAAGATTTAATAAGCCAAGGATAACCTTAGGTTGAAATTGAAAAGTTTCTTTTCTTTTTTTTTTTAATTTTTTTTTTCAACGTTTATTTATTTTTGGGACAGAGAGAGACAGAGCATGAACGGGGGAGGGGCAGAGAGAGAGGGAGACACAGAATCGGAAACAGGCTCCAGGCTCCGAGCCATCAGCCCAGAGCCTG
>NW_024412416.1:14842205-14865049 GCF_014898765.1 Herpailurus yagouaroundi
GCATGAACGGGGGAGGGGCAGAGAGAGAGGGAGACACAGAATCGGAAACAGGCTCCAGGCTCCGAGCCATCAGCCCAGAGCCTGACGCGGGGCTCGAACTCACGGACCGCGAGATCGTGACCTGGCTGAAGTCGGACGCTTTAACCGACTGCGCCACCCAGGCGCCCCGAAAAGTTTCTTTTCTAGGGTCACCTGGGCGGCTTAGTCGGTTAAGCGTCCGACTCTTGTTTTCAGCTCAGGTCATGATCTCGCGGTTTCTTCAGTTCGAGCCCCGCATAGGGCTCTGCGCTCACAGTGTGGAGCCTGCTTGGGATTCTCTCTCTCCCTCTTTCTTGCCCACCCCCCCCCCCCCCCCCCGTAAGTAAATAAACTGCCCCTCCTACTCATGCTGTCTCTCTCAAAATAAATAAATAAATAAACTTAAAAAAAAAGGTTTCTCTCCAAAAAGAAAGAACATAATGGTCTCTGGGCAGGAAAGGGGATCAGAAGGAAAAGCCAAAATGCCAAAAAGTGTAGCAAATTCAAGCCTAGACACTACAGTCACCCAAATGTCTTTCTTTGACTCGAGTACTGGAAAACTCGTCAGGCAGGTGTTTGGCAATAATGGAAAATGTCCCCAGACCCTGAGATAAGAATGGCATTTCACTGATCATTCCCCTTGGGTAAAACCTATCAATCTCATCCCCTGCCATAACCCTAAAGTAATAGGAGAGGCAGGAGCGGGAGCCAGTAAGGGAGTTTCAACTTCCAGCTGAGAGAGAGGGAGAATGAAAACATATGTCCTAGACCTCAAAGTATGCTCCTTTGGGCAACAACACAGGTCAATACACTTGCAGGGGAGAAACTCAATTCTTGACTCTTCGTAGAAAATAAATTTGAGTTGCCCAGGTACATTTACCTGATTGTATTTATCATTTTCCCTCCTGTTAAAAAACTCAAAGGCGGGAGAGAGAAGCCAAACTCTTCTTGAGTACCAAAAAACCCCACAAGTTGCATAAAATACGCTTTGGCATGTTAATTATTCAGTGGGACTAGACTGGGCTGTTTCCCCCTGGAATGCCACGAAGCGAAAGACTAACAATAAGGATGTAACAATGATGAAATTTACTCTGCAACTATGCCTCTATTCAATTGCTATGACTCCCACAGGACTTTTTTGCCCCAAAATGTACCAAATATGACACATTCTAACAGGCAAAGAACGATACAGAGGGCAGTCACTACCTTAACCCTGAAGCCCTTGGCCCTGAGCACCCCAACGTGAAGATGCAGGGTCTTTGTCGATTGTCATTAATTAGAACCAAACGTGTTTCCATATTTAAAATCTTTGTGTCAATATACTCCCTGTATTCTAAACAAAAACAGCCACCCCCCCTCCCCCGCACAGCATTTCTGTTACTTGTACCTCGCTGCCCAGATAGCAACTTCAAATAAACATGATCCTTAAACTCCTTAATAAAGACAAATTGCCCTCTTTAGTCATTGTAAAAAGTGGTATATTTTGCAATCGGAGGCTGGTTTGTAGTTTGGGGATATTGTAAAAGTTAGCATTGCTTTTCAGCGGTAGCTTTTATTTTTCTTATAGGGTCCAAACCACATCTCATCCTCCCTTGCTTATCCTCCCTTGCTTACTTGCAGATAAGGCAGAATACTTGAGCCATTAGAGAGATGTGATTACATCCAGTTGATTACCAACCGTTTTCTCTGTATGAGGCCTAAGATGGGCAGGTCGCTGTTTACACACACACGCACACACACACGCACACACACACACACACACATATATGACTTCTTTTTTTAATGTTTATTTATTTTTGAGAGAGACAGAGACAGAATGTGAGTGGGTGAGTGGGTTAGGGGCAGAAAGAGAGAGGGGAAACAGAAGCAGAAGCAGAAGCAGGCTCCAGGCTCCCAGCCGTCAGCCGTCAGCACAGAGCCCGACGCGGGTCTCGAACTCACGAGCCCTGAGATCATGGCCTGAGTCGAAGTCGGACGCTCAACCGACGGAGCCACCCGGGCGCCCCAATATATACGACTGATCTCTGAAGGGAATGGTTGAAACAAAAAGCGATGCATTGTTGGAGATAGTATGTTGGGGGACCGTTTTTAGAAACAAGCGAGCAACCTCAGAAAACTGTTCTAAGTCTATACTGGTTCTTTACAGAATGAATTTCGCTTAGATTTTTCAGGGCTTTATGTTGTACCGTGTAACAAAACGAGGTGAACGTTCACGGTACCTTTCCAACAACCGGAAACGTTACTTCTGTTTCGCACAATACCAGCACATTATGCCTCACCATCCGGGGAGATTTCTAAAGAAACTTTTTTTTCTCCTCCATCTGGGTTAAACGGAAAAATCCAGTGTTTTGCTTACGGGCACTAATGGGAAGTTTGGGTACAGCATTAACCAGACACGTGCCCCACGTAACAAGACCACGTGCTGTATTTGACGTGTATTGTAAGGGTTCTTTTGCAGATATTGGTTCCAGTGTGATTATCTTGCCTCCTTTTTTTTTTTTTTTATTGTTACAAAATAAAGACTTTTTCCCTTAGGTTACCTGTCACTTTTGAAATGGGAAACATGATGAATTATGGGACATTCGCCTTGCTGTGCTTTATCAAGCTCATTAGAGATGATGCATGATCTGAACTTTACAGAAGGAAAAAAAAATACGTAGGCACCCTCTTTCTTAGCTTCTCTGTTTACCTCTGCAATTGTGCTATTTCACTGGTTGCACCAATTGACCACCTATTAAGAAAAAAAAAAAAAAAGTCTTGTCTGTAAAACTCATGCCTTCCCTCTAGAATAGCCCTGCACTTAATCTGTGAATTCTCTAGAAGTGGTATCTCTGAACTTCTAGCTCAGAATGCTTGGTTTTATTTTCTCCGTCGTCATGCTGAGCCAACAGACAACTTCATATGCGTGTATAGATTTGACAGGAAATGTTATTTCTACCTCAGTTTTCTCATGAGATGGTCTCATGATAAAAGTCTTCCGTGAGAGAACTTCAGTTTAATGGAAGCAACTTTCATCCATACGTTTCAACAGATCTTCTTCTGCCTTAAAATCTCATGGTTTTACTGAGTATTCATTTTTAAAGAAAGATTTCAGACTGAGTTTTAAACTGATTTGTGCCAAATAAGCTTTAAATAAGTCTTCATAACCCAAAAATTATTTCAGAGCTCAAAAGCCGTATCTTCTTACCTCTGTCTACAGTACTTTGAAAACTCGATTCGCGCTAAAACCTAGACAGATCCACCGTGATGAAGGTCATCAGATAAAAAAAAAAAAATGTTTCTGCAAGTTTAATCCAATGCTTATCAGCTAGAACAATTCCTCTCGAATCCTTCAGATGTTAACTACTGTTGAGATCTAAAATGCAAATACTATTTTTAAATGTGAAATACAGAGTTTGGAAAAGCATTTGGCTTCAAAATAAGAAAGGTGACTATTTGGACAGCAAATATACATATTATTGGAATTTCATTTTCATTGAAGCATCTTCTACTTCCGGTATTTGTGATTGATGAGTTTCCTTGGTAATGGAAAGAACACTCAGGCACTTAACATTACAAATTCCAAGATCGTGGAGAAGTGCACTACAAATCCTTCACATATCGCCCGGAAGACTCGTCCAGGCGGCCCATGGGTCCAGCTCTACTCGTGAGGCTGTTGTCAAAAAGAAGGTCTATGGGGCGCCTGGGTGGCTCAGTCAGTTGAGCGTCCGACTTCAGCCAGGTCACGATCTCGCGGTCCGTGAGTTCGAGCCCCGCGTCGGGCTCTGGGCTGATGGCTCAGAGCCTGGAGCCTGTTTCCGATTCTGTGTCTCCCTCTCTCTCTGCCCCTCCCCCGTTCATGCTCTGTCTCTCTCTCTATCTCAAAAATAAATAAAAACGTTAAAAAAAATTTTTCAAAAAGAAGGTCTACACTCATGCTTCTGTAGTTAATCAGTTCACACACACGAAGTTTCAGATGGGCTATCGCCAGCATCATCTTGTTCCCTCCCTTCCATCACTTCGAACGCATTCTGTGCGATGCACTCTGCTGCGTTCTGGAGGATTGACCCTGCCCTGGTGGAGATGACAGTCTGGAGGAAAGATCAATCTTAATCCAATATCATGTCATTTAGATACAGAATGAAGGTATTTCTGACTGAGGTGAGTCCTTGAAGAAGGATGCAGGGGGCTTGGCCAACACATGGCAGGGGTTCCTGACCTGGGACGGGATGTCAGAGGGCCCTTACTGAGTGCAGGATGTCAGAGAGGAGGGGAGAGACCTAGTATCTGATGTCAGAGGGGCTGGACCTAATATGGGATACAAGGAAGGGGCGAAGATCTAGCTCAGGATGTCCTTGACATCCCTCTTTAAGGAGGAATGCTGAGGTGAATTCAAGCTTCTAAAAGAAAGCCAGTAGGGCAGAAAGGAAGTTATAATCAAGGAACGTTGTCAGAGAGGAGCCCGGCAAGGGAAAGAAAGAGGGTCAAATCATGCCAGGCCTTGAAGTCATGGTAAGAATGTGCGGTTTGTTCAAAGACTTGTGGGAAGCCATCAGGAGATTCAGAAACAAACTTCAATGCAAGGAGAATGACACAACCTGGCTTGTGTGTTTTTTAAATTTTTTTTTTCAACGTTTCTTTATTTTTGGGACAGAGAGAGACAGAGCATGAACGGGGGAGGGGCAGAGAGAGAGGGAGACACAGAATCGGAAACAGGCTCCAGGCTCCGAGCCATCAGCCCAGAGCCCGACGCGGGGCTCGAACTCCCGGACCGCGAGATCGTGACCTGGCTGAAGTCGGACGCTTAACCGACTGCGCCACCCAGGCGCCCCAGTGGCTTGTGCGTTTTATAGACGATCAACAGAGACACCCTACGAGGTAGACAAAGTAAGTGTGATCAACGCCTCTGAACAAATGCAGAAACCACGATCCTACAATTGGGCTTCTTGCCAAAGGAGGAACGGACAGCCAGTGGCTGGGGTATGCCCTTGCCCGCACTCATGGTATATGTCTTTCTGTGCACAATTCTGTTATTTCTATATCCATCAGAGGTTTCTGTCCCCTACTGCACATATTCAAAATCAAGGCCATGCTTCTCATTACTTTTCAGTGATATTTCATTTTAAGGCCGAGTGGGAAAAATACAAGTTAGGTAGTTTGTGAACTAGAAGAATCTAAGAGAAAAGTGTTTTTTTGTTGTTGTTTTGGTTTTTTTTTTTTAAGTAAGCATCAGGCCCAGTGGGGAGCCTGACTCGGGGCTTGAACTTAGTATCCTGAGACCAAGATCTGAGCTGAAATCAAGAGTCTGTCGCTTAACTGGCTGAGCCACCCAGGCGCCCTGAGAAGTTGTTTTTAATAATGGATTTCTCTTTGGTGTGAATCTATTGGTTGCGTCAAGAATTGACTCGCTACATTTTTTTTTTTTTTTGTATAATTTTAAAATCATTTCAGCTTAAGGACTAGAATGGCATTTCCATGGTAACAATACTATCTACTCTTAAAAGCGTATTAAACAGAATATTACAGCTACATCGTAAGTTCCATTATTTGTACTAAATAATACTTATAAGTAGATTTCTAACGTTGAAGTAGGATAAACATAAGATCTAAGAAAAATACGGTTTATGATATTCTACTTAGTTCTGACAAGTGGGGAGACACCACGTGAAGGAAAAAAGCCAGTCATGGTTTATACTAAGGTAGAGAGGAATACCTCTCTCTCCTGCTTTTTTCTGTTCCCTGGAAAATGCCAGATAAGAGACCAGCTCTGGGCATTCTTCCCCAAGGCCTCAGTATATAAAGAGTTTGTCCAGGGCTGCCTGAGTGGCTTAGTCGGCTAAGCGTCTGACTCTTGATTTCCACTCAGGTCATGATCTCAAGGTTTGTGAGTTCAAGCCCCACATTGGGCTCTATGCTGTCAGTGCGGAGCCTGCTTGGGATTCTCTGTCTCCCTCTTTCTCTGGCCCTCCCCCGCTTGTACTTTCCCTCTCAAAATAAATAGACTTAAAAAAAAAAAAAAAACAATAAAATAAATAAAGAGTTTGTACATTGCCAGGAACCAGAGGGAAACATTTGGACTTGGAACTTCGCCTTCCAAGGATGGAAGAATAAAGAAGTCACAGCAGGAACATTTCCATTTTGCAAGGTGGAATTGTTGAAAATCGCAACAGAGGATCCTAACCTCCGTAGCGGTTGTCGAACAGCCAGCAATTTCTGCTTTGTCATATGAACTTAACCAAAAGTGCCTTCAAATTAATTGCCTAACAATTCCGCAGCAGACAGAAGCTGTAACGCTTATAGCCACATTTGCACACTGACTGTGTCTTAGTTGGGGGCTGCTATAAATAGATACTACAGACTGGGCAGCTTAAACGAAAACATTCACGTCTCCCAATTCTGGAGGGTTGGAGGTCCAAGATCAAGGTGCCGGCATCATCAGGTTCTCTGGAAGACCTTCTTCCTGGCTTGCAGAGGGCTGTCTTTTTGCAGTTTCCTTACACGGCAGGAGAGGAACAGAGACCTTCTGTCTCTTTCTCATTCTAAAAATGTGTTAATCCTACCATGGGGACACCACTGTCATGACCGAATCTAATCCCGATGACCTCCTGAAGTCCCCACTTTCCAAATGCTATCACAGAGGGGATGAGAGTTTTAAGATACGAATTTAAGGGAGACACATTCAGTCCATAATAGACTGGTTTGCTTATAAAGACCAAATTACCCCCCTCCCTGCCAAGAAGTGTGCTGAGCCCCCACCTCACAGGACAGAGTGACAGAGAAAACCCTACCATCAACTTGGGGCACTCTCGTCATCTTGTGTCTTCAGGCGGCATTCAGACAGTTGGATGAAACAGTGTAGAAGTCAAGGCAATGGACTCTAGACAAATATACAGACGTGGAAGCCAGCAAAGAGAATATAAGAGAAGACAAGAGCCGAATGTAAGGCTCTGGGGAACATTAACTCCCGTCACACTGCCTGAGCCCTTCTCTGTGTTGCATAATTTAGCATCAAACGATACATCTCGTGTGATTCTAATTCCTCTTCTAGACAACTCTCGTCTTGTCAGCTAAACTGTTAGATGCCTGAGGTCAGGAGGACGTAATGAGATGCTCTATGGCCAATCATTCACCCAAAATAGAAGCCAGGAATTTAGGAAACTATCGAAATCCTACCACCAAAAGCCACCCAACCAAGCAGCATTGGATTAAATATTCCATTACACTACCTGATTGCTCCACTTTGGTTTATTGCCTAAGCTGCCTGGACCATCATCTACTTCTTAAAGTAGGTGAGGCCAGTGATTCTTCATGGGGTACGGGTGAGGCAAAGTGGGGGGGGGGGGGGTAGCAGGTGAGAAAAGAATCTCTCTTGGAGGTTCAGGTTCCCAAGCGCGATGAGCTAAGTGGGCGAAAAGTGTCCCTTCCAAGACATTAGGAATCACTACATGTTTGAGAAACTTCTGAAAGCGTGAACCCCCTGAGAGCAGAGCATCTTTCTTCTGTCACCTCATACAGCAAGATGGCCTTCTGTGATCGGTGCTGAAACGTAATTTTAGTTGTGCTTCCGGATACGAAAAATTGTATTTACAAGGCCAACTTCAAGTTCTGGTTATATTTGTTCTCTCAATCCTATTTTTTTTTTTCTGTTGGAAACTAAAAATAAGATTAGCTTAATAGGTACCCTAGGCTGTGTGTGTTGCCTCCCCACCAAGAAAAAATTCATATTCAGTCCCAGCCCTCATAGTATGGTATTTGGAGATGGGTGGTTGTTAGGTGTAGATGATGTCATGAAGGTTTAGATGATCCCCCTGATGGGATTAATGTCATTGTAAGAAGTGACAGCAAGGAGAGCTTGTCCTCCCTCTCCTCCATGTGAGGACACAATGAGAAGGCAGCTGTGTATAAGCCGGGAAAAGAGTCCTCACTGAGGAATCAAATTGCCTGGTGCCTTGATCTTGGACTTCCCAGGCCCCAACTGTGAGAAATGAACTTTAATTGAAGCCACCCAGACTAAGATATCTTGTTACCGCAGCCCAGGCAGACAAATACAATGTGTATGTCCAAGACGAGAGCAAAACATTTCTGCAAAACAAAGGAAGTTGACTTATACATGTAAAGTATAATAAGAGAAATTGATGACAATGTCTAACATAGGACTTTTAAACTCTTGGATCATTTGGAGTGATTTTAGAAGGCTTTCTGGTGATATAATTGAAGAATATATTCCATTTAACCATAGTCAGTAGGTGTTTGGGGGGTCGCAGAGCCCCATTTTGAAGATAATATTTTATAGCTCATTTGAAAAACTTGCATCTGATATAAATATATCTATTTATCTAATTAAACCAAGTACAACGAGAGAGTTAAGTTTTGTGCCAAGAATATCATATGGTAGTATACCTTCTCGATTAAAAAAAATAATAAACGTTTCCAATTTGGAAGAAGAAATTTTAGTAAATTCTTGAAATTTCAAAGTTGATTTCATGTCCGGATTCTCAGCGGGGCACCTGGTATGTTCCCCTGAAGCCTGTCTATCTAGGTGTATCGGTACAACCATTAGATTAATACATCTGCCGTGAAACAGAAGAAGCATGCTGTTCAAAACCTGGCAAAAGGTGATGGCCAGCCATGACATGAAAAAAAAAAAAAAAAAAAAAAAAAAGTCGAGTTTCATTTTGGAAAACAAGCCCCTTCTCAGTTTTGACTGAAGCGTATTAAGCAGGATAGAGAGACTATCTCTTGTAATCGTCAGCAGATTGGCAATCTGACATACAATTCTGGAAAACCTGTATTTAATTGCTAAAATATGACTTCCTAGCAACTACAAGTCTGTTCTGCCAATGTCAAGTTATCCCAAACCACATGACTTCTGCTTTAGAATTAAAATTGAAGATTTATCCCAGGTTGAAGCTGTGCCTCGTGCATTCTGCAGGAATTCTATGCACTGCAGACAGGGAAACGGGATACCGTTAAAGCACTGCAGTGCCCCAGGGGTCAATGTCAGATACAATCTAATTTAACATCTTCATTAAGGATCTCGAAGAGGGAGTAAGCCACATATTAATGAAATGTGCAAATGATATTAAACTGGGAGCTGGTGCAACCACCAGTAAGGACAAAGAAATAATAGAAATGCACCAAAAGAGGTTAAAACTATGAGCAGAAAATTATTCCATGAAAATCACCTTCTTGGGATTGATAGTTTGGAGATGAGCACTGGGAGTCAGAAATCTCAGAGTTTGGGGCTGTATGCAATTGGGAATGAAGAAGAAGAAAAAGAGGGCAAACTTTAGCCAGTATCTAATTTAGATACCAACGTAAACACTTTACATTACATTATGTAAATTTAGACGGTCTTTAAAATCAGAAAGATCACCAACTCTAAAATTTAGCTACAAGCCAACCCAAATGGGGTGGCTTCACTAAATACGGCACACGTAGCTATTAAAATGACCAGTACATGGATTATATCGACGTGCAGAAGATATGAAAGAGCGTGAAGTGAAAAAAAAAAAAAAAAAAAGACAGGAGCGTCTGGATGGCTCAGTCGGTTGAGCGTCTGACTTTGGCTCAGGTCATGATCTCATGGTTTGTGGGTTCGAGCCCAGCATCGGGCTCTGTGCTGATAGCATAGAGCCTGGAGCCTGCTTTGAATTCTATGTCTCCCTCTCTCTCTGCTCCTCCCCCGCTCATGCTCTGTCTCTCTCTCTCTCCTTCAAAAAATAAATTAAAAAAAAGACAGAACATAATACAATGTGCATAAGGATAAAATATAACCTAACACAACATAAAATGTATGTACACTCATTCAGCCAGCTCCGGAGGTCTTCACCGAGAAACTACTTTTCTTTTCTTTTTCTTTTTTTTAACGTTTATTTACTTTTTGAGTGGCAGAGACACAGTGCGCGCAGGGGAGGGGCAGAGAGAGAGGAAGACGAAGCAGGCTCCAGGCTCCGAGCTGTCAGCACAGAGCCTGACCCGGGGCTCCAGCTCATGGACAGTGAGATCGTGACCTAAGATAAAGTCAGACGCTTAACCGCCTGAGCCACCCAGGCGCCCCAGAAACTACTTTTCTAATACACACTAATTTGGAAACACAAATAAATGTGTCTTTTGTTTAAAAAAAAAATCACAAAACAGGAGCGCCTGGGTGGCTCAGTCAGTAAGTGTCCGACTCTCCATTTGGGCTCAAGTCGTGACCTGGGTGTTGTGGGATCGAGTTCCGCTCAGGCTCCGTGCAAGGGTGTGGAGGCTGCTTAAGACCCTCTCCCTCCCTCTGCCTCCGTCCCTCCTCTGCTTGCACTCTCCCTCTTTCTCAAAACAAATTTAAAATAAATAAAAATAAATAAAAAATCACAAAACAGCTTAGAAGCTTTGACCTTTTAGCCTCTGTATCTCCATGCATCCCATATCCCACCCAAACAGCAGATGAGGCAACTCTAAAAATGACATGGCCAGAGTTGTTGCTAAAATAGAATGCCCTTGAGGCAGCATCTGACAACCTTTCAGTCTTCAGTAGGAATCCTTGACTGCCTATAATCTCCTGAATTCACTCTTTCTGCCTTTTCTACCCGTGTGTCCACTCCCATGCCAGCAACCTTGGTCACTCCGAGGTACCCAGTCATTGTGACAAGAACTTTTAAGCAAGCAAACACCCTGAAGCAATGGTGTGCATGTTAGGACTCCTTCCCTTCTTCCTCCCTTAGAATTCCTCACGCAACTTCTCTTACTTGAACTACACGCAAGGGCATACCCACCGCAAGGAGCTGGAAAGGGCGTCCTTTCAAAACCATGGCATTCCTGAAATATTTGACTTCACCACTCGATCTTTGGTGCCTACTCAAAAAAAGGTAGCTTCCACTCGCCTTCTACATTCTTCCGTGACCCCTTATCTGCTTTCAGGATCCAGGAGGGAAAATAAAGAAGGAATATTCCCCGGTGCCCTCAGATATACCAAAAGGGAACGCATTTGACCTAGCATGGAAACCAAAAGAATGGCTCTTTCTGAAGAGCAGGACATCAGTAGCAAATGATCCAAAATGCAGATGTAGGCGAATCCAAAGAGTTGAAGATGCTGAGGTTCTAAAGTAGTAGGAGAAAAAAGAAAACACTATTTTGTTTGTGCTTCACACAAAGAACCTAACCGACGTCACGTAACAGTGGGGTTTGCTGCCTCTGTATCCGAATGATTCAGATACATCGGTGGGTGGCCAGAAGCTTGTAGAAATGGGGCAATGAACACATGAGGAAGATCATAAATACCAAACAAAGATGGTGGCTAATAGAGGGGGACGTGCCGAAAACGTTCCAAGGATATTCTTGCCAATGAGGAAGAGGAATTATTTTAAATATACTAGAAGGACTTACTGGTCCTATGGGAATAAAATTCAAGGAGCAAACAAGTATGTGAAATCTTAAGAATTTTATTATAGCTTAGCCTTTTCATGGATTTAAGACACTTAGAGGTAAATTTAACAAACATTGGAAATGCACAGCTTTATTAGTGATTCTGCAATTATACTGAATTAGACTAAGCTTCTCTACCTGAAGTGTCAAGTTTCCTTTAGTTCATTACCTGAGTTCGTTTACAAAGTAGAATTTCCTTGTAATCTCCTCACTATTTCAAGCGCAAACGAATTCCACCTCACCCCACCCGAAGTTAAAAAATGTTTTCAAGAAATTATTTAGTGTTCTACTCCAGCTTGCCTTCCTGTAGGATGAGAAAACACATCAGAAGTTCAACTATAGAGGCTGCAGGGTGGCTTATTCTGTTAAGCCTCTGACTCTCGATTTCGACTCCGGTCACAATCTCCCGGTTCGTGAGTTCGACCCTCATGCCGGGCTCCATATTGATGGTGTGGAGCCTGCTTGGGGGCTTGGGATTCTCTCTCTGCCTCTCTCTCTCTCTCTCTCTCTCTCTCTCTCTCTCTCAAAATAAATACATAAGCTGAAAAAGAAGTTCAACTATAGAAATTTTCTAAACTCTACTGTGATAAAATAGGTGGGTTTTTTTTTTGTTGTTGTTTTTTGTTTTTTGTTTTTTTTGCATTAAAGAAAATAATGCATTACCTATGTCTTCTTCCGGGCATACATGAAGTAGAAATCGTTCATGCCACGAGGCCTGGGGAGACATTTAGGCTCACTGTACAACAGCCAGTCCCATTGTGGGAATGCAGAAAACAATCAGACCTAGTCCCTACCCCTAACATTTTCACCATCAGTTGACGGAGGTTAACCAATAAAGAGTTCTCTATCGTAGGCTTAATTTAAGCAATGACATTAGGACTAGTAAGTCTTCCAGGAATGCCCCAAATAATAAATAATGTGGTTTGCAAATATTAAGGTGCACCTTCGTTATACGGAAATAGGTGATTTTTTTTTAAATTTTTTTTAATGTTTATTTATTTCTGAGACAGAGACGGAGCATGAGTGGGGGAGGGGCAGAGAGGGGGAGAGAGGGAGGGGGACACAGAATCCGAAGCAGGCTCCAGGCTCTGAGCTGTCAGCACAGAGCCCGACACGGGGCTCGAACTCACAGACTGCGAGATCATGACCTGAGCTGAAGCCGGACGCTCAACCGACTGAGCCACCCAGGCGCCCCATAGGTGATTTAAAAAAAAGAAAAAATGGTAACTTTCAAAGACCATCAGAAAAGCCTGGGACAAATATTAAATTGTTCACTGATATTTAATTCCCCTCTTCTGGGCACATGAAAGAAGTTTCATTCCCTGTTGCCCTGAAATGAGGCTTGGCCATGTGATTTGCTTTAGTTAATGTCCTAAGAGTAGAAGAAAAGAGTGGGACTTCGCTGTAAAAGTTTTTAATTGGCCAGCAGGTGGATTTTTTCTGGTTCTGCCTTTGCAGTCCCTGACATGCATGTGCACAGGAAGGTAAAGTTCAGAGCGGTCACCTGGAGGAGAACTCTGAGAGTCACTTAGATCCCTGATGAACTTTGCAGGAGCCAGAATTAAATCTATGTTGTTAAAGTCACTGATACTTAGAGATGTTTGTTACTGCAGCACAACGTTGCTTATCCTAACTGATCACACTCATTAAACTTATGAACAAATATGATGGCTTCACTACAAAACAAGCGTTGCTCAAAGAAATGCATTAATTCTAAATGAGCTAATTGTCAGTTGGTCAAGGAGCATTTATGGGGCGTCCACAAGGCTTAGAATAGTTTAACCGAGGGCACCTGGGTGGCTCGACCGGTTGAGCGGCCGACTTTGGCTCAGGTCACGATCTCAAGGTTCATGCGTTCGAGCCCCACGTCGGGCTCTGTGCTGACAGCTCGGAGCCTGGAGCCTGCTTCGGATTCTGTGTCTCCCTCTCTCTCTGCCCCTCCCCCCGCTCGCACTCTGTCTCCCTCAAAAATAAACATTAAAAAATTTTTAAAGAATAGTTTAACCAGCCATTAGTCAGGATTTTAATTTTGTAGAATATTTTGAGGCTATAACTCTTCCCAGCTCACCACTATCCATGGATAGTGACAATAAAGGGACCTGATGCAGAGCAGGTGAGTTTCAAGCGGGCCTTTCTCTTCCATCCCACAGGTAGTTTGTGGGTCCGAATCCATACACACCTAAAAGAAACATTTTAAGATCCTCTAATGAAGGCAAGATAGTTTTACCGTTTTCATTGTCAGACACTTAAAAGACGTCTGACAAGGGGGAAAAATACAAGTGATCAAGAAACTGTTCTTCAAATTGACTATAGAGTTATAATGATGGGCAAAAATAAAAATAAATATGTCTAATCACAGAATGGTTTATCATGTGAAATCAAACGAACGCTCTTCTGCATTGAAGATCATTCTCTTGTATCTAATTTGGAGAGATACTTAACAAATAGTGTAACAAAGGCTCTCTTTCTATTATAATAAGTAATTGATGTCGACTTAACCATTTTGCCTGATGGATTTCAGAGCCGAAGAGTGACAGTTGCTTACTGTACCATCACTGAAAAGCTGCATTCTAGATGATTTGATTTTTTTAAGACATTTGTATGCTTCTTGAAATGGGAAAACATCCTAACCATGAAAGAGAGCTGTCATCAAAGTACCACGTGCAGAATTTCAACACAACACCGGAGCTCTAGCGTATCAGGCCATTGAGAATGACCTCGTAAGCGGTCTGGACTTTCAGTCGGGGAACTGTTTTCCTGGTCCCTGGACTCAGGTCTCTTTTGCATCCAAGCCTGTTAATACTCAGCCACCAGAGCTAATCTTCTAAATATAAAGCTGACTTCGTTCCTTCTACTTGAACAACCTCCAAAGCTTCTCAGTTGCCTTGGGCATAGAGTTCAAATTTCTTAGCCCACTCCTCAGTCCAAATTACCCTGTGCTCCCGTCATGCCAAGTGGGTCTCTCTCCCCAGACTTATCGTGTTGTTCCGTTCTTTCATCTGGGACGTGTGTCTCCAACTTCTTTTTCTGGACTGGTAAACTCCATCATATGTTATGCTTGCTCTACGTAGATTTTTTATAATTATTCCATTGTCTAAGTGGACTAATCCAATCTCTTCCATCGCAGAAAGATGTATTTCTATTTAACTTTGTGTCATCTCCCCCCACCCCCACCCCGCCGCCTTTCAAATAGCTCAAGTATCTGACATATAAGCGTGGGTGAATTTGGGGTGAATGAGTGAATGAATGAATAAATTGAACGCGTGAATGAAGGAATCAGACCTGAGTTTAGCCCATGACGTTACCAATAAGCTCCTGGGTGACCTTGGCCTTGTCTATTTATTTCTTTGTGCCCCAGAATCCTGAGGTGAGAAAGGGGATCATAATTGCTACCTGCCATAGAGGGATGCCGTGAGGATTAATGAAATAATTTTGGTAAAGCAGTTTGAGCTCCCTGGAAGAAAAGCACTATGTAAGAACAAAGTGTTATTATAATTATTATGTAGCACCTTTCATCTTAGAATCTCAAAGCACTTCACAAAACATTAACTCATTAATCTTTCCAATGTTCCTGCAAGAGAATTCCATTATCTCCCTTTTAGAAAAGGGCAACATGCAGACAGCCAAAGGTTAAATACCTAGTCCATGATGCTATCCCTGTTGAATGCCAAATCCAAGAACAAGACTTCAGGACCCCCAGCACAGAGGCAGCCCTTTGAACCTCCACACGCCGCACCTTCCCCGCCCCCCCCCCCCGCCTTTTTACCATACAGAGAAGCCATTGAGCAGCCTGGGCTGGATGGCAAAGATCCAGTTGGAATGGGAGCCCTGGGTTAATACCTTCCATAGAAGAAGGGGTGGGATGCGGCCGCGAGGATTGTGGTCATCACAATTCTTCCCTCTTCTGTAACAGTAAGAAGCGAACGTAAGCAATGCCTGCAATCAATCGCTCACCTTCCTCCAAGGGCTCGGCCTCAGATCTTTTCATCAGCCCTCTTTTAACTCGACACCTTTCTGGGATGTCTGTCTCCCAGCCAGAAAACGTCTCATCACCTTTGAATACAAAGGTAGCAGTTTAGCAACCAAAGAAATAATCCTAAAACACTGCATTCAAAAGAGCTTTCCTCCCCTAATACTGTTTTTCCTGCTGAATCCCATGAATGTTAGCTGAGACAGGTGGTGCTAATCCGCCTTCTAAAAGGAAGAGGAAGAATGTTAGCTATTCTGCATATACTTAGGGCAGGAAAAAAGCCATAGTTTGGATAAAGATGCGTTACATCAGGATCATCTAGCGACGCGGAGCCGTGTCTATTCATAGCGAACCAGAGAGGCGGCATTTGTGCCTTTCTCACAAATGTTGAGTTCCTTCTTCCTGGAGGTTGTGGTCAAGATTACCGGCCCAAGAATGTGGGCAGATCTGCGACAAACGTCCACGGCATGTGTGTCTCAACATCCCGGAAATAACAGGATTGTGCCTAGAGGTCAGGTGACTCCGGCAACCATCGCTCCAATTACAACTCTTTCGTAGCACCCATTTCTGGGCGACATATCGCAGTTGGTCTTGATTCTAAATCCCGACCGGCATAATTAGTTCACTGTGATGGGCTTTCTGCTGACAGCTCCCCTGACTGTCCCTCCACTTCCTTCATGCTTGTGACCTTTCTGTCCATGCCAGTCATTAGCGGGCCCTACCTCTGAGGTCAGCATAAAGATCTGAAACTCCCGGCCTGCTCTGCCTGGACACGGACCCATTCACCCTTCTAACCTCCTCACACCTCTTCCGAAGCCACCTGTAGTCGCAGAAAGAGAATGAGCTTGGGGACCACCAAACTGGCAGTTAATCCTAGGGACTGCCACTTCCTCGTTGTGTGACTTTGGGCAAGCTTCTCAATCCCTGTGAGCCTTCTTTGGTGCCCCGAAAAATAAGGATCATAAGTCTATATCGCAAGCCACCTGAAAGATAATGGGCATACGTAATAGTTCTCAGCAAAGATTGGTGCCTGGGCTGATAGGACCTCCAAGTGCTGATCAGAAGATTAGGTCTAAGCTCGTATAACGAGCACTGGAAGACCATAGATTAGATGTAGGCAAGGCACTGGCAATGGAAATCCAATAGGTGGAACCAAGCAACCCATTGGTGGGGGTCGAGGGGGACAGGGAGAACAGACCAAGGTCAAGGCCGAGACTGGCCGGTAGCAATTGCCAGGAAAATGTGCAAATGAAGGGCCAGAAAATCACAAGGACCAGAGTTTTGTGATCCTAGCCCCGGTGGGAAACTCAGACAAGGAGGAGTCAAGGAATTAGGGAATGGGATTAGGAATTAGGCTAGGATTTAAGCAAGAGCCTCTGAGCCAAATGCCTCTAGGCAATGAGACGTGGGAAGTATACGAAGAACCACCTCCAAGGAGCTGACTTTACAACCTCTCCTCCCTCCCCACCTCTCGGCCACACATCAGCTTCCATGGTTCTGAACCCTCTCAAATCAACGTCTTTCTTCCCCTCTACCATCTGGTCGTATAGGGGCTTGGATACTGAGCCTGAATGAGCTATTTCATCTACGACGGACTCAGAAGCCTCATTAGATACTAGAGCGGTGTTTGCTCCCGGGCATAGTAGACATCACGTGCTCGGTCACCATGGTCACTCAGGTGCCCTGGGCACCGCTTAGCAGTTTCCCAGCCACTGGCCACTCTCCATGAAGAGGAACGTCAGGCAAGAATGGGAATGAATTACTGGGATTCCAGTATGGAACACGATGCCACCGCAGGGAGAACAAGAGAATGCACGGTGGGTGGCACGGGCGTGGACAATCACGTCCATTCCTCCTGAGGAGATAGAATCCAGACTCTTGGGATGCTGAGTCCGCAGGTGGGAGGCCGGTCGTTCCTCTGTGGAGCTTGGCAGATCATTGCCCCAACCATCTACCCGCTGACACTCTGCCGGTGACTTCTGCTGACCTCGTGGCTTCACGCCCTGCCCCTGAACACACGGCTTCCCCAATGTCCATCTCTCAACTCTAGCTTTCCTCTACTAGAGCTGCAGGCCCACGTTGCAAAAGGCTGGCAGGCATTTCACCTAAGTACCCGAAGGACATCTCAAATCCATTAGTGTCCCTCTCCACTTTTATTAGGGGTATCAGCTATCTCCCACATACCAGAGTCAACGATGCTTTTACCGTCCAAGTTGGGGATTCAACAGCCTCACACCCAGACCTCAGAGCCAGTGGGAATAGGGTCTCACTGTGCGTGAGCAGGGCCAGAAGATACTTTTGTGCTTCGACCAGAGACGCTCCTGCAGTGCATCCAACCCTGGCAGAGGCCTTCACTCAAAGATCAGATGGAACAAAGCTCTAGGGGCGTCTGCGAGATCTAGAGTCCCCGCCCATGAATATAAACAGTGTGTCCCAAGGGCTCCCTCGCACACAGACTGAGGGCATTCGAAGTGACAGAATAGAGCAGAAGTGACTAAGTTAGCCTTAAGACGTTCAATTGGATTCAAAAATTTAACCATCATACCCACTCTCTGGCTCCTCAGTGGAGTGAGTTCAATGATACAGAAGGAAGAAAATTAGTAGTAGTGACTATAATTTCTACACCCACTCTCAATACATCCCCCCCCCCCAGGGTCCAGCACATGTTAAGTAATTACATATTTACTGGAAAAAAGAATGCATCTTTGATGTTTAGATCTAGCCTTTATTTCTTTGATGTATCGTGTTACCCGTGAGCTCTTGCTTTCCGGGTTGTTCTTTTTCCCCGCCACTACTTAGAATTCTGAGCAGCACTTGACTTTCCACGTGGAAAGTACATGCTACCCAGTGACCCAGGGCTGTGAACCAGTCGGCACCGTGCAAGCACTTACTTAAAGGATGGATTGGTATGGGGCACCCCATGTCTCAACAGAAGAATTAGAATCACCTCAGGTGAAGCAGGTCAAATGCATCCCAGATGAGTCCGCCAACAGAGAGTGGTAATGACACTCGCTTCCGTTTATCCGCCTTTTGCGATGGGCCAAGCCCTGTGCTAAGCCTTTCACAGACTCTAATGTTCACACTGCAAGAAAGAAGACCATATGATTATATGAGTAACGAGTAAGTGGCCGAGCTTGGATCTAAACGCGGGTCTCTCTGCCCCCCGAATGGGGTTCCTCCCATCATACAACTCACACCCCAAGGGGAGTATTTGTAATTCTCTCAGCCTTCTCGGGTGCAAACCTTGGTGGGATCCTTGCCAACGTTCCCACAGTTCTCAAAAATGTCATGTCCAACTCAGGCTCAGCAGAAGATGCGTGTTCTGTGGTAATTAACAAATCCTAAAAATAGAAATTGGAAGTCTGTATATCAGAGAGGGTAATGAAAGAAGGAGTCCTCCTGGCTCGGACAGAGGCACCTGAGAGAAACAACCAAACAAAAACAAAAACAAAAACAAATCAAGACAAAACAAAAAACCACCACCACCAAAAAAGAACACGTCGTTTTTGGCTTTCCCATTGGTTTCGTAAACAGGAAATTTACTCAACCGGAATGAGCATGTCAAAATAAAGAAGTCTCCCTAGTGCAGATTTGGAGATTCGGAATGTCGTTGAAAATTAAGATGTTTTTGAATGAAATCACTCTTCTGGTAAGTTATGTCTGAACATGACCACTGGAATTTCAGAATTGACTATAAGGAGATAAAAGATGTAAATGAGCTCTGCCTGGAGGATCCCAGGCTGCAGGGTTTTCTGGAAACAGTGATAGGAAGTTGAATAGCTATGGTTTCATCCCAAGTAAATTAACCTTGCATTAAGGGCCAAACTTCTTATTCATGCCAAAAAGTGCCCCCAGATGTTTCTATGACTCAACCATTTCCAAAGAGTGGGATTTTACTTAAGGGGGAAAAATGCCGTGTAACATTTCCCTGTTGCCACCCATGTGGCTAGGTTAATTAGCATGTTCTTCAACACTGCCCTTTTTAGATTGACAGCTTTCTTTCCAAAACTGAGGACAAGAACGATTACTGGAACATCCAGACCCTGCAGTGTTTTCTGCACTCGACAACATTTATGGGCCTTTGAAATTCTCACCTCCATTTAGGGACAGTTTTAATTGGACCCTTGATCACTCCGTCACTTTCACACCTCCTGTTCCAGAAGACTGAAGGGAGGCTCGGGATCCAGATTTCTTCAGCAGGATGACGGGCAGGTGTTTGAAAGGACAGGCCTGCTGTGCTTCCTTGACTTTCCAGGCTTAGAGTTATTGCTTTCGTTCTATAGCGACCCACTGCTGCTGGTGTCATTACATCGGATCAAAATTACGCCGGGAACCAGGAAAGCCCTACATCTAGGGCCAAATGAGGCCAGGAAAAGAGCAAGACAGAGCAAAAGGCAGGGAGGGAAAGTGAATTCTTAGCTCACACTGAGCCAGAAAGGGAAAGGTCCAGATTGCAACAGCAACCAGACGTGAGGGCTCTAGGATGTCCTATGATCCCTAGACTCTGAAGGGGGTAGAGCTTTCCATCTGCCAAATCTCTTACCTTCGCATGCATGACCATCACTTATTTGTCTGTACTCCCTACTAAAATCTTTTAAGGGCAGGAAATGGCTCCGTTTCCGTCACCAACACATCCCCGAAGCGCATAACATGATGTCTAGCAAAGGGTGGGCACGAAAAACATTTTTTGAATGTAAGATGTCACCCAGTGAGCTGTTTTTGTCTTCTGGACAATACTCACTCATTTTACAAATAAATATTAAGTTGCCATCTATGTCAGTAGGATGAGGTTAAGGATACCTGAGTTCCTTTTTTTTTTTTTTTTTTTTTAATATTTATGTTTGAGGGAGAGAGAGAGAGCGTACGTGCGAGCAGGGGAGGGGCAGAGAGGGAGACACAGAATCGGAAGCAGGATCCAAGCTCTGAGCTGTCAGCACAGAGCCCAAGGCGGGGCTCAAACTCGTGAACTTCGAGATCGTGACCTGAGCCGAAGTCGGACACTTAACGGACTGAGTCACCCAAGCGCCCCTAAGGACACCTGAGTTCTAACGCGTCAGGCTAGACGGTTGCCAAACTCCCACCGCAGAGCCAGTGGGCCCGGCTTGGAGTGAGGAGCCTCAGCTTCGAGATGCAGCAAGGCGAGGAAGGAACCATTAGATCCTAGGCAAGAGAGGTAGTCACACAAGGAGGAAGGAGGAAACAAGGGGCTGACACCCAGGTGGTTTGGGGACTTCCTCTCCCCACGCTCTGCTCTGGTTTCCTGCCTGGGTCTGAGCGTGGAAAGACCGTGGCCGACAGGTGCACCGGCTCCCGGGTGAAGGGAGCTCTACAGGTGTTCACCGTTCTTGAGCGCAGGGCCAACCGAAAGCTGTGTCCTTGGGGAGTTGAGGAGTTCTCGCAGCCCCAACAGCTGATTCCTTGTCATTACCCACCAGGTCAGCATCGAGCAGACAGCTGCTCCGTGCATGTAACCCTTTGTCAACCTCCGCACTGAAGGGGCAGGCCCCACTCACTGAAGACCACACCAGTCCCGGGGCTGCAAAGCCTTGGTTCAGGCTCATGCCATCATTTATGAGTTCAGCGACGTAGGAAGACCCCTTCCCTGAACCTCTCTCCTTCATCTGTACAACGGAGAGAGCGATTCCTGCCCTTCCTTGCCCCCTGAGCTTCTTGAGGATGAAAAGACACGCAGCGATCGTAGAGAAAAGTGAAACGTAACGTGGTGGCTGAGAAAGAGGAGGATGTGAGTAAAAGTGGTTCCCCCACCCTCACCCCCCACCCCCCGTAATGTCATCCAAATGCAGTCAGGGGTGAAAATAATGGAGACGGTGGTAAAGCGCTGAGTATATTCGTTCAAAAGGATAGAACTGATTTATTTCTGTTTTCATTCAGCAAATTATTAAGTACTTGGTACATCGCTGCTCCATTTATCTTCAACAGAACTTCCCCTGCTGTTTGATGATGCTGTATCATGATGTAACATTTTTCCCCAGTGAGAAATTCAAGGGAATGGCTGGGGTACCAATAAAATCACTCAGAGCGACATAGATGGAGAAGTGGTAACTTCTTAAGAAAACGGGTACCTTCGTGGGCAGCGGGCACGTCTTTCTGCCCTATCCGCTTAATCTTAAAACCGAAAGGTTGGGGCACCTGGGTGGCTCAGTTGGTTAAGCCACCGACTTCGACTCACGTCACGATCTCACGCTTCCCGCCGCGTGTCGGGCCCCGTGCTGACAGCTCAGAGCCTGGAGCCTGTGTCAGATTCTGTGTCTCCCTCTCTCTCTGCCCCTCCCCTGCTCACTCTCTCTTCTTTCTCTCTTACTGTGTCTCCAAAGGAAATAAACATTAAAAATACTGTAAGTGTGCTGTACAAGTATTTGCAAACTCAAGCATGTGAGAAGTGCAAAACTGAATCTTTTTAAAGCAGTGGTACTCAAAGTGTGGTCCCTGGCCTGGCACCTTCGGCGTCACTAGAGATCTGATCAGAAATGCCAATTCTCAGGGGCAGCTGGGTGGCTCAGTCAGTTAAGCATCCCACTTCGGCTCAGGTCATGATCTCGCGGTTCATGCGTTCAAGCCCCGCATTGGGTTCTGTGCTGACAGCTCTGAGCTGAAGCCTGCTTCAGATTCTGTGTCTCCCTCTTCTCTCTGTCCCTCCCCCGCTCATGGTCTGTCTCTCAAAAATAAACGTTAAAAAAAAATTAAAAAAAAAAAAAAAAAAAAAAGAAATGTAGATTCTCAGCCCAGCGCAAAGCTGCTGACTCCGAAACTCTGAGGGTGAGATCAGCAACCTATGCATTGACAAGCCTTCTGCGTACTTTTGATGCATCAGGCTGGAGAGCTTTCTAGATAACCACTGAGATGCTTTACTCAAGGAAGCTGAAACTGGGGAAACTCAGCACGAAGCCAAATACCCAGAGATGAATGAAAAACAGGGTTTAATTCCTCATCCTGTAGCAGGGAGAGTTTTTATAATTGTTTGGAAGCATTTTACACGTAAGCTCAAATAAATCATCGTAAGTATCAAAAGACTATTGTGGCTATTATATTTTTTTTGTGTTTAAAATTAGTGCTGTCCCGCCTGGGTGGCTCAGTTGGTTAAGCGTCCAACTCTTGATTTTGGCTCAGGTTATGATCTCACAGTTCTTGAGACTGAGGACGGCATTGAGCTCCTCACTGAAGGTAGGATTCCCTCCCTCCTCTGCTCTCTCTCTCTCTCTCTCTCTCCCCCTCTTGCGCGCGCGCTCCAAAAACAAACAAACAAAAAACTTAAAAAAAGCTTTAAAATTAGTGTGGTACCAAAATCTCTGAAAGTGCCCGAACGGGAGCAGGGGAAGTAACTATGTGAAAAGGAAGTTTCTTTTTTGCTTCTCACCTTAATCCTTATTTTAAAAAAATTTTGGGGGGGCGCCTGGGTGGCGCAGTCGGTTAAGCGTCCGACTTCAGCCAGGTCACGATCTCGCGGTCCGTG
>NW_024412416.1:14865059-14906590 GCF_014898765.1 Herpailurus yagouaroundi
TTAAGCGTCCGACTTCAGCCAGGTCACGATCTCGCGGTCCGTGAGTTCGAGCCCCGCGTCGGGCTCTGGGCTGATGGCTCGGAGCCTGGAGCCTGCTTCCGATTCTGTGTCTCCCTCTCTCTCTGCCCCTCCCCCGTTCATGCTCTGTCTCTCTCTGTCCCAAAAATAAAAAATAAACGTTGAAAAAAAAATTTAAAAAAAAAAAATTTTTTTTTTAAATTAAAAAAAAAATTTTTTTTACTGTTTATTTTTGAGAGAGACAGAGACAGAATGCGAGTGGGTTAGGGGCAGAGAGAGAAGGAGACAGAATCCAAAGCAGGCTCCAGGCTGCGAGCTGTCAGCACAGAGGCCAACTGGGGGCTCAAACCCTTGAACTGCGAGATCATGACCTGAGCCAAAGTCGGACGCTCGACCGACTGAGCCACCCAGGCGCCCCAATCCCTATTTTAAAGATGGCCAAAGCATTTTGATGTAAAGTGTTGTTATTAACATTATTAATGAGGAAACAGACATTGAGGGAAGTGAGGTAGGAAAGATATGAACTTTGTTACGTCTACGTTCTTCATTCAATAGCTATCTGTATCTGATGGCATTCTAATTTTTTTTTGTTTTTTTTAAACATCGTAAGTAATCGCCTCAAATCCTAAACTTATTGGCAATGGAAACACAAGCGATAAATAGAACTTTTTCTACGGTGTTAATTACAAATTTCAATAATTAACAACGCCCCACCGCCAAAACTCCAATCGAAGCCAAAAAAAAGCAAGCTAAGATCTCTGGATTTTTTGCACTTCTCATAAAGAGCAGGGTAAAGATGATTTTAAATGAAGTGCCTTCTCGTTATGTTAATGTGTGGCCACAAAGTCGCAGCCAGGACTCATGCTCACCATCAACTGTGCTGTGATAGAAGTCGGAATGTGGTAAGAAAATGCTACTTGGTTTCATGTGGATTTTTGGAAGCATCCAACCTGAAGTTGTTCTGAAGTCCTTTTGGCCACCCACTAACCTGTTTCATTTATTTATTAGAAACTTTTAGTGAGGACAACTTTTCATGGTTTTTTTTTGTTTATAGATCATGATCCATTAACGTAGCTCTTTACCCTGCCGCGTTCATATTTAAGAACACGTCACTAAATGGACGCACAGGCAAAACCAACGAGTGTTAATGCCTCGAATGCGACAGGTGCTAATATGAAAATAATGACAGCCACAAATTAAACAGCTGGCGGGTGCCTGCTCCTGTCCCCCCTCCTTTAATGTGAATACAAACAGATCTGTGCTATGTATAGATTCATATCGAATCAGACGGGGTCTATATAAAACTATCCTTTAGAGCATCTCCAGACATTCACTCCCAGTCTTGGATTCTAAATTCTGTCCCTTCACTTTTCCTCATTTCCACCCACCATATTTTCGTTGGTCATCTGTGACAGGCAACCCTATATTGCTTTCGGTCTTTCCTAACATTGCGTGTAAACAGTCCGTCCCCGGGGATATTAGAAGGGCCAATTAGCTTCGTCCCTAACTGGGCTTGAGAAATTAGCGGAGCGCTGTAGAGTCAACCGGGAAAATTGATACAAGGAATTCTTTCCTTCTGGCATCTGAGAAATGAAAGCCTGTTGCTGACCTGTGTCTTTTGTCAGTTAGCACTTTCTGCCTCACAGAAGGCAGGATGAGATTGTAAGCTATCCTAAGAATTTGATATGTCTTCCCATTTAAGGGAGGCAAAGGATAACATCACGCACTGAACTGACCAGTTGTTTCTTTCAATTGACGGAAGTAATCAGGTGTTCTCGTATCTTACTATCTGAATCGTCCAAACAACGTGGTCAGAATGGTAGAGCCCAAATGCATTTGCTCAAAACAGATTTTTTTCCCGTTAATACATGGGTTCTTTTACTGAAATGTGTTTGACATATAACATTGTGTAGATTTGAGGTGTACAACATGTTAATTTGATACATTTACATATCTTCATATGATTTCCATTATGGCAATAATTACCACCTCTCTCGCGTTACATAATTTCCTTTTAGTGGTTGGAATGATTAAGTTCTAGTCTCTTAGCAAGTTTGATGATTATAATACAATACGGTATATTCACGAACTGGGCACTAGATCTCTAGGACTTACTATTCATTCCACGCTTGTGCTCTTAAACAATATCTGTCCTATCCCTGCACCCTGCATCCTCTAGTGACCACTATTTTACTCTGTTTTTATATGTTTGGCTTTTTTAGATTCCACATCTAAATAAGCATACTGTCCTCAAGGTCCAAGGACGTTGTTGCAAATGGCAGGCTTTCCTCGTACCTCATGACGGAACAACATTCCATTGTGTATATAGACCACCTCTTCTTTATCCATTCATCCATTGACGCGTGCTAAGGCCGTTTCCATATGTTGGTTGTTGTGAACAATGTTGCCCTAACCATGGGAGTGCGTATGTCTCTTCGACACCCTGTTCAAAATAATTTCGGTGCCTGATAAATTTCTCGTTCAAAATAAATACCTCTGCCTTAGTACGAGTGAATTATGAGAATATGAAGTTGTGCAAAGTTAACAATAACCTGAGTGCCAAAATGGAAGAACAGTTAAATAAAATACAGTCAGCCGTAAATAAAATACCAAACAGGCGTCCCTGGGTGGCTCAGTCGGCTGAACGTCTGATGCTTGACTTTGGCTCAGGTCGTGATCCCAGAGTCGTCGGATCGAGCCCTGCATTGGACTCCACACTGAGCATGGAGCTGGCTTAAGATTCTCTCTCTCTCTCTCTCTCTCTCTCTCTCCTGCTCATGCTCTCTCTCTCTCAAAACTAAAACTAAAACTAAAACTAAAAATAAAAATAAAAGTAAAAAATAGAATAGAACAGAACATATTCACTTTAATTATACAACATGGATGAATGGCGTGGAAAGATATCTGGGTTATATTTAAGTTAAAAAAACAGATTACATATTTCAATATGATACAATATTTGAATATTGTACATATATTATTGTATATTATATATATCGTATATTATATTATACTATATTATATCGTATATATTATATACGATATATAGTATGTATATTGTATATTATATATTGTGTATATATATAGTATATATATGTATACTATATTATATAGTATATTATATAGTGTGTGTGTGTGTGTGTGTGTGTATATATATATATATATATATACACATACTATATATATTGTATACCTGTAGTATGTTTATACATGTTCCCTAAAATATTAGAAAAAGTCATCCATGGCTGTAAGAATTCTATTTCTTTAGTTCGTATTTTTTTCATTTACTTTACTTTTTGTAATAATTCTTCACTATGTGTTGCTATATAATGAGAAGAAAGCAGTTCCTGCTGGTTTTATGTTTTTAAGGAGGTACGCTTCTCAGGACATGATTGCAGAAAAGTCTAAATTTTTTTGGCTAACCCAAGGAAAATCTCACCAAGAGCGTTCGTTGTGTGGGTCTGTTTCTTGTCGAGAAGCAAGTTCTACGGGTGAAAAACTCCCCGTACGTTTGGTAGAATTCCCTGTATGCTTGTCTTCCGTTGTCTGTAGCTTCTCTTTCTAGTCACTAAAAAGATAACGTAGTTCTCAGGGCGTTGTCCTCATTGGTTCTTGCTCTCTTTTAATGGGATATCAGAATTCCTGCCTGTGGACTTTTACTACCACACAGAGGAAGGGTAATTCTCCATTTGTGAACAGGTAAAGTCCTAAATGTTTGTCACTAAGTTGATGGCTTTGGTGTCAGAATGCATCTTCCCATAAAAACCATGATCTGCTATTGTTCTGTTCCAAGACCCATAACCCATATATCCCCAGAGGCTGTCATTGTTCCGGGAGGGAAAGATCAATCAAAACTTTGCCAGCATGTGTAATGGGCATTGAAAGAATTGACTCGGGCGGCCAGAAATGAGGGATTTCTTTCCTACCTTTTCCTCCTTTGTTTCTAATAAGCATTTGGGAGAGTGGCTTCCTGGTCCCTGGCAGGAACTTCACTGAACTGTGCAGAGCAGGGGCTGGAAAGGGAAGAGTGAGCCCTTTAGGCCAAAGGCAGGGCTCTGAGGGTCCGAGTAGAGCTCCTAGAGCTGGGCCTCAAGGATATGCCTTGGTCTGGGATCAAAAGCTAGGAGGCATTTTGACTCCTGACTCAGCCCCTCCCCAGCTGGGTGAACTTGAAGCCTTAGCTTCCTGAGGCCCACCATGATGGAAACTGCAGGCACCCGGGTATGTTTCTCTTACGCCCCCAACCTGAACTGAGCACACAGCCCTCCTTTGGTTTTCTTAGTATTATCACTGATCACAAAACAGGAACAACAGTGATGACAACAGCACCAGTAATAATGTCTCATTGCACTTACGGTTTTTAGGGATTGCAAAACATTTTACAGACATAAACTCACTTCCCATGGAAACTTACAGGAATCGTGTCAGTTTCCAGCTTTTCCTTACTAGCTTTAAGACAGGCAAAGTCACAGGCATATGAAACATGAACCTTGTTCCGATCCTCTGTGTCTTAATGATCCACTTCCCTGGCAAACCATCTTCAGGCTTGACGTGGCATTTTATCCAAAGACGTGGGTCTCTGTAGAGCACGTGGGAGTGGAGAAGAAAAAAAGACACCAAGGATATTTCTGTGATGCCTCTTGAACTGGGACAAGAAGAGAGATGGACAGGGAGGAAAAATTTGTCCTAGAGGATTCCCCCTTCTCATGGGATAGACTTTCCTAAATCAAATATCTGATGGAAGTACCAGAGGAAGAAGGAAAGTCGAAGTGAAGGCCATTTGGCAACTTGACTGGTGGACATCTGTCCAGGTGGCCTTTCAGTATATAAAGGAACGTGGAAATTTTGTATAGAATGGCCTGTGTTTGCAGTGCTAAGTGACTGCGGAACAACTTGCGTTGCATTTAACGAACGTCTCCTTAGAGTTAGCCAGAAGTAAGTCCGCACTGCGTCGAGTCCTGCCAGTGCTTAATGACCGATTTTAGACTGTTCTGCGTCCAGGGTGCTAGTCCCTTTTTAATAACATAGGACGGGTGTCGTCTGCGATCACAAATTTGCTTGTATCATTTACTGATAGTCTAAATTGCGGTAATACTCCTAGCGCTCAAAGCAATCAGGGTAGATGGAGAAATGCTTTCAGAAATGGAGCTCCAGACAATCTGCGAGTGCCTGCAGGTACGCATTCAGGGGAACGCGTGGAATTCAGAGGTGCTTCAGAAAGCCCAGACAATGGCATATTTGTGTCAGCTATACGGCAAAGATGGAAAACTAAGTCCGAAACATAGACCGGAATGTCGTTTCAAATCTCCACTTCTTTGTGCCTGTTAGAGTCAATATCGAATGTTAAAAAGACGTATGCCACTTTGGTAACATCTAAAATATTTAGAAGCAAATATATAAAACTTATTTGAACTATCCTCGATCAGTGGCTCAAGGTACCGTCCGAAGAATTGCCTGCAAGGCTCAGGAAAAGTATCTGGGCTCTCCTTCAAGCCTGAGTTCGGTGGTTTCCAAAAATCTGTGTTGTTAACAAATACCCTGAGTCAACTTTAATGTGCACCAAAATTTGAGAAGTACCGATGCTGACCATCATTATCAAGAACTTCTAGCAGAGATACCCAATCCCTTACTACTCGTTGCGTAGATTTTTTTCGGTTTATGTTGTGAAATTTTGGCTGACTATTCCAGGCTTCCCAAGCGACAGGTTTTGGTTTTTGGTTTTTTGCTTTTATTATCTTTTTCGTTTTGAAATTTTATGTGTGAAAAAAGATACATTCTTTGGAAACCTATAATGTAAATTCCTTATTCTGTACATTTTAAATTATAAATCATTGCAAATATGCAGAAATCTATTGATAAGAATATAGTAAACACTTCTATACCAACCTTGGTGAATTTCTATTATTATTGTTATATATATATATATATAGAGAGAGAGAGAGAGAGAGAGAGAGCACGAGCAGGGGAACATGATAGGGAGAGAGAGAGAGAGAGAGAGAGAGAATCTCAAGCAGGCTTCAAGTTCAGCATGGAGCCTTACATGGGGCTCTATCCCATAAACCTGGGACCATACCTGAACCAAAACCAAGAGTCAGTCACTCAACCAACTGAGCCCCACCCCCAGTCAATTTCTATATATGAAATTGTCTTTTGTCACTAAGTCAAATTAAAAAACATAAAATCCTGGAGTGCCTGGGTGGCTCAGCCGGTTAACGGTTCGGGTCATGATCACACAGTTCGTGGGTTCCAGCCCCGCATTGGGCTCTGTGCCGAAAGCTCAGAGCCTGGAACCTGCTTCGGATTCTGTGTCTCCCTCTCTCTCTGCTCCTCTCCCTGCCTCATGCTCTGTCTCTGTCTCAAAAACAAATAAACATTAAAATAAATAAATATAAATAAATAAATACATACATGCATAAAACCCTTGGGTGCAATGGTGCTGTCTACATTATGCAAGGGACTTAAAATTTAACAAGGGTGGGGGTGCCTGGGTGGCTCAGCCGGTTCCATATCTGACTCTTGATTTCTGTTCAGGTCATGATCTCTTGGTTTGTGAGTTCAAGCCCTGAGTCGGGCTCTGCACTGAGAGCATGAAGCCTACTTGGAATTCTCTCTCTCTCTCTCTCTCTCTCTCTCTCTCTCTCTCTCTCCCTCGCCCCTGCTTGTGCTCTTTCTCTCTCAAAATAAATAAACAACAACAACAACAAAAGAATTCTCTAATGACAATCTTGAATCCTTTCATTTTCCCTGGGAGACCACCCAGTTAGACACATGCATGAAAATACAGCTGAGTACGGACACTTACTTATAGTTGCTGAGATTACGTACTTTCCAACGGTCTGAATAGAGAAAAGGAGATAACTGGGAAGGCCGAAAAGGAACGAAGAATGAAGTCAAGCGATGGTGAGGTGTCCAGTTTGGAGACTTAGATGACCAAGCACCAGCCTCCCAGAATTTTCTTTTTCTGAATTTCCCACTGGGCCCGTGCAACCAGGCATGGGTCACTTCCATGCATTTCTGAACTTTGGCACCTCGTGCAGATGGTGGCTGAGAATTTTATGCTGAGCTCGAGTTGAATAGCTTCCTGTCACAGCCAGCACAACCCAGGCCAGTGTCTCCTGTCTGTGCCATGTCTTTGATCGTTATTTCTACTGGGCTCCCTTGGTTTTGCGCTCTTAAAATGGTGGAGTTATCTTGCTCATCTGCTAGTTAACAACTCGGACGGAGAAGGGATGACAGTGCCTGATGAAGCATTTGGAAGGACAGAGCCATTAACATGACAGCATGCTGATGCCAGATGTTGGGCAAAAACAAACGTTGTCTGTAAACTTACCCAATGACTGACACACAAAAGAATATTGAGTTATTTATTTGTAGAGCACTTACTACATATTTGGGCTCCATATGCACTATTCGAAATTCTCATCATGGGGGTGCATGGGTGGCTCAGTCGGTTAAGTGTCGGACCCTTGGTTTCGGCTCAGGTCATGATTTCACTGTTCGTGAGTCGGAGCCCCACATCGGGCTCTGGGCTGATAGCTCAGAGCCTGGAGCCTGCTTTGGATTCTGTGTTTCCCTCTCTCTCTGCCCCTCCCCCCCCCCGAAAATAAATAAATCAACTTAAAAAACAAAGAGAAGCATCCAACTTTGGCTCAGGTCATGATCTCACGGTTCATGAATTTGAGCCCCTCGTCAGGCTCTTCATTGACCGCTCAGTCTGGAGCCTGCCTCGGATTCTGTCTCTCTCTCTCTCTCTCTTGCCCTCTCCTGCTTGTGCTCTCTCTCGCTCTCTCAAACATAAGTAAATAAACATTTTAAAATTCAATTAAAATAGTAATGGTGAAAAAGGAATTTTCATCATAACCTGGTTAATCAGATAGCATCTCCCTATGAATGACCAGAAAGCTAAGGCCCAGATGAGTTGGAGAACACGCCCACGTTTCCAACGTGGGGGATCTGGGATTCAAATCCAGAGCCAATTGTCACAAAGCTTTGAGCTTCCCTCGATATCACACTGTTTTTTTACAGAAAATATTTAGCACTTGTCGGCACACCAGTTGCCACTTCCCTTAGCAATCAACCTAAACTCTCTGCCCAAACTCGGCCACTGCCCCTCTGATTGGCTGGTCTGCCAGGGGGGGTAGCCATAATTTCTTCTTTTCTACTGCGCTCTATAAATTATTTCATCAAATATTTTTTGAGCCCTTCTCATATGCCGCACACTGTGTCTCGAGTGTAGGGGTGGGCCACCGGTTTACGAATACAAATTTTTTGAAGAACTCTGTAGTCTGTCTGTTCCATTCATCCCAAAACGTAGACGGACTGTAATTACTAAGTGACTCTTTTACAAACAGTGGGTCACGGCTTCCTATTAGAGACATCATTTCTGTGGTTTGCAAATAGCCTTTATCTTTAAAGTGAGATAGAATACAATTGGGAATATCTGTGTGCACTGTGGGGAGTAAAGGACCCATTACATTGGCAAGTTTTGTCTGTTATACACATACATTCCCATGGGTGTGGCTATATAAAATATACGTCTTTTTTTTTTTTTTTAAGTTCCTTTATATATTTTGAGAGAGACAGAGACAGCGCGAGTCGGGGAGGGGTGGAAAGAGAGGGAGCCAGAGAACCCCAAGCAGGCTCTGCACGGTCAGCACAGAGCCCTACTCGGGACCCGAACCCACAAACCATGGGTCTCAGCCAAGATAGTTTGAAAAACATTTATCTACACGAAAGGCTCTTGAGAGCAGTAGGGATGTCTTTCATTTTTCTGTCTCCAAATGAGCACGCCGCCGCTGCTCCTGTGGGTGGGTTATTCTCTCTAATTTTGAGAGAAAGTCCATAGCTTGTTGATTCCGAACGCCGACTTTGAGAATTGCAAATGATGTCCTGACGTTCTTAATGTGATTGTCTATTCCTTCATTTATCAACGCAGCATCAGACGGTAGGCTGTCTGGATAGCATAATTCAGCGACTTTTTGTAAAGGAAAAAAAATTTTTCATTAGTAATGTACTCATTTATTCTTTTCCAAAACACTTTTCATCATGTGGACATGGTCTTAGCACCTTGAATGTTAATTCTCCACTCAGATGATACTAGATATTCCTGTGGGGAAAATATATTTGATGAGTTAGTCTGGGGGGAAGAAAAGTTCGGAAGCGTATCTCTTCAGTATGATTTGTGCAAGGCCAATTTTGGAAGGTCGCCTGGGATAGGAAACTCCAGGCCAAACCCCAGATTTGCTGCGAAGCTGGAAAAAGTTTTGTAAAATAAACTCAAGGACAGGTTAAAATTATGAATTTTGTTAAATCATCATTTAGTGACCCAGAAACAAAAATATGGTGTAAAATATGGAAACCACACCCACCTTCCACAATGTACATCCAAGGCATTTCATTGTCAAGCTCACACGTATGTCCAGTGGAGACTGACTTTGAAGTCAGAAAAACTCGGGATTGTTTGGAGTTGGGTTGGAAGGGGAGAAGACTTTGTAAGTGAGAAAGGAAACCACAGTTTCAAGAGGAAATTGGTGCTAGAAATTGGGGCATCATTATTCCCCAGGGTTAAAGGCAGAATGTTAAAGATTAGATAAGGGATAAAAATTCATGTCTCCTCTGGGTGACGAGACATCCCCTCAGTGCTGGTAAATTAAAAATCAACTTGGTTTTTGCCTGCTACAAGATGTTTTGGCCCGGAATGGAATCAAACAGTGTGGATGAAAAGAAAAATGCCAAATATTCAGTTTGCTTGGAAGTGCTTGTCTCCTCCCCACGGGTAGAGCCTGAACTTGCTTGGGTTGGTCAACACTCAACATTTTCTTTTGCCTCACCAATCTTTCTTTTTTTTGTTTTGTTTTGTTTTGTTTTGTTTTGTTTTGTTTTTGAGAAATCTTTGCAAGTCTCAATTGAGAAGTATGCATGGATTACAAATTGTTGGACTAGAATTTGTGATCAGAAAGGAAAACGAGGCTTTTGCGTTGCATGAACTGAGTCCTTTCTGACATTGTGATTGCCTGCGACACTAAATTTGCAATTAAAAGTGTGATTAGAGGAGTGCCTGGGTGGCTCAGTCGGTTAAGCATCTGACTCTTAATTTTGGCTCAGGTCATAACCTCACAGTTCCTGAGATTGAGCCCCCAGTCGGGCTCTGCAGTAACAGCTCGGAGCCTGCTTGGGATTCTCTCTCTCTCCCCCACCTCTCTCTCTGCCCTTCTCCTGCTCCCTCTCTCTCCTTCTCTCTCTGTCTCTCAAAATAAATAAACTTAAAAAAAAAAAAAAACTATGATCAGATTGACGGCAGAAATACCATGAAAAGTACAATGACCTGTTCCGAAATCTCACAGGATCATACGCTCGAAGTGGCCTATGTAAGTGCAGAATTTTAAGGCGGTAAATAGCGATTCCCAAAAGCCCTAAAAATGCCCCAGCTGATTTTTCCTCATTTACTCTTGAGCTTTCATTGAAACACAAGGAGAAACCAGAAGGGACAAGCTGAGGGACATCCTCTTCATCCAAGAGGCACCCCTCCTTTTGCTTACACATAGTATTTTATCCAGGGTATTGAAATGTTTATGTCACATGCCATCCCCCCATATCCTCTTCAATTATAGAAAAGACAGCTGGAAGAGAATAAAGACTTATCAGCATCAATTACCTAGCCGTTTCTGTTCGTGGCTTTATGACTCATTGAATGAGCTCTCTTTCACATGGTGACTACGGGGGAACTCTTCTTACAATGTGTCGTGCTTTTGCCTAGCCGCCTGGTCTCATCTCACATTCACCGACTCCCAAGTAGTGGCACAGAGAAAATCTGGTCTCCTCAGTCTCCAAGACCTTATGAAACAGACACGATATGCACACGAGAAAATGACCTGAAAGGCTACCTCTAACGCTAACGTTCATTTTGCTGTAAGAAAAACGTTCTCCAGTAATCAAGGTCCTGCTGATAACTTTCTTCCCTGGATTGCAGACCTTGTCAACATGGGAAAAGCATCCAACCGTTTGCTTAAAATCGTGCTCTGTGATTCCTTGCTAAGAAAGATCCCACTATCACCGGGCAGTGGCAGCCCTCCAAAATCAATCACAGACACCAGGGTGATTCTCACCCAAACTTGGTCTCAAGGTTACAACACATCAGGTGAACAGCCCCTGACCTTCTAGGGGCCCTCCCAGGTTCACTTTGGCCTCTGATGAGCTAATACGTGCAACAAGACTGTACATGTTTGGGTAATTTACTTATTAAGAACATTAAAAGCTTTTGGCTCTTTGACATCCAAAGAAAAAGCAAAGCAATCAAGTGACTCCTGACCCTCGCTTATCAGATGACGGATGTCATGCTGTCAAGGCCTCATCGCTGACCACGTGAGGAAGGCCACATTTTATGGGTGTTTACAGCAGTTTAAGGTTCCCACTGCCAATCTGTGTCAACACCAGGCCATGCAGGGCAACCAGCCCAGTTAGCGAGGCCAGGCATAAAAAGAAAAGCAATGGACAGAAATCCTTATCTAATTAAAGATCACATCTTCATTTCCACACACACACACACACACATGCGCGCACACACACACACACACACACACACACACAACTTTTTAAAATCAAAGGGAACCAAACAGAGGAAAGCGATCCTCCTTTGTAACTGTCCCTACATGGTCACCAGTAGTCGGGTGTCGATCGCGTTAAATATTGAAATATTACAGAGGGTACCAGTGAGTCAGGCTGAACTCCACGAGTACCTGGAGAACGAGATCCCAACTTTTTGCTAAAACAACAAAGTATTTTTCCTTTAGCCATAGTGTTCAAAGAGAGAAAACTATCACCTTGTTCCAGTGAAAAGCTTAAGCAAGTTGTTGGACGGGTTTTGTGGGGCATGTGTGCGTTCATGTAATACTTCATAGCGTGAGTACTTCATAGGTTTTGTTTGTGTGTTTGTGTGTGTGTACATGCTCTCATGCCTGCCTGCCATGTGCACCCTGATTTTGTCTACACTGTGGGCAATCGTGCTACGATACCCCCGATATAATGCTCTCTGTCTGGAGTCAGTAAGTCTGGGGTTAACACTGAAGGCAAAACACAAATGGTTTTGGTTGTTTAAGATATATCTGCAATGCATTTGGATGCTCTGGTGGATGAGAAAGGATTTTCTTTCATGGAACTGAAATGTCTCATGTCCCATGCCCATATTTGTATTTGGTACTTTCTAAGAGGCTCTGAGAACACCTGCTGTGTACCTAGAAAGCACCTGTTTATTCTTTTGGCCATTGAACTTTATCTGTCCTAGTTTCAATTTTAAAAGTTACGACTTGCTAACAAGATGTTTTGTATAGACGGTGTATCTCTCAAGTCAAGTCTTCAGGCTGATACCCAGCTAAATTCCACATTGATACACTAACCTAAAGCCTCAAGCAATTTGAACTTGAATTATCACTCATTTTACACTCTTTTGAAGGTTAACTCAAAAGGAGATGACTGGGGCGGGGGGCGCCTGGGTGGCTCAGTCAGTTAAGCGTCCCACTTTGGCTCAGGTCATGATCTCACAGTTCGTGAGATCAAGCCCCGCATCAGGCTCTGTGCTGACAGCTCAGAGCCTGGAGCCTGCTTTGGATTCCCCTCTCCCTGACCCTCCCCCACTCATGCTCTGTCTGTCTGTCTGCCTCTCTTTCAAAAATAAATAAACACAAAAAAATTTTTGAAAATAACTTGGACTTACAAGTTGGGCTTTTATGGACACACGCGGGATAGGAATTCACCCACACTGTTCTCAGATGTTTGGTGAAAAACTTTGGCTTATTTATTTGCCATAATTCATCTAAGCCTTCTTTTTTTTTAATTTTTTTTTTCAACGTTTATTTATTTTTGGGACAGAGAGAGACAGAGCATGAACAGGGGAGGGGCAGAGAGAGAGAGGGAGACACAGAATCGGAAACAGGCTCCAGGCTCCGAGCCATCAGCCCAGAGCCCGACGCGGGGCTTGAACTCACGGACCGCGAGATCGTGACCTGGCTGAGGTCGGACGCTTAACCGACTGCGCCACCCAGGCGCCCCTCATCTAAGCCTTCTTGAAGAACTTTTCTTCCCCCACCTCCCTGACACTCCCTTCCCCCCACCCCCCGTACACTCAGCCCCCTGGGTCGTATGCGAAGAGAAAGAAAGTGACCTTGCCAAGTTTCAGAGTGAGAGCCCATCTCTGCTTGAAAGTCATTGCTTTCTGGTAACTAAGCATCTCTCAGATAAATGCTCAGTCTTTCGGGATCCCTCCCCTTCTCCGTTCCTTCTGGAGATTGCGTCTGCGAATGAGGAGGCTCTCCGTCTTTGGAACAGGGGGAAGATGGCGGGCCAGACTCACGTAGGGACTCTGGGTGTACCTGGAGCCTGATCAGGACTGGCAGGTCTGGCCCCACTCCTCGACGGGCAGGATGTCCTTTCTCGTATTTTCACATGTCAGACTTCGGGTCTCAGAGGTTCCATGAACCACTGCATCTTTATTCTGACTCTAGACCTCTGCTAGCTCACTGCCCAACCCAATACATCTCCTCGTGGAGGATTGTGGGAAATTCTGAGACCCGACAGGCCTCATGCTCAGCAGGGAAGTAAGGCAGGCTCAGGGCTACATCTATGAAACCCAGATGCCACCACGTGGCTCCAACAGCCAACAAGGCCTTTCTCAGCAGAAGGAGATTTCCCAGACTAGGCCAAGGAACTAGGCAAGGCCCCCTTCCCTTTAACCCCCTAAATATAACGGGGCATTTCTAAAACCACATCCAGATCTGTTCACCCTATTCCTTTGCCCCCAGAATTGTAGCTTTGCCCATGACTCCCCTGGATAAGAATCACACATCTAGGTGGGCAAATGATCAAGTTCTGGCTGACGGGATATAAGTGAATTGGTCAAATTCTCAGGTATCCTTAAAGTTAGGGAGTGTGGTCATATATATATATATAGAGAGAGAGAGAGATAGTCTTCACTGGCTGGGATGTAGATGAGTTGGATAGAGCTAGAGCAGCTATCTTGGACCAGGAGGCAGCCTTGGAATGGGATCATGGAGATGATCCCCTCCACTCAGGTGGAGCCTGAGTCCCTAATACCGGAGAGGGCCATCCCATTTTCTCCAGGCAACCACACAAGAGAGAAATACATTTCTACCTTGTTTCAACCGCTGTTTAGACTTCCTATCGCCCAGAATCAAACCTAACCCTGACATATCTTCTGTGTCTCCCACCTGCCTCTGTCCTCTCCCTGAGTTAAAGAGCGAATTTCCCCTTCCTCTTCCTGACTTCCAAAGACCTCTCTTCTTCAGGAAGGCTAAGCCCCCTGGCTCAGCCTTTTTGACAGAGGACTGGGAGCCTGTGTCTGGAAGGAATGGGGGATATCTTCCAGGCTGGACGTGAAATAAGTTGGCAAGAATTTTAAGGGAATTTAGAAAAATGTGTTTTTTCCCACAGAGGCTAACCCGCTACGGAAGAAACGGCATCCAGTGCCTGACGTTAGAAGCTGAATAGTGCATCCCTCTCTCCTTTTGCAGTTCCGTTAGAATATCCTCCCCAAGGCAACTAAGTACTTTGGACAAGATAGGTAGTTGTGGTTGTGAGAAGGTAAGTGTGAAGTCACACACTAGGGAAGAGGGAAAAGAAAGGGCAGAAAGGATACACCATCATCATTTAAATATTCATATATGTTCATATACATGCCCACATGGGTGGGGGTGTGTGTGTATGTATATACCACACATACACACACACACACACACACACACACACAAACTGTACAACTGTGCATGGCAGCCTGCTGCCTAACAGCCACTCACCACTCCACTATGAAGCCAAACCCACTGCCCTTAGATAGGGGGGCTCCGCCCTGTCTTGGGTTCCCCCCCGGAGCTCCCAAACCTGTCAAATGCTTGAGATGAGTCACTCCCTGTGTCATGACTGTGTGGCTCTTAGTCACTCTGTAAATTGTCCAGAGATGGGGAGTCTCCATTCCTTGGTGCCAGTTTAACTTGAACCCCAAGTCAGCACTGCTTGAACCCCACATGTTAATAAATCCCTCACAAAGACTCCCAATGAATTTCTCTCCTCTCTCTCTCTCCTGGCATTGAGACCTCATCCAGCCATTCATCCTACTCTTCCCCATCGAAGGATCTAAGCACAAAATCTCAGCCCCTGGGTGGATGCCCTCTTGCCTACCCACTCCCATCTCATCCTGCACGAGGCTCCCCCAAGTTCCCAGGCTTTAGCCTGGCCTTCGTTCACCAGCTTAAATGCACCATGTCTCCTCCACCCATGGGGCCTCAACATGAGCTGTCCCCCATGCCTCAAATCTGGTACCCCTACCTCACACCCATCAGCTCTCAGTGCACCTTTCCTTCTATCCCCAAGTGGGACTACCCATTACACTCTCAGTTGCCCTCACTTCTCTTTTTAATACTTCACACGTCCAACACTTTTACCTGTCTGTGTGCTAGATCTGTGTATACACCGACTCCAAAGAATGGCTTGATGATCTTGTGTTCTGGACTCCGCTTCATCCCTTGGAGACAGGCACTAGCTCACCTTCCCCTTACACTGCGTGACTGGGATGATGGGACCTCGGGGAAGATCAATGTTGAATGAATTCCTGCAAAGCGTAAGAAACCTTAGAGTTCGGACTCGTAGGCCAAATCTTCTGATAGAAGTTTAAACCAAGTGACATAACCTTAAAACTTTAAAGAAAGAGAAAAGAATATACCTAAGAAAATCACAGTTTCTGAATGTTTCCTTTGACATATCCAGGTTGACACCTGGAGGAATGTCTAAACAGTTGCCTAATTCGTTTTTTTTTTTTTTTTAAACCGGTGAAACAGTGAATGTTGGAGGGATTATCCAATCCGAGGCAGACGCATATGTTGCTCTGACTTGCCTGTTTGAATGCCTCCCTTCACCTTTGCCTAATCGGGCCATAGATCCTTTCTGTATGCCAGTTCTCAGGACTTTGGTGGCCTCTCCCTCGTCCTTTCTGGGATATAAGCAGAGGTGTGTGGGAGCCCGCTCGAACAGACTCCAAGGGCCCATGTCTGCTTCCCTTCCCAAATCTGCTCTCAGGGCCTCGCATAGTAGCTCAAAATTGCGTATGATGGGGATATCATGGAAATCGGCCAACAGCACAAAAGAGCTTTAGTTCCAAAGAGCTGGTTGTTAACCTTTTACCAGCACACCACTGGAGGTCGGAAAATCCATAACCAAATGAAGAATCGTGTTTTCAAACGAGTTAATTTAGGGCCACTTGGCCCTGATTATATTTCCTCTGCGTTTCGCTGAAAAGATCATGTATAGCTATTTATTTAGCACGTTATTTTGAAACCTTGCGTGTGTTTCTTGGGGGAAACTCTTAAGCCACAGCAAGATGAAATAGCAAAGTAAGATTAAATGGAGCCTCCAGTGTGTAGAAATTTCTCGTTAAACTCAGAGTTGTTCATCTACTCTGGCCTCACCGATACCGGCTCTGGGGCTTCTAGGCGTTGTTTTCCCATTTGATTAAAAGATAAAAGTGAACGGCTGCTCCATTTGAAGGCGATGGTCAGAAACAATACAGGAAAAGGGAGGCGGAGGGGTTATTCCTGAGACACCCAGGACACCTGACCTCTGTACCCAAGGATCTTCCGTTCTGTTCTTCTTAGCACAGGCTTGTTCCGTAACTGTTCCGGTCTCTGCCCACTCCAACTCCTCTTCTCGTCCTCTTAAAAACCAGCGTTGTCTCATAGCAAAGACTTTTAAAACTCAATATTAAAAGGGAGAAGCGGAGACAAGTCAGAAAGCTGGCTGAAATGAATGGCAAATTGCGTGAATAATCTAATAGCTACCCGCCCTTAAGTTTTGGAAACAAGGAAGATTTCCTTACATTCACTTAACTAGCCAAGGCCAAAATTTTCCTTCCTCCTCTCTTCAGCTTTGGAATAAAACAACTCTAAATTTAAACTTACACCAAATCATATAAATTCTCCATCTGGAGCCCCGTTTTGATAATATGTCCTTTGGGATCGATCTCCCTCTCTGTCTTTACTTAAGCGAATTTATAAATTCGTAATGCGGTCTTTTGGTTCGTTTAATGGAGAGGATTGACGTGAGAGAGCACAAGTCTTCTGCGTCTTTAAATAGACCTGTGTCCCGAAGCACATATGAGCATTTTGTTCTATAAGAAACAGTCAGACGAAATGAAGCACGACCTCAGGATAGTGGGAAAGGAGTTTCATTTTGAAGATTTGGAGCCAATAAAGTTAGAGCTAACACGCGTATGACGTTTGTGATGTGCAAAATGTGCCAAGTGTCCCGCCAAGATTCTAAGAGGTACTAAGTGTTATCGTCCCTCCTTGCACGTTGAGGAAACCGGGGCAAAAGGGGGTTGAGATAACGGTCCTGCGAGCACATACAGGTAGAAATGTCTTGGGGCGCCTGGGTGGCGCAGTCGGTTAAGCGTCCGACTTCAGCTCAGGTCACGATCTCGCGGTCCGTGGGTTCGAGCCCCGCGTCGGGCTCTGGGCTGACGGCTCGGAGCCTGGAGCCTGTTTCCGATTCTGTGTCTCCCTCTCTCTCTCTGCCCCTCCCCCGTTCATGCTCTGTCTCTCTCTGTCCCAAAAAAATAAATAAACGTTAAAAAAAATTTTTTTTTAAATAAAAAAAAAAAAAGAAATGTCTAGGTGGGATTTGAACTCAGAATTCTGGCTCTCAAACGTGCGCTGTCTCGCCGAACATACGTGTAAGACAGGATCACCCAACAGCGGCACAGCCGAACAGTCGGGCTTTCATGGGTTTTAATGACATCCTTGAGCTACTTCAGCCACTGTCTGTGCGGAGTCCAGGGACCCCTGAGCGGCGCCCTGGCCCTTGTCAAGAATGCAGGGTCCCAGGACCCTGCATGGACCTAGCAGGTTCCTCTGTGTCACACACACCGATGCTGGAGAAACAGAACCCAAGGTGCCTCCGTCCCAGCCTGAGATTTCTGGGAAGAAGCTGTTTTCACGTCACCGTCTCATTGTTTGCCACACACCGACGTCGAAATTAACCAGTGTGTTAATTTTTTGTGTTTTGTGTGCCCGCGCGTTGATTTCTTCTGTCAAGCAACAGAACTTGAATTTCTCGCTGGCGGCGGATGTAATTTCAGCCAAATGGGAAGGATCGAAACAGTTGATGCTATCCACCTATTGCTTCTTGGGTGTGGAAACATAGATACTTTTGCAAACACACCTTGCCTCATCATCAACAAAGCCTCCATGTGGATGCCTCTTTAAAAAAAAAAAAACAAAAAACTGACCAGCTATTCTAAGAGTGTTGTATGGTGACCGATGGTGGCTACAGCAGTGGGGAGGATAGCATAACGTGTAGAGTTGTTCAATCACTATGTTGTATACCTGAAACTAATGTAACATTGCGAGTCAGCTATACGCAACTAAAAAAAAAAAAAATTTACTAGAAGAAAATCCAGACTGTCTTGTGGTAGGGTAAGCCTGAACTGTGTTCAAAATAGTTGGCAATGTCCAGATACTGTGATAACGAAAGCAATTAACATTTATAATTTCATTTATTTCTTTAGAAAATATTTATTACAGTCAGAGTTTGAATGCAAAACCTCATGCAATGGGTAAAGATAAATGGGCTTTGATAAAGTAATGTAATCATCCCGTAATGTAATGATCCAATCTCCAATCAATGGAAGATAGTAGAAAAATTTTTTTAGTGTTTATTTATTTTTAAGAGAGAGAGAGAGAGAGGAAGAAAGTACAAGCAGGGGAGGGGCAGAGAGAGGGGGACAGAGGATCTTCAGCAGGCTCTGTGCTGACAGCAGAGAGCCTGATGCGGGGCTCACACTCACGAACCGTGAGATCATGACCTGAGCCGAAGCGAGCTGCTTACCAACTGAGCCACCCAGGCGCCCCCAATTTTTTTTTTAAATATCACCACTTAACTACAAAGATCTTTCATTTTTTTAAAACAATCCAACCTCTAAAATATTTGCAACCTCCATAAGTCTATATCACTTAACAGATCTGTTATTTTGTGATAGTATGAGTGAAAACCCCCAAGAGATGCTCAATGCATATCTTGCATCTAAATTTGTCTTGGTTGGTTTTACTTATACAATGCCTTTAAAAATGTTGCAGAACAGCAGTACCCCTTCATATACATGCATTTCCTGTTGAAGACTAACCGGTCTCTCTCTGGTGTCCTTAGGTCTAATCAGTGAAGTCCCATCTCGTGTGGGGATTAGAGCCTATGTGAAACGGACATGTGATGTACAGGTCCAGATTCCGCACTGGAAACACAGAGAAAATGTAACAAGGATATAATCTACAGGATGTCTGGAGCAGGGGGTGGGGGGGACGATGAGTTCCAGGAACTCTTCACTAGAAAGAGAGCTTTTGTATCTTAAGGAATAAATAGTATCCTGTTGGGCAGAATAGTTGGAAAACTGTAATCTGAACTGTAGCATCAGAATGCTCAAATGTATGAAAACATGAAGGAATGTGGGGTGTTTGGGCAACCACACACAGCACTCCATGCTCAGAGTCTACAGTGAGCGCAACCCTTGAAGTACTTTCAAATTCTAGTGAATTAGTAACTTCTGAAGCTATAAAAGAAGATAGAAACAAAATTTCAGGGCTCTTGGGGATCCAACCAAGGATCGTGGACTTGATCTTGTAACTAACGGGGAGTTACTTAAGGTCCCAACAAAGAAAGAGTATCATATTTGTGTTTCAGAAAATGATACTGCCCAGGTTAACAGAATATCTGAATGTGAGCCAAGGGGGGTGGGGGAGTGGGTGGTGGGTGGGGGATGATAAAACTAAAGGGAGCAAATACCACTTGTTGTAACTAGAATTTTACATTTATTTCCTTTATGAAACATTACCGAATATCTTGAAGGTGAACTACTCATTGACAGAGTACTTCCTGATTTGAGTTGTATCTCAAATTACTCCTCGGACTGCTAATCGCAGTTCAAAACTTTTGGCAGTTTCAAGGAAAGGTAATCAAGTTTCAAGATAATTTTATTCTTGTATTAAATTTTTTAAAGAGGTCTCTGGGAAGTGAACTTGTAGGTTACAAAACCAAACAAACAAATAAGGAACAAACCAAATACATGGAACCATGCATTGGCCCCAACCAAGCCTAATAAGAAAATCCCATACCAGGCACTAAGGCTGAATCAAATGCAATTGTATAAAACCCAGGATTTGAAGAGGGATTTCCTTATTTAGAACTTTTATTTCCTCCTTGTTAAAATTTGGGAGCTTTATTTGCTGTCTTTGATATAACATGCCTGTAGGAAAACACAATTCCAAGAGAGGCCGCTTTTCAATAATTCCAGCTTCTCAAATTAGGAAAACGATACATTCCATAGTGTTAGAATACCCTACACTTTGGTAAAATGTAAATGGCTTCGTCTCCGATCTTACCTGTAGTTTCTCCCTACAGCCATCCCTCCCTGTTCTTCGTCTACAAAACCCCAGTGGTCTTCAGATAGTAACCTTCTATCCTTCAGCGAAGTCTCCGTCCCACAGTTGTGGGGTGAATCCGTCATAGAAATTATTCTCCCTTGGCAGGGCTTGATTTTGGAATGGGCAGTGATGAAATTCCTACCAAAGAGACCTGAAAGCAAAAAAAGTCAAGGCCTTCTGGGAAAGGTTTCGCGATCTCTGCCCTTGTTCTGCTTGTGTTGCTGAATGAAGTGCTACGTCTTAGAGCTGCGCTCTGTAGCCACATGGACGGGACAAGACCGCCATGCTGATCATAGCACAGCACAAAAATGCAGCCTCTTTGATTCTCAGTGATGCCACTGAACTTCTGAATAAACCAAACCCAGGGCTAGCACCCTACCTCTAGACTTTGTATTACATTAGATAATAAGCATCCTGATCATTTAGACCAATTGAATTAATGTTTCTGTCGGCAGCCAAACACACCCCGGTCAACGTCCTATATACAGTTAGACACGTTTCCATCAAAGGTGCTTTTTTGACTTCTGCCTGGTTCACCTTCCTGATTTGGTTACCTCTGGCTATGGAAGACACATCCCATCGGTACAGCGCTCATGAGATAAATGCCACAGATATCTCTTCTCAGTATATTTCACAGTATATTTCTAAAAAAGTGATATTTTAAGTTGTACAGTAGATTGTTTAATATTGGGCAGAACAGGAAAATCAATCAAGTGTGACTATGCCTCTATGATGGCAAAGCTGAAGATAAATCATTCCGGTTCCTCTGTTGGACTAGTCTGGGAGCAAGACAAGAGAGACGGGTAGGGGCCATTTTCATTTTAGGCATACCCTTGTCTCTTTCTGCAACATGCTCTTTCTGGGTCCTCATACTACCCTGTAGGTTTCATCGAGGAAATTATGACTTAGATTCTGCAAACCCTCCAATTGAGATCCAGAAAGGTGGAATGAACACATAGTAAAATTAAAGAATAGCACCCTTGAGATCTAAAACTTCTCCCACTGGACCATATTGTCTGAAAGAAAGAAAAGTCTGAGTGGTTTTATGTGCTAGTATAGACATTATTACTGCGAGCACAGTGCTTTTTTTTTTTTTTATTTTTTTTTTTCAACATTTATTTATTTTTGGGACAGAGAGAGACAGAGCATGAACGGGGGAGGGGCAGAGAGAGAGGGAGACACAGAATCGGAAACAGGCTCCAGGCTCCGAGCCATCAGCCCAGAGCCTGACGCAGGGCTCGAACTCCCGGAGCGCGAGATCGTGACCTGGCTGAAGTCGGACGCTCAACCGACTGCGCCACCCAGGCGCCCCCACAGTGCTTTTTTAAAATAACACCACCGTTAATGCGCCAAGGTTGAGTTGGCATTTCCATCTCTTTCCTGCCAACCCCCACATGTTCTCTGTGAGCAAAATTTCAGATTAAAGGTGGGTTGAGTGGAGGGTTCTTTGGTTGCAAACATATTTCACTCTTCTGTCGGGTTCAAGTTTGTGCATGCCGCATACATGCAAGGAAAGCAGAACCCATATAAATACGAGGACATAAAGTCATTTCAGGAAAAGGATTACAGAACGCATGGTGAAGGATTCTTCTCTCAAAATAAGAAGAACCCTACCTTGAACTGAATTGACAAAATGGAAGTAAATGGGAAAGAATTTCTCTTCATTCCTATAATAGTTAGGACTTTTTGATAGTAAGTGACAGAATCCAACTACAGAAAGCCAACTGGGCCTCAGAAACAAAATGGCTCCAGGGATGCTAAGAAGACCCTCCCTCTAGTCCTCCCTTTGGCAAGTATCTTCATGCCTGCCTCTTTCTTTATACTCTCTCTTGAAACCAGTTTTCTCTTCTTTCCTAAGTCCACATAGTGGGAAGCACTGCCATCAACAATCTACTAACTCAGTTACCCAGTCCAAGTTTCAAAGTTCCTAGAAGTTGGCTCAGTTTGGTTCAAGTGTCGGTCTTTGGGCCAAGCAATTTTGCCTATGAGAAGAAACTCTGATTGAGCCGTCTGGAGTCACGTGTCCTTTTTGAACCAATCAAGCATAGCCAAAGTGTACTGTCACCCTGAACAAAATGGCCGCCTTTAGTATCCCTCTAGTGGAAATGAAGAAGGAGAGGGTTCAAAAAGGAGAGTCAGAAAGGTTATAAAGTAATGCTTGTTTTCAAAATCGGTTGCATAATTTTCAGGGCCCGGTGCAAAATGAAAATGTGGGCCCACCGTGTTCACAAATTAAGAATCCTAAGATGAAAGCAGCCGAGTATTAAACCAAATGTGAGGCCCCTGTGAGTGTGGGGCCCCATGTGACTGCATGGGTCTTATGCCCATGACACTGGCCTTACTTATCTTCTGCCCTTCCCATCAAAAGGTCAAAAAAAAAAAAAAAATCTTGAGTCATAAATTTGATCAAATTAGCTTGCTTGTCAATAAACAATATACATTTACTGAGAGCCCACCCAGTAGATTTTCTTCTATGGATGTAGATTTGGTCATTCGCCGCAATGCCAACTGTCCCTTCCCCCCATCTCAATGAACGATTCCTCAAAAAGAAGTGTCCACAGAGAGCTGGAGTTTTCAGTACAAATTTTATCTTACCACATTACACTGGGAACAAGTAAAATAAGCTCCTTTATCTGTTTCACAAAACTTGATTCCATTTTAGCTTATTTTAATCTCAATTTTCTTTTGTTTCTATAGAAACAAAGAAATCAAATCCTAGCATTTTAGCATTCACACGAAGGGAATTTTCAATTTATAAAAATGGTCCTCTATTGTTTTAATGTCTAACAATTTCAAAAGTGCTGTTGAAATCAAGTTATTTATCATAAAATCCATAATAAAAAAATACCTCCACCTTCCCCGAGAAAAACAACAATGAAGAAAATTAAACTATATTTTAGAATGTTCTTGAAGCTAGTAATTCCACAACATAATAAAGAACTATAAGATGACACCTTGCTTAGTCGACTTGGTTTTAATTTTATTAACGTGCATTCCTTCTTTAATGATTACTTTTACTTACCTGATTTGTTGTTTTCTCATGGCCTCTGAAAACAAGATGGAAATTGCACCTGTGCCCCGAACGATGGCAATATTCTTCTGTTGAAAGTTCAGGAAAATATTTTGAGATGTGGTATTGCCAGCGGAGGATTTCACACACATAAATGTGAAGATCCAACTTTAGGAAGTGTTCTGAGGATGCAGTATGCATAGTACGCTGTGTTAGGGTAGAGTGGAAAGCATCAAAATGACTGAAATTAGCATCTCAGACTCACCATTAAGGTAGAAGACTTCAGGTAAGTTATTGATCCTGTACATACGTCCTCAGTCTCTTAAGCCACAAAATGGTGGCAAAATCCATTCATTACAGCGATTATAATAGCCACCATTCCTGGGCACTTTACAAACACGATCTCATACAACTCTCGGAACAGTCCCACTTAGGAAGTAATAATATCCCCATCGGTCTGACAAGTAACTGACGATTCAGAGGGGTAAGATTTGCTCAAACAGTAAGTGGCCAATTTGGAATTCACCCCCAACTCTCCGATTCTAATTCTTGTGCTCTTAATTGCTGCGTCCATCTACTACAGCAAGGAGAAAGTTCATTGACATTAATTCGTTTTCTCCCATTTGTGAAAAGCACTGGCTTTCAAAGTGTGGTCGCCATACCATCAGCCATGGCAGCATCAGTATTCACCTGGGTGCTTGTTGGAGATGGAAACTCTCAGCCTCCACCCCCTAGATACAGTGAATCAGAAACCCTGGGGATAAGGCACAACAATCTGCCTCACCAAACCCTCAGAGGACAGTGAAAAGCCATATACTCATGTTGAAAAGCCATTCTGTAAAGATGACATAATTGGGGTCGGGAGAGCTAAAAATCAGGGGCTCACTTTAAAAACATAAAGACACACAAAAAATGCAAGCCCCCAAAATACAAGTAAAACCTTGATGTATATAATGAAAGAGATCAACAAAATGCAGAGGAAAAATAACGGGGAAAGAAATGAATTTTGAATGAACTCCCTGCGAATCTGAGCAGGACTCTGAAGGATGCGTAGACTTCAGGGAGCAAAACTGGAGTTAAAGGTAGGGCAAGAGCGAGGGGAAGTGTGCCAGCAAGATATTTGATGCTCTCCTTTGCAGGGAGCAAGAAGATTGGGAGATAAGAAGGATATCAGACTGAAGAGTAGGGCTGAAGCCAAACAGAGACTTTGGGGTCTCTTCTGGGGGGGGGGGAATCAGCAAGGTTTTCACCATAGTTTAAGACAGGGAATAGCATGGCAATAGCTGTCCTTGAAAAGAAAAATCGGAGGGCAGTATAGAAGTTGGGAGAGGTGAAGGCAGAGCATGGTCCCAGGCTTGCTGAGAGCCTAGACTTCCTGTTCTGGCCAGAGCCTGAACTCAGACCTCACATCGTGTGCTGGCCTGAGAACATATCAGCTCAGACAGCTTAGGTATGAAAAAGGCCAATACATGATCCCTTCATCCTCTACGACGTGATCTTTGTTAGTTTTTCTTTTGAGTGATTTATTTCTGGTTACGAAACTCTCAACAGAGAAAACTCTAAACTTTAGAAAAATATGAAGATGATCACAGAAATCACTTAAATTTGGAGCAATGTTAGTATTCTGAGAAAAGCCATTTGAAAGGTGTGTGGGTGTGTGTGTGTGTGTGTGTGTGCGCGCGCATGTATCATGGATGGATAGATGATAGATATGAATAGATAGATGATAGATGATGATGATAGATAGATAGATAGATAGATAGATAGATAAAACCTTAATACAACTGTCTTACTTATCACTGAATATAGTGAGCCCTCGCCTATGCGGAAAAAAAAATATTTGAAAATACAAATCTTGATGACAACATAATGTTCTATCGCATGTGTGGTCTGCAGTTTGCTTAATGCCCTCATTGCCATCATTCTACACCAAACACTGCCCACAGTTCTACATTTCTAATCATCTCCGTAAGTAGATTTTTGAAAGTGCAATCGATGGTCAAGTCTATAAATATTTTAGGGATCATGTAACATATCATGAGATTGACCTCCAGGAATGCTGTACTATTTTGCTCTTCAATCAGTTTGTGAACATATCAATCTTACCAGAACTTCACCAGCATGAAGTATTGTTATTTAATTTATCTCAATTCATTCTTTTTCTAACAACATAATACCATTAGAACTGATATAACCCAGCACTTACGTTGTCTTTTTAATATAGTCTGACAGTGACTTACTTGACATTTTCAGAGTGTAGGCGATCCCCCCCAAAAGACCACTTTTCTGACAGAGTCATTGTCAGTCTATGAGTACCAACACATACAGTAGCTATCAATAAATATCCCAAACTATGAGAAACTGTAGAGTGAAAGGTCACGAAGACGAAAAGAAAAATCCCATGAGAACCAGAAGACAACAAATAAATCTGGCTTCTGGACCTACAGCAGATTCATTTATTAATTCGTTCATTTTGGTAATATGCCGGGTGATAAATTTGAAATAACATACATAAAGGGCTCCATTGATTATGAACAGAACACTGGGTGCAGACAAGATTTTCTTAATGCATGAGAGGTTAAGAATGATCGTTTTTGATGTTAATTGGAAGAATTCTCTGTAGGGTAGGTGCAGCCTTGACAAATGAGTTCTCAGTTAATTTCAGGGCATGGTAAGTGAGTGGTACACTCTTTAAAAACCAGTTTTCCTCTCATTTATCAATACTGTGCCCTATAATGCTATATTTAAAATTGCTTTCGCTTACGATTACTTTCTTTAAAAATTCAATTCAGAATGAGGTCAAGTATACGGCCACTTTGTTTTTCACTGGTTAATTAGCTTACAAAAATAGAAAATTTATTTTTATGTCTCTCTGGGTCGCCCTGAGACACTCCTAGGAATACACAGCTCAACTCACAACATCACTTCCTCTGTCTTCTCAGCCATTGCCCAGGTGAATTAGTCACCTTCTTTTCTCTCTCTCTGCTTCTAGAATTCCTTGCTCCCATCTCTATTATGTCAATTATAGCATTCACTGGAATCAGCTGGTGACATGTTGGTCTCCCCAGCGAAAACCCTCGAACTGTAAGCCCTTGAAACCAACGGTCATGGTTTGATTCATCCCTAGCATGCAACACGGTGCTGGTCATCAATAATTTCTTCTTAAATAAATGGATGGGTGAACAGATACAATAGTAGCCGCGGAGCATGGACACAAATTTTGCTTGGCGGTCATCCAAGCAAAAAGATGATGAGGACATGAACTGAAGTTCTTTTTTTAAGTTTATTTATTTATTTTGAGAGAGAGCGTGCGAGTATGAGCAGGGGAGAGGCAGAGAGAGAGAAAGAGAGGGAGGGAGAGAGAATCCCAAGCAGGCTCTGTTAGCACAGAGCCTGACGTGGGACTCAAACCCACGAACCACTGAATCATGACCTGAGCCGAAGTCGGATGTTGAACCAACTGAGCCCCGACATGAACTAAAGTGATGGTAGTAGGAGATAAGGTGTAATTAGGCTCTTTTATCCTGCCCATGGAAGTTTATTTTATTTTTTTAGGGGGAGGTGTCTTTTTTTTAATATTAAATTTATTGTCAAATTGGTTTCCATACAACACCCAGTGCTCATCCCAACAGGTGCCCTCCTCAATGCCCGTCGCCCATTTTTCCTTCCCCCCCACCCCCCATCAACCTTCAGTTTATTCTCCATATCTAAGAGTCTCTTATGCTTTGCCTCCTTCCCTCTCTATAACTTTTTTTCCCTCTTCTCTCCCCTGGTCTCCTGTTGAGTTTCTCAGGATCCGCATATGAGTGAAAGCATATGGTATCTGTCTTTCTCTGCCTGACTTATTTCACTTAGCATCACACTCACCAGTTCCATCCACGTTGCTAAAAATGGCCAGATTTCATTCTTTCTCATTGCCAAGTAGTATTCCATTGTATATATAAGCCACATCTTCTTTATCCACGGAAGTTTATTTTAAGAAAACATAGGGAATTTAGAACAGATTTTTGGAGTCTACCCAATACCCTTTTGCTGATTGCCTACCCAAAATCATCTTGCACTTTCTTCCTTACAAATAAAACTCTCATTTATTGGGGGCACCTGGTCGCTTAGTCGGTTGAGCATCCGACTTCGGCTCAGGTCACGATCTCAGAGTTCGTGAGTTCGAGCCCCACATCGGGCTCTGTGCTAACAGCTCAGAGCCTGGAGCCTGCTTCAGATTCTGTCTCCCTCTCTCTCTGCCCCTCCCTCACTCTCTCTCTCTCTCTCTCTCTCAAAAATAAATAAACATTAAAAATTAAAAAAAAAGAACTCTTAACTTATTGGAGCAGCACTGGGCCCAGATTCTTTACACTACATTTCTCTGGTCAGGGGCCATGCAGCCCTGCTCCAGCAAATATATGTAAACAAAGATCACCGGGTACTGCTTTCAGGAAGGTTCTCCTTAATAAGCAGATGTGTATTTCTGTGATCTTCCCCTTTCTTCCTGCTGGAGTGCAGACATAAGGGCTGGAGTTCTAGCACCTATCTTGAGAACATAAGAGCAAGCATCACAGGGGCGTCTGGGTGAGGCAGTTGGTTCAGCATCCAACTTCAGCTCAGGTCGTGATCTCGAGGTTTGTGAGGTCAAGCCCCACGTTGGGCTCCGTCCTGACCACTCAGAACTGGGAGTCTGCTTTGGATTCTGTCTCCCTCTCTCTCTCTCTGTCTCTCCCCTACTCATGATCTGTCTCTCTTTCTCTCAAAAATAAACACGCATTAAAAAATTAAAAAAAGAGGGGCGCCTGGGTGGCGCAGTCGGTTAAGCATCCGACTTCAGCCAGGTCACGATCTCGCGGTCCGTGAGTTCGAGCCCCGCGCCGGGCTCTGGGCTGATGGCTCAGAGCCTGGAGCCTGTTTCCGATTCTGTGTCTCCCTCTCTCTCTGCCCCTCCCCCGTTCATGCTCTGTCTCTCTGTCCCAAAAATAAATAAACGTCGAAAAAAATTAATAAAAAAAAATTAAAAAAAGAAAAAAGAACAAACATCCAAAAGAGACACAGACCCTCGCATCCGTGTAGCTGTCTTGTAAGTGTGACAGATTTTGTGAGATAAAATTGACAGCACTTACAGATAAATGTGGAAACTTCCAAGAAGCTGGAGGTCAGATGAAATGTTGGGGTCTTAACAGCAGGAGAAGACAATTTCCACTTACAAACAAAATTACTGAAACCAAATGGAAGGTATAGGAGACCTCATTCACAGAGAAAAATTGATGAGTCTGGATTTTATACACAGAGTTTGAGAAAATCCTGGTGAAGATAACAAATGCAGGTGAAAAAAATATGGCGGCCCAGCCTTGGGGTGGAGGAAATAACTGGAATGACAAGAACGGATGGGTTTACCTAAAGATAAAGGCTCTGGCAAAGAGAAGGTGATAGAGGACAGAATCCTGAGCAAACCCTGTAAGGTCACAGAAAAAAGGGAGTCATCGGAATTGGAAAGAAAACGAGAACAGTTCAGCAGAGGTTTCCAAGAAGGTAGTCCATGATGTAAAGTGGCAAAGGAGAAAGAACATGCACAAATTGTCATTGGATGGGGCGCTTGGGAGGTCAGAGGTGGTGGGTGAGCTAGGGATTCAAAGCCCATGATGAAGCGTTTGTCAATAAAAAGTGTGTGTTCAATGGGGCGCCTGGGTGGCTCAGTCGGTTAAGCGTCCGACTTCGGCTCAGGTCATGATCTCAGGGTCCGTGAGTTCACGCCCCGCATCAGGCTCTCTGCTGACAGCTCAGAGCCTGGAGCCTGCTTCGGATTCTGCGTCTCCCTCTCTCTCTGTCCCTCCCCTGCTCATGCCCTGTCTCTCTCTGTCTCAAAAATAAATAAAAACATTTAAGAAAATTAAAAAAAAAAGATATTTGTTCAAGCTTTTTGGCTAGGAAGGGAGAAAGAGAAAATACCACGTGATCGATACCTTAAAGATAGCAGGCTTCTCACTTCCCCCAGAGTAGATTAAAACCGCAATGTTTTCATTGGATAAAGAATATGGCATTTTAATATTTAATCATGTCCAATGTTGACTAAATCCCTACATTTCATATGTGTAGGGAATACCGAGTAGAGAAGACTCAAGTCATACTTGGGGCCAGCCAGCTTTGGCAGTGAACATGGGTTTGGAAAACAACAATCTTCCAGTGGAATTCCCAGTATAAAGAGAACTTTTAGAAACGCTATCCCGCCAGGTTGGAATTAAGAGACTGTGGGTTTCATGTTTGAATTCCGCAACAATTTTATTATGACTTTTGCATATGTTTGCACTTTTTCACCTACCTCTCTGCTGGTGAAAATTAGATGCTAAAAATTGCCAAGACCAGCATCGCTTAATACTTGGCATCAGCTCAGCGGGTGTTTTCCACTCGTCTCACCAGATCCTTACATTCAGCCCAACCCATGTTTTGGGTCTGCCCAAGTGTATGTAACTATGGCTCAGGGCGGTATCTCACAGCGTGTCAGTTCACCCAGTGAAACTCTGCAGAGTGGGTAACTTCAAGGGAGAAGAATTCAGAGAGGATGTCTCCAGATCCCCACGTGTTTGTATTTGGGCTGGCTTCTAGAATTGAAAGCATATGAAATCACCATCATCGTCGTCACTTCATTTTTTTTGTTTTTTTTTAATGTTTATTTTATTTTTGAGACAGAGAGAGACAGAGCATGAACGGGGGAGGGGCAGAGAGAGAGGGAGACACAGAATCGGAAGCAGGCTCCAGGCTCTGAGCCATCAGCCCAGAGCCCGACGCAGGGCTCGAACTCACGGACCCTGAGATCATGACCTGAGCCGAAGTCGGACGCTTAACCGACTGAGCCACCCAGGCGCCCCTGTCGTCGTTACTTCATACAGTTCTTAACAGCCACCAATTTTTCCAGCGTTAACCATGTGCCAAATATCTTATATACCACATTTCATTTACTTAATCCCCGCAACACCCTTCCCATGGCACAGATGATAAAATTGATGGCTGACGATGGTTAGTGACTTACACAGACCGAGAACCAGGAAGCAGAGGAACAGGGATTTGAACCCAGATGTTCGACCATAAAGCTCAAACTTCTAGTAACTGGGATGCACTAACTTTTATAATATCATCGTAATTTTCACACGACAGTTTTAAAAGAATTTTTAAAGCACATTACTCCTCATAATACCCCACTTAAAATGGGTGTAGTGATGTTTCATTATTTTTATTAATTTGACCCAAAGGAAACTGAGCCTCAGAAACGTGCCCTAGTCACTCTACAAGTCTACATTCAAGGCCAGATATCCAAACTCCAATCCCCTTGCGCTCTAAATTACTTTATACCGGAACATCGAGCACGTTAATAAAATGTGGCCTCTGCTATAGTGACCTGATACCTGTATTACAACTATTTTGACTGCGTGGGGGTTTTGTTTTGTTTTGTTTTGTCGTTTTTGTCTTTGTTCGCTTGTTTGTTTTGTTTTTAGTCATCAGTCGAAAATAAAAAAGTGTTCTCCGACGGTTTCTAAGAGGCAGCCATCCACATTAGAGATGGACCAACCGGATCGTTTGGAACAAGGCTCCGGGGTCAATCATTTTTAGCACCAAAAGCAGAGCAAACCATTTTTAGTTTACTATTTTGAGGTTCTGAAATGTTCAGTTGGGTTTGTTCCCTTTGGTCCAGAGCCAGGAACAGAGGCAGAAGGGCTCAAATACCAAATGAAAGGGTGTTCTCACAGTGTTCCTGGCTAGGACCAGAGTAGAAATATCAGAAAGCTCACAAGCAAAGCTGTTCTTCTGAGATTTCATACCGAACCTGCAAAAGCAAGATGTTTGGAGGGAAAAAAAAGACTGAGTAATTATCAGAAGCAAATTCAAACACCGCCCAGCCTGATGGTGAACTTTCCACCTCCATCCGTCTCAAGACCGTGTATCCACTCAGACGCACTTTCTTCTACTTCTACCTCAATGAAGAGGTGATTCTTTTATGAATATGTCGCAATCAGAGATGCACTTTGCCACTCTGGCTCTGTGCTCCCAGGAGGACATAGTTGAAGACAAATATTCCACTTAGGCTGGAAGTGCAGGCCAGGCAAGTGATGTTGCCAAAAACCCGATGTAATTGTATTCAGTTTCGCAAAAGCTCCTAAATTCTTGGCTTTCCCCAAAGTGGATTCCAAACACAATTTTTCATTAGATAAAGAATATGACTTTTCATATTTAATTAAGTCTAACCTTTACTGAATCCCTACATGTAATATGTATAGTTTATTTATTTTTAGTGCACCTCTGTAAAATGTCTACCAAATGATGTTGACCATTGGATTAATTTAGCTACAATCATAAGTTGCATTTCTAATGTCAGCCCATCCTTCTGGTCTCACAAAACCCTCTTTCCTTTATTTAACCATGGCTTGTGACTTCCTACTATTTAGCTATTAATTTTCTTTCTAAATTGACAGTGCAGGGGTTTTTTTCTAGAGCATTTTTGTTCGGCCTTGATAAACTCCGTTCAAGGGCACACCACAATAGTTGAATAGAATCCTTTCTAACTTAAACCAATAGTTTGGAAAAGGAGAAAATATTCTTCAGGACGATGAGAAAAGCTCGGTCTTCATCAGACCGACACATGCAGTAAATTTCCCTAGGGAGGCTACAGAATATTAGAACGTGAGTTGGGAGATCACAGAGAAGAGCGATCCCCAAAGCAGGTCGTGTTGAACATCAATTAATAGTTGCCACCTCAGAAGGAATTTGGTGGTCAAATAACGTCGAGAAGCACTACGTTCGACGTTCATTTGCTTCAGTGCTTTCAGGACTTTAAATGTGCTCAGGGTCCCAGTAATGGTCTAGAAGGGGGTATCATGAGCACCAGCCAATGGGACTGACAGGTGCACCATCTTTCCATAGGGCATCCTGTGGGGCTACTGTGCCTCATAACCCATTGTAGGGAGCCCTGACCTAGAACAACAAAAACCCATTGGAAGGAAGAACAATGAACCCCTTCTGACCTTGCTGTGGGTGCCTTAAATACATCATTGCATTTGACCATCACAACAACCCTATACAGTGGGTAGGAAATTGCTATTCCCGTTTTGCGAGCGAGGACACTAAAGTTCGACGGATGTGTCAGGAGTTACTGACCCTGGCTGTTTTGGGACAACACAGGGACCAATCTGTGACCTGCTGAACCAGAATCTTCGCAGTGTGGCCCAGGTGGATATGCATGTATGTAAAGCTCAACAGACAGTTTTGTTATACAGCTACGGTTGAGAACCACTAGAATATAAACTATTTCCCAATGGCCACCTATCTTTCAGTGAAAGAGCTGAGGTTTTGAATTCTATCTCCTGACTCCCACATCCAGTGCCGTTGCTACTATAATATGCCTTCCGTGAATGAGTCTCTGCTTCCCGGTGCCTCCAGGTAGAAATCTGGAAATTGTCAGAAGGTCCACACTGGCTGATCGGTGTGCTTTCTCCGTCATGGTTCAAGGTGGAACAGTAACCTCTAAGATAGCCAGGTAAACAACATGATTCTTTAGAAACAGAAGTCAATACCTTAAATTACACATTGAATTCTTGCAAAACCACCTAGGGACATATCTTATAAACACTGCATTGTTAAGTATGAATGCTTTCCTTTCCATTATCGAATGGAGGTATTGTTCCACTTTTCTCAACTGTTACATATGGATTTCGAATGTTTGGTGACTTGTCCTTAAAAATCTAAATTAAACTATGTTCTCAAATATAAAATAAGCCCTTTCCTTTGGCCTCTCTAAAATCCATAAAACTTTCCTTTTTCGCGTACAATGGTGACGTTTCCAGATCTGCTTGCCTGCCCTTTCATTCTGATTATTAATGTTCCTGCCCAGCTTCCATTTCTGCAACAAAACTGCTTGTTTAAAAAAAAAAAAATTGCCACCAATTATTAACCCCTTTGCCGCTGCTTTCTCTGACGGTGGGTAGCAATTGGACAGACTCCCAATTGAAATACAACGTTTGTCAGATTAAAGTGCCTTAAACTCTAATCGCTCGGCGGCGGGGGGGGGGATTCTTTTGCTATTTTTTCCCCCTAAAGCACTCGTTCTATTCTGTAGACATTTCCCACTTTCGATTTATCTTCTTAGGCTTTTTATGCTTTCTTCGGTTAATGAGGAAAGTCTACCAGAACTTGAGCAGGCAGAATGCCCCTCACTAAGACCACTCAACAGATAAACACACTTCGTGGTTATTCCTTGAACTTTGGAACAAAGCAAGCACACACGGAAACCTTCCCAAAATGTACCTCACTGCTCTAAAATGAGCACGTTTTCTTAGGAAAAAGGAGTGAAGGAGAATTCAAAAAGGTAATGGCTTTCCTATTGTATTTACAGGTCAAATGTCTATTTTAGGATACGTTATGCATGTTTTCATAATATATAATATTCACTCAGTTGAGCCTAATGGCTCTTTGAAAGCCATTAAACAGTACTAAGTAAATACTTTTTTTTTTTTGGTATGTGTGCTAATTTGAAAAATACGTTGCCTTCTTTGTAATGCACTTCTTCACAGTAGAACATACGTAGGCTGCAGAAGTGGCCCAGTGTTTGGATCGGGCAGTTTGTCAAGGGTGGGGGGCGGGTGATGAAGCGTGGTGGGTGAGGCTTGATGTTGCTTCTAGGCAAATTCTGGCTAGGAGCCTTTGAACACTGGGAAAGTGCACGCTTTGGGGGCTATTCACACGATCTAAGAGTTCCAAGCAATTCCTGACGAGAAGGAGCTAAGAATATCAACAAAAGTCTAGAAGACTTAAGCTAGCCTTCTGGCATCCAATGTCAAGTGCTTCATAAATTTAGGGCGACCTTTGGCACAAGTGGGGAATGCCAAAAAAGGGGGTACCACATTAAGTGGTCGCTAATTAATCAAATTAGAATAACTTTTTTTTTAATTAGGAATTATTTGTCAAATCTACTCATTCTATCAAAGGGGAACAGGAAGTCCAGACAGCTCAAATGACTTGTCTGCAATCCCAGAGCTGCAAAGAAACACAGCTAATGCGGGGCGCCTGGGTGGCGCAGTCGGTTAAGCGTCCGACTTCAGCCAGGTCACGATCTCGTGGTCCGTGAGTTCGAGCCCCGCGTCGGGCTCTGGGCTGATGGCTCAGAGCCTGGAGCCTGTTTCCGATTCTGTGTCTCCCTCTCTCTCTGCCCCTCCCCCATTCATGCTCTGTCTCTCTCTGTCCCAAAAATAAATAAATAAACGTTGAAAAAAAAATTAAAAAAAAAAAAACCCACGGTCATGGCCCAATTCTTAAGGAACCTACAATGTGATATACACATCCCTGATAAACTGTGTCACTGAATACCTAAAGTTGAGATCTAAACTCACGTATATCTATGCATTTTCCAGCTCGAATGATGGAACCACCTCAGAGGCCAAAGCTTCAGAGCTGGGAGTCACCCTGAACTCTCCCCTCTTCTTCATGCTCACCCCCCTCACCCCCATGCACTGCCAACCCCGAACACACACACACACACACACACACACCCCAACTGCTCTGCATTCCACTGCACTGACCTGGCTCAACAACTAGGTCAACCTTAAAACAACCTGTCCCTGGACCACAGACCACAGCACCAGTTTCCTGATGGGTTTTATCACCCCAATGGCTCTTCTCCACTCGGCTTTGGGGAAGCAATATTTCAGGTCTGCCTTTTCATGGTCTACTGCACAAAGCTTGAGCAAGTTGGCCATGAAACACAATTCCCATCATCTCTGCTTCCCTCTGCAATAGTACCATTCGATTTACTTCTAGCTTCTAGCCTTGGGTACCATAGCACTGACTACTGGCACTCCCTTCCACACCCTCCCCCACTCATGTGGGTTCATCTCTCTATGCCTTTGATTTTCCTGGCTCACCCACTCCAGTCTCCCCAACCTCGACCACTTACATAACTCCAACTCATGCACAAAGTCTTTTTTTTTTTTAATTATTATTATTTTTAGAGACAGAGCATGCGTGAGGGGGGAGAGAGACTGGAGTGGGGGGGAAGAGAGAGAGAATCTCAAACAGGATCCACGCTGAGCGTGGGCCCTGGGATCATGACCTGGGCCGAAACCAAGAGGAGGATGCTCAACCGACTGAGCCACCCAGGTGCCCCAACAAAGTCTTCATGGCCATACCACCACCACCTCTCCTTAGAAACCTCCCCTGCTGCCATCTATGCTCCCCCACCAATTAGGATCCCCCCTCAGTGCTCCTATATGGCACTGCACCCCTACATTTACTGTATATAATTCGCTGTGTGTGCTCTCCCCCCGGACTCCAGCTCTTTGAAATTGAGAATCATGTCTTACTTATCCTTGTATTCTAAAGGCCTAGCATGGGGCCAAATACGTAATAGGTGCTCAGGGTTTATCGGACAAATAGAGAAATAAAGCATTTGTATCCCAGATGATTGCCTTCCCCAAAACTGGACTATAGTGGGGACTATCATTCTAACCTAAGTAAAAGGAAGCAAACTTTCAATTCTATTGTCTGGCTTCTTTTTTTTTTGGAAACTGCTAGCATGTACATTTTTACTTAACATGCAATATCAAAGGATATGAAACATTTTAAGTGCAACTCTTATAATAATAGTGTGTGGCCCCTAGATACAAATAAGTCATCCTCTCCTAACTGGAAAGATCAACGAAATCAGGGGTGGAGGTGGAAAAAGGGAAACGTCATACAGAATACGTACTATTAGGAATTGTAATCTTGGCTTTGCAGGTGAAAAAATCTAGTCATGTGGAGGTCAAATAACTTGCCCAAGGTCCCAGTGCTGTAAGTGTGTAGGAGAATCAAGATTAGAACTCAGATATTTCCCACATTCTTCCCACTGTCCCAAGCTGCCTCAAGCAAAAACATCATCGCGTCGACCTTAGAGATTATCCCACCATCCAAGAATCTATGGTGAATTGTTAAAATGTTCAGTATGTGTGAGATTCACAACCTTGTTTATAATGTATTATATCAAAGCAAATTTCATTATTTCAAATGGCTTGCGTTTGATTTCTTTCGAGAAAAGACATAAAGAGTCAAAATAAAGATATAAAAATCTTGCCTGTGAGCATTGCTCACCCTTTTAAAGGCTATGGACCATGGCCTCTGGCTCAGAGAAAGCCCCAGATGAATTCTATGTTCCCTTCTCCTTCACCCAGTAGAACACAGCTTTGTAACCGTCCTTCCATTAACTACCTGTTGTTTCTTTCGCCAACCCCATCTCATTTTAAAATATCATTTTTACGAAGGGTAATGTTACATGGTGGAAAACTGTAAAAAATTAATGGATAGAGTTGGCATAAAGAAAATACATTATTTTGATAGTTTTATTATTTTTTCTCCATTACCCACTGACAGGCTTTTTTTGTTTCTATGGATATGTCTCATAGATGGCTCTATTCAAAACAAATCACTTTAACACTTTGATCATTGAGAAATTTAAATCAACACTCTATTTGCTTTTCCGCAGGACAAACCCTTCTCTAGAACACATACCTGGATTGCTTTAATATTCATTTTCTTTTTCTTTAAAAACAATCTGTCAGAAGCTTTCACAGATCATCATATGTAACATCATCTTAAAGGTTGAATGAGTGTCGTTAACCCATTAATCTAGTTTCTGAAAATCCAGCAACCAGTATCTGTTAGACTATGTATTTCTCTCACTGCTTTCTTTTGTTTATCACCGAATCTAATGCCTAAAACAGTGCCTGACACCTGGTAAGTGCTTTAGAAGTCTGGCTCGAGGAGAAAATATCCTCCAGAAATCTGAGCTCGGGCATCTAGGGGTATTTCTCGTGTACTTACATGTTTCTTCATAGACTATCAGTCGCTCGGTTACACTCTAAATTAAGCAAAAGAAAAGAGGGAAATCATTGGGATAACACAGAGCGTTCATAGAACCCCAAAGCTGGGCACTCAGGACGTAGAAGGACAAAACATAGACCTGAAGGACTATAGGTTGCTAGGTCATAGGAATTCATAAACACCCTCTCGTGAAGGTGTTCCTCCCAGGAAGAATCTGTTCCCAAACTATTCCCATCTGGGGTCTTTCCACTCAAAGTTCAGCTTCCCAGCCGAGATCACCTAAGTGGCTGAGTTGGGACTGTTTTCAACGCCAGGGATTGGAAGGGGGACAGGAAGTAGACTCAACACGAACATGGGACCCAGCAAGGGTGGCTCCCCCAGAGGAAAGCTCAGGTGGGCTTCCTGAACGAAGACACCAATGACAGACAAAATCAACGGACACCCACCGAGGCTCCAACAGCACAGGGGACGCACTTAGATTCTATCTTCTAACAGGGTGGTTGAATGTTTTTGCATATTAATTGTTGGATCCTGAGGTCTCAAAGTTCATTTTTTCATAGACGGTAGCGCACAGTTCTAGATTATTTTTTTCTACTTGTACACTCCCTCTCTCATTCTTCTGCCCAATTCCCATGCCCAGTCAAAAGCAACAGGGAACTGAATAATCAATTAAATATAAAGAATGAGTCACTTACATGGGAGGCTGAAGAAGTTGATTTGGGATGAGCAAAACTGTAAAATCATTATATCCTAGGGGCGCCTGGGTGGCGCAGTCGGTTAAGCGTCCGACTTCAGCCAGGTCACGATCTCGCCGTCCGTGGGTTCGAGCCCCGCGTCAGGCTCTGGGCTGATGGCTCAGAGCCTGGAGCCTGTTTCCGATTCTGTGTCTCCCTCTCTCTCTGCCCCTCCCCCGTTCGTGCTCTGTCTCTCTCTGTCCCAAAAATAAAAATAAAAGTTGAAAATAAAATCATTATATCCTAAGCATAAGATATAAAGTATTCAATTATACTAACTGATGAATACTAATTAGTATACTAATACTAACTGATGAATAATAGTGTTTATTAGAACCTTTTCGTTCATTGTGGATCTCCATTAATAGAATCCAAATGGTACAATTTATGCTCAGGTAAACATGAAAATAGGCAAATCGTTCAAAGAATCCATAAAACAAGACTTAGGGCAAACTGAGAAAAACACTATAGTGTGTGGGATACGGAGAAAAAAAGCAGCTGGTTCTCTTTCAGGGTCCAAAACTTTGCTCATGCTATTTCCTTTAATAAGTTCTTGCTTTCTCTTTCAACAGCCAGCTTACATACCTCCTCCTTTTAAAATATTCTCCTTAAAAAAAAAAATAGAAACAGAAAGGGAGGAGGGCAAACCATAAGAGACTCTTAAATACACAGAGCAAACTGAACGTTGATGGAGGCGGCGGGGAAAATCGGGGATGGGCATTGAGGAGGGCACTTGTTGAGATGAGCACTGGGTGTTGTATGTAAGAGATGAACCACGGGAATCTACCCCACCAAGAGCACACTGTAAACACTGCATGTTAGCCGGTCTTCAACCTCCATTGTCCACAACCTCCAGATGTTGTTTGACTCAGTTGGCCTCCTGCTTGCCCATAAATGGCTCACGCAGCAAGAGCACAATCCTGAGGCAGAAGACATTCCGAGAGATACGTGCCTCGGGAAAACATTTCCCAGGTATCTCCTATAATTTCTACAAATCCCAGATCACATAGCCAGACTTACTCAGCTTCTTGGACGTCTTAGAGTCCCAGCCTCCTTCTTCCCCTTTGACAGAAACACGTGATCAAATATTCTTTGATTTGATTCTGAATCTACAGTGTCTCACCAAGTTTTCAACAAAGGTATTATTTAGGCAGAAATGGCAAAATACCCAGCGCAATGTCTTCCAGTCATTAGCCATTTTCTCTGTTGAAATCCTAAAACCATTAAGAAGACTGTAAGTGCCTCAGTGGTATTCATATCATCTTTCTTTTCTAACTGAGCCCAGTACAGAGACATGTGATATTTCAAGGAGCCAGTCTGGTAGAGTGATTGAACTATAACATTTGAATGCAACTTAACTAGGAAACAAGTAACTTTTTTTTTAACTTTTTATAAAAATTACAAAGTCACTCAGAAACGGTCAAGTTCAAATCCATCAGGATGCTTTTCCCTGGCAAATAATGTAACCAGCAATCATAGATGTACTCTCCTTAGAAAGGGCCATAAGTCAGTTGAAGAAATGTATTTATTTATTGTGATACTTCCTTAACATCTTGAAAGCCGTGTGTCTCAGATTCCTTATTTCACCTTTATTTTTAATTTTTTTTCTTTTCAACGTTTATTTATTTTTGGGACAGAGAGAGACAGAGCATGAACGGGGGAGGGGCAGAGAGAGAGGAAGACACAGAATCGGAAACAGGCTCCAGGCTCTGAGCCATCAGCCCAGAGCCCGACGCGGGGCTCGAACTCACGGACCGCGAGATCGTGGCTCAGACCTGGCTGAAGTCGGACGCCCAACCGACTGCGCCACCCAGGCGCCCCCCTTATTTCACCTTTAAAGTTGAAAAGGCCCTACTGCGTGTTGGCAATTAATTACTAGAGTGACTGTTTTATAATGAATCTTTTTTTTCTATTTCTATTTGAAAGTACATGTAATACATGTCATAACTACAGATTTTGAAAAGAACATAGAAACGATTTTTTCTAATACAAACTAGTAAAATGAAGCTTGATTGTATCTTTTTGGTTACCGCAGGTGATTCTCCAAACTTCAGGGTAAGGGCGAGTTTGAGACTTTTATGTTCCTCAAGAGGAGGCTGGTTTCAAAACTAGCTGAGAAATCTTGACATAGAAGATGGACATCTTTACTTTCTGTAGACTTTAGGATTGTTAGAGCCTTCCATATTTCGGTCTATAATCACGTAACATACCTCCATAGAGGTTAGATTCTGAAGGTGAAACTGAATTTACCCTTGGAAATCCCTTAAGCCACCAGTAGCATAAAAGATGTGTGGCTGTGGGGCGCCTGGGTGGCGCAGTCGGTTAAGCGTCCGACTTCAGCCAGGTCACGATCTCGCGGTCCGTGAGTTCGAGCCCCGCGTCAGGCTCTGGGCTGATGGCTCAGAGCCTGGAGCCTGTTTCCGATTCTGTGTCTCCCTCTCTCTCTGCTCCTCCCCCGTTCATGCTCTGTCTCTCTCTGTCCCAAAAATAAATAAACGTTGAAAAAAAAATTAAAAAAAAAAAAAAGAAGATGTGTGGCTGTATGATCGTGTACAACAGTCTCATGTTGTATATGTTCTGGAATCACAACACATACAGCAAGATGCTCACCCTGTGAGCAGAGTATGGGTGGGGGGCCGCTGAGGGTTACTGAGGGGCTGGCAGATTCAAACCCTCCTCCAACACTTCTCACTCCCAGGAATAAACAAAATTAATGCAGTGGAAGGCAGAATTGGCTACCCTAGTTATTATTATTATTATTTTTTTTAAGGGCAAACAAGTGAATTTGCTGAAGTTAATAGACATGGATGCAATTCCACTGTATATGCAGGAAGGAAAGTGGTCAGAAAGACTACTCAGCCCACGTATGATCATTTATCTCACACTTTCTAAAGACACTTCAATTCCCCGTCAACTTTCCGAATTCTCTTTGGGTTGTATGACTGTAAAACTCCCTTGTAATGAAGTTGGTGAACAAAATAATGAATTACTCTGAGATATTATCATTCCGAATAGGCTTTATGAAATCATTCTATTTTTCTAATGCAAACTCATTTTCTAATACATACATGAAATCCAGTCAATATGGAAAGTTGTAAGAAACTGAAAGTTGTCCAAAATCAAGGTTAAGTGTGAAGGACAGACCAGTGGTCAGGAATACAGTAGAGGTCGAGGGATATCCACCGAATATATTATTTGGTGATTTTTTTTCTTTAAGCAGGGATTTTGACCGGGCCAGCCTATGTCGGGTTCCCATAGCAGTGCCCAGTCAATAAATGTCAGGTGAAGATGTGATGTATCAGAAGGCTCGTTCGAGGGGCGCCTGGGTGGCGCAGTCGGTTAAGCGTCCGACTTCAGCCAGGTCACGATCTCGCGGTCCGTGAGTTCGAGCCCCGCGTCGGGCTCTGGGCTGATGGCTCAGAGCCTGGAGCCTGTTTCCGATTCTGTGCCTCCCTTTCTCTCTGCCCCTCCCCCGTT
>NW_024412416.1:14906690-14936421 GCF_014898765.1 Herpailurus yagouaroundi
AATAAATAAACGTTGAAAAAAAAATTAAAAAAAAAAAAAAGAAGGCTCGTTCGAGAAGGTTTCGGACTTGGCTGCAAATTTAATGCAATAGTGCAGTCACAATCTAGACGTTACTGTTGTCAAGGATTCCCGTGATATTTTGGTTTCCAAACTTACCAATATTGAAAGTGAAGTATCTCAAGTAAGATGTTTTTTTGTCTTTGAACAAGTTGAGCAAGAAATACCATTGCCCATTGCATTATAATACATCAAAAAAAATAGAATTATCTGACGTGACATATTCCTTCTCATCATGATGACATCCCACCTTTACTGTGGCACTGTCATTCTTAGGTGACACCTGCTTAGCTTGCAACCAACAGCCCAGTGTGTGCCATGCCACAGCAGATGGCTTGAGGCGTGACGTGTTAATGGCAGTGATTACTTTATGAATAGTGACAGCTGATCGGGGACATAATAAAACAATAGTGGCTGCCATCCTGAAAAAGGTGCTAAGTAGGGGTGACACATTTAGTGAGGGCTACCCCTCTCTCTTGAACCTCATTATCAATTCCAAAGGGATGTACTGGCCAGCAGGGCAAGGGCAGGTTCAGACACAGAGGAAAGAACACAACCAGCACAAAGATTGCCCTCTACTCTAATTGGAGTGGGGGAGGTTACCCGGCTTCTAGTGTGCAAGCCATCCGGGTACACGTTAACGTGTCTTCTCAGTTTTACTCCTCGTTCGCCATCCTCTGACCTTGTGGTCTGCTACTCACCGCTTTTAAGAAATCTGGTTCCTACTTTTCTTTCATGCATCATCACCTTGAGCTAAGGTAGAAATCCCCAGGACAGAGTAGACAGAAGTCAACCTTTGTGTCTCATGAAGCTGTGTTTATGAGATCCAACAATATTCTGATCAGCTTTCTATCTTTGACTCGTACCGTTCAGGAAAGAGTAGGTGCAGGAAGTCACAGATAGGTTTCTGTTAAGGGTTATTCATTTAATCCACAATCTGGATGTTAGGAAACACAGCAAGTAAATTGGGAGTCCTTCCTTCTCCTCGAGGAGTATGAGAAAGACCTATACCTAAACAGTCAATTATAACCCAGACTGATGATCTTCTGTGTTGAGTATAAAATTAGCATGGGGGCCAAACAATGTCACCAATTTAAATATATGTGTGTGTGTAAATAAATGTACGTATTTATACCGCGTGTGTGTAGTATATATAAATATCGATTTCTATGAAGTTACCTAATAAAACGAACATTCAATATTCCAAGGAGTTTATCCAATCAGAGTGATTTCTCCTGGATTACCAACTTGCCTTCTTAAAATAGAGCTTTTTGCTGATTCAAAGGAACGTGAGGTCTTTCATTTTGTACCTGTTCTTTTGAGGCTTCTGATGGGTTTTGCTCTGGCCTTAATTGTTACCCCCACACACGAAAACATAGTACACATAAAGGCTTGGAATGACCTAAACTAAAAAGCACTATCTACAAAAAACTTTCTACTTCCTTGGTTGAGGAGGTGAAAAGAAACATTGCAATCGATTTAAGGTATTTATCCTTCAGCATCTGAGGAGGATAAAGGGCTGCGTCATTTTCATTTAAGTTCCACAGAGAGCATGACCCACGGGCCTCGAAAGGCCAGCTCATATCATGCCACGTTAACAGGCATCTCTTCTGTACATGGGATCTGCCACCAACAGTCTCTTTCTAAGTCTCAAGACCAAAACTAAGCGAGACTCTTAACACTGATTTCATCCTGCCCATTACAGTATCTTTCCAGAGTGACTTTTCGAGAATTACTGTGTGATGTCTGCCCTGGAGACATCTGAAGGTCCTGATATATTCCACTGATTTTAGTTAACCTAGTAATTAGTTTACACAGTTTTATGGAGATTTTACTGCTTTGGAGACGACAGTTTTTCTTCTCAAGATGAGTTTGGATAGTCAGTCATTTCATTTCATGGTTTATGAAGGATCTGATATATTGGTTAAAGATCTTCATTTAAGAATAGAGAAAAAATCCTCTTTCATTAAATGAATGCAATTTTGTGTACATTCTCACTTTCTTTTGTTATTGTTTTAACCCATATCCTGCGTGCGATGTTTACGAGGAAAAAGAAAGGGCAGTTTTGATGTATGGCTGAGTCTTATTAAGAATAGCAGGAATTTGGGGCACCTGGGTGGCTCAGTTGGTTCAGCGTCCGACTTCAGCTCAGGTCACAATCTCGCGGTCTGGGAGTTCGAGCCCCGTGTCGGGATCTGTGCTGACAGCTCAGAGCCTGGAGCCTACTCTGGATTCTGTGTCTCCCTCTCTCTGCCCCTCCCCCCCCCAACATAGTAAACATTAAAAAAAAAAAACAGAACAGCAGTTTTAAATATAAAATGCAGAGAAATGATTTAATAATTTCCAAGGCTTTGAAAATGTTACACATGGATGTATAACAAGTTCACAAAAACCCCACCACGGCTCTGTTAATTCAGGGAGCAAATATTTGGTGAGATGTGCCTTCTGTGTTCCTGACACTGTCCCAGGCACTGAGGCATGGCAGTGAAAAATAAAGTCCCTTCTGTCTCAAAGCATACATTCTAGAGGAGGAGAGAAAAAACAAATAAGTGAAGAAAGGTAAGTGAATAATTACAAAGAGAGGAGAAAGAATGATGGAGAGACCAAAAAGAAGCCTCGAGGGTGGAGAAAAATGTAAGAAACTTGAATGAGGTGAGGAAAGAGGCCATGCAAAAATTGGGGGGAAGAAGGTTCCAGAAAAAGGAACTAGACAGCCTAAAGGCACTGCCCCGAGAAAGAGTTGAATAGTTTTAGGCACGCGTTCATAGCATACTGAGTGAATACCTCAAGATTGCCTTAGAACCTGGATTTCATTAATTCATTGACATTAAAAAATGGGGGAAGTTTCCAACCGAGAGGCAGGAACCATAGACCGTCATGTCATCTATGTATATGAGTGTGTGTAAAATTTCTCAGGCCCAACAACAACAACAACAACAAACAACAAAAAGGACACTTATAGAAACTCTTCTCTCTCTTTTTTAAAAAAGATTTCTGAGACCCAGATAGAATAATCCATGTACAAATTACCTCTCAAAGCATGACAGAGGTTGTACAGCCAGCTTGCAATGTCAGATTCAGGTGTAGATAAAATGCTTTGATAGTGAATTTTAGGAAACAGCTTCATAATCATTCACTTTTTTCCTTTTGCAATTAATTTTTGACTTTAGGAATAGAACATGAATATTGTATTATAAAAACAAACAAACACACCTACAGTTAAAGAAAAAAGATTCTCATTGACCCAAGCAATCTCGGTTCCGTCCCTAGCTCCTCGGAGGTAGAACTACCCTGCATACCTATCTTTCCAGAATTTATGGGATGTTCTTAAATATGTTTATATGAGCCCATGGCAAATATATACCATTGTTTTATTGGGGGGTTTTTTTCATGCAAATGCCATCACGATGCATTGAATATTCTGAAATGTGATTTTCTCCCAATATGTTGTTGAGAGCCGGCCTCATTGTTACAAAGAGCCTTAACTTACTCCTTTTAACTGTTCTAGAGTACTCCCTCCCAGAGTATATTTACCCATTCCCTTGTGATGGACACTGAGGTTTTTGCCAAGTTTCTATTGCTGCAAACAACGCTTTTAAAGAAACTTACAATGGTTTTAAAGAACATTACACGGGAAATGCACATGAGAAAATGTCGCCCTTGTGTAGCTACCTTAACCTGCTACCTTTTCTTGCTAGACTTTCCGTCTTCTTCCCTTCCCTCCTCCTCCACCAGGACAAACATTAAACATCACTGAAAGGATGCTCCTGTGGCTCCGTGACACCCAGTCCCGACTCTAGGGTCAAACGGACTTGACTTATTAAGGACCACTCATCACCACCAAGCAAAGCAGTTGCAAGATTAGAGGCCATCACACTCCAATCTTTGACTTTCACCCTTCGTTGAAGATGATCCTTCAGGAAAACATGTGGTGAAAAGTAGTTTTGTCCCCTGAGCCAATAGAAAATTGGCCCTTGAGGGGACTTGTAAAGGGATTTTGTGAGCCATGATCAGAACAGCATGGGTTCTGACTAGGCATGGGTTTCAGAGTTGTAATAGAAAACATTTATTTGGCTGCAGCTAAACATCCTAACACATGTTAGCATTTGCGACCAGTATGCTCCCTAATTAAGAATAACGTAAAATCATAGGAAACCCTGTATCTTGTCTTCATCACTTTTCATGTATCTCTATCCCCCCCGGTCTTACCTCTCAAGTATAGCTACCACCAAAAAAAAAAAAACCAGGTTGATTCAAAAGTCCTGTTTTTCCAACCATGAACAGTGGTGTCATTAACAAGATTAATGCACATTCCAGAACTCAACACCAAGCATTTTCTCCTCCTTAAACAAATGCTGCTATTAAAAACTAATTTAAAAAGAAAAAAAAACCTAATAAGCGTGCCCCAAATAAAAGACCTGCAGCACGTCATTGGTAAGGTGTCGTCTGTAACTGATGGAAAACTTCAAATTTTTTTTTTTTAAGTGCCTTCTCTCTAGGGTTGCCTGAACTGTTGGCCATGGTTGTAGATTTTATCATGTTGGACAGATTTCAAGATGAAGGACAGAGCAGGATCTGGTTTTCCTCTTAGGTCCTCCTTAAACTCATGCTAATTTCATCTGAAAATATTTAGAGACATACCTGTGAGTATAAACCATCACTCCCTCATTACACACAACTAGGGATTAGGTGATTGCCACACAGGTAAAGATACTCTAGTTACTTCGAATTAAGCCTAGAATGTGCATGAGTTGCCCTTAGAAGAACTCTCAATTTACCAGTCGGGGTGTAGGCTTTGACCTCACATGGCCGAACTAATTGCTTCCTTTCCCTACCATCAGGCCAAAATTAAAAATTAAGAAACAATCACTCTGGCACATTGTACATTAACTTTCTCCCTCTGGTTTCTACTCGAGTTTTCCCCCGGCTCTGAAATAGACTCTGAAATGACACCACAGAAATAAAACCTGGGCCTGAAAAGTGATCTTGAAACATTTTCCATAGGACTTTGTAATGATTTGCAGAATTATTATACTTTTCTTCAAATGAAACGCACAAGCTCCCGCTGCCCCTTTGCTGAGCAAGGCAGTCCTCTTCGACTTTCCCCCTCCTTCCAAATCTATTTATTGCTTGTTGTTCTTGGCCCATTGTCACTTTCCATTTCTCATGATTAGTTCTTTATGATCGTGTGTTTCCTTTTCTTCTCCCCGCCATGGCTGCCGGCCCAGTTCTCTCCGGGCCCTCGAACTTCCCCTTGCTAATGAAGCAAGGGCTGCCTCCCGCCCTGGTTTTTGCCATCCAGCTGTTTCCTTTTTAAAGTATAAACTCATCTTTATTCAGTGAAGTTCCGGGGCCAACCTGACTCCTTTCACAGAACAGTTGATAATCTCACGGGGGATTAAGAAGGTTTGAAGAGAAAGCCATATCTGAGAAGCTTGGGTGTAGGCAGAAGGAAGGTAAACAGAAACTAAGTTCGTTTTTTTTTTAAACCTTCTGGAAAAAAAAAGAAAAGAACGAAAAAGGTTTTCCTGAATGTTTTCATCCTTGGGCGGCTCTTGATGGCAAGGTGGTCCTGAGCCTGTCCTCTTGGATGCCCACCCATAACAGCTTCATGGCGTCTTAAACCTCCCGCCATGCCTGCGTCACGGCTTCTGGCCTCTGAGAAAGTAGCCAAGCTAACACCACAAAACTGCATTGTAGGTGATTAGGTGGTGAAGGGTGCCAACCTGAGGGGCAGCCTGCCAAGGCAATTTACTGTAATGCTTTGACTGTGCGAGTAGGTTTAATCCCTCTTCAGTCTCCAGCGTGTCCTTGACATCATGGAAATTGCCAGCAAAGTTAATGTCATCAGATGAACCCTGCTAACTCTTTCAGAGAAGGTTCCCTGAACAAAACAACCTGTTTACTTTATAAGCTTTTGGATCCCCCCCCCCCACCAAATATTTCAAGAAAAATGAATGAGCCCACGGGTATCCTCTTTCAATAGGAGAGTGGCTAATTCTTTTTCTGTATTATAACTGATAAGACCTCATGTGACTGGAGACGTATATTCTACCCAAGCATAAGTTGAATGTATTGTATGAAAGGCCGAGCTGATTAGATAAAGAGGTTTATTTAGCAGCTCAAACAGCTCCGAGTTAAAAAAAAACTCTTTTAAATCTGAGAAACCCTCCCTTCTCTAAAAATATTTTTTTCTGATACAAAATTTCCAATGGACTCATTTTTCACCAGAAATAGAAAAGAAACAAAAACATTTTTTAAAAAGGAAACAGAAAAAGGATTTGTCATCACAAGAAAAAATATTTTGCGACTGCATGCTGATCGATGTTAAGCGGACTTATCTTGGAAATCACTTTGCAATATATCCCAATGTCAAATTGAAACTGACACGTGTTCTATGTCCATTGATATGTCAAGTTTTTACGTATATATCAGGTGATGTAACTCCATCTGAAAATAATTATCAGGTGGATAAAAACCAACATCTCCATTGGAAAGAAGTGGGATTACAATAAACCCAATAAACCGGTACAGGGTGATTTTTCACAAATCACAGTTGAACCTCACTCTAACTCCAGAAGGTAAGGCGCTAGAAAGTTAGGGTCTTTGACGAAAAGCCTCAAATTTTTCCAAGATAAACATTTGCTTTGAACTGAGCTTGCATCAGAATACGCATCCTGGATACTGGCACCACGGGCATGTCTCAGAACACTCTCCTGTCTTAGAAGGAAGAAGGCCTAAGCAGGGAGGGCAGATATTGGCTATGACATCATTTTCTCCAGTCAGCTCTAGTAAAAATAATTCCAGAATCTCCCCAGGAAGAAAGAGCCGCAGCCATCTCCTTTCCTCATCCATGGTTTCACACCCAGGGTTGATGAGCCCAAGTCCTGTAGACAGGAGTCCTACCAGGAAAAAAAAAAAAAAAAAAAGGCAGGAAGACGTAGGGCCCAAAGCAAGAGACATGCTCAACTGTGAAATTAATACCTGCCCACCATGCCCACCAGTGTCTTAGCCCCAAGTTCTTCCTGAGCCTGGTTTCCATTGCCTGTCTGGCCCTTTCATACCCCCTTGGCTGGCTGATTGCCAGCACCTCGAGTTCTGACTCCCAATGCACTTGATCCCAACCACGGGACTCTGAGACGCTCACTGTGCCTGAGACCGATCCTGACATCTGGATTCTGTTTGTCTGTCTGGCACCCATAGAAATACTGGCCCGAGGTTTGCTTTGGCCCTACGTGCCCCCCACCCAACCTCACCATCACGCCGGGAGCCAGACAAGGTATGGAGCCCGGGGGCCATAAGCTCACAGGGGCTGTGCCCAAAGTGTAAGCATTGAGAAATCAGGCAGGTTAAGAAAGCTATTATAGGGTACTGATAATCTCTCTATTTCCACCCCGAATTTGGACCACTGTAAATCCAACATACTAAAGTGTGGCAAGAACCCAAGACTGTGTCCCGGGGCCCCTCCTCCAAGGAACGGATCAGGGGAAAGGATTTAACAGATATTCCTCAACTGCCTCTGTGTTATCAACAAAAATGTTTAATTCTCTGTTTTTATTTTGAACATAATCTTGTAAGTATAAATGTGCCACTTAAAGCTGATCTCCTAGGGTGCCTGAGTGGTTCAGTCTGTTAAACGCCTATCTCTTGATTTCAGCTCAGGTCATGATCTCACAGTTGGTAAGATAGGTTCCCCATCAGACTCTGTGCTAACAGCATGGAGCCTGCTTGGGATTCTCTCTCTCCCTCTCTGTCTGCCCCTCTCCTGCTCATATGTGCACTCTCTGTCTCTCTCAAAATAAATAAACATTATTTAAAAATAAAAATAAAGTAGGGGCGCCTGAGTGGCTCAATCGGTTGAGCATCTGACTTTGGCTCAGGTCATGATCTCGCAGTCCGTGAGTCGAAGGCTGATAATTTTCTTTTCACTCTCTTCTTTTTTTTTAATTTTTAAAAAATGTTTATTTATTTTTGAGAGAGAGAGAGAGAGACACAGAGTGTACAGAGAGGAGGGGCAGATGGAGAGGGAGACGGAGAATCGGAAGCAGACTCCAGGCTCTGAGCCATCAGCACAGAGCCTGATGCGGAGCCCGAACCCACAAAGAGTGAGATCGCGACCTGAGCCGAAGCTGGACGCTCGACCCACTGAGCCGCCCAAGTGGCCCTCACTATGCCTTTATTTAAAGAAAGACCTGAAAATGGTAAACTGTTCAGGCCCACAAAACCTAGATCCACTGGTAAGTAAATTATGTATTTACGTCAAGGGAAGGTCAAATTCTGTGCGGACCATAGCTTTGCAGGAGTTCAATTAGAGAGAAGTCCAAGGAGAATTGCCTTGCACACCACATGGAAATATAGGCAGGCAAAAATCAAAACATCTTCTGCACGCCGGTCAGCACAGTATCAATGCCATGAGTGGGGATTTAACGTTAACAAACCGTCATCCGTCACGTTAAATCAATGTTGTTAATTTGAATGCTGTGTTTGTCGTTCTTGCTTGAACGCAATCTGTAAATTTGTTACAGGGTTGGTTGTTTCAGGACCATAAACTTAAGGAGTGTGCCTACGTTCAAGTTCGATTACCTAAGTAATACTAGAACATGAAATAATTTCAATTTAAGAGAAAGCAAGGAAAGGGAGTAGGGGCCTCAGTTCAGAATCCCGATGACAACTACGTAGCCAAAGGATCTAGAATTCCCAGGCACCCCTACCTCTAACATTTCAATCTTGTTTAATCTATTGCTTTGCTGCTACAGAATGAGGCCCTTCTGAAGCAGGAGCATTTATTTATTCAACACACATTTCTTTCTTTTTTTTTTTTTTTCTTTTTTGGGAAAGAATGTGAGCAGGGGAGGGGCAGAAAAAGAATCTCTTTTTTTTCTTTTTAAGTTTATTTATTTTGAGAAAGAGAATGAGCATGCAAGGGGTAGGGGCAGAGAGAGATAGAGAGAGAATCCCAAGCGGGCTCTGAGCTGTCAGTGCAGAGCCCAATGCTGGTCTCCATCTCGAGAATGGTGAGATCATGCCCTGAGCCAAAATTCCAGAGTTGGACGCTTAACCAACTGAGCCACCCAGGCACCCCAGGGAGAGAGCATCTTAAGCAGGCTTCACGCTCAGTGCCGAGCCAGATACGGGGCTCCGTCTCATGATGGTGAGATCATGACCTGAGCCGAAATCGAGAGTCAGACGCTTAACCAACTGAGCCCCCCAGGTGCCCCAACAAACATTTCTGATCATTTTGTGTGCAGGTCACTGTATTTGAGTCTGAGATGTGGTTATTTGCTATAGCTTCTAAGAAGGATGGGGGGAGGGCATAACATTCTCAAGGTAAAATCACCACACCTAAGTAAAACTAACCTCATTTCTGTGATTTTTATAAATGTTTATAGAATTCCAGGCAATGTGTGAAGTCTGGGAAGATGCTTAAAATTATGCTTTCCTTTAAGATTAAAATAACTTTGGGATTTTTTTTTTCTACATAAGTGCCAGAAAATGTTTCATCTTCCATATTCCGATGGGCACGCTCTTCAACCAACTCCCTCTGCAGTTTAACCTCAGAGATACTCTGAGGAAACCAACTAATTTTTAATATTGGGCTAAGCAAAACATAATTAGGAAGGCAAATTTCTGGGGGCTGGGGGAGAATCATCTGGAATATCCCCAAGTCAATTGATGTGATTTTACCACATCTACTGCTTAAGCTTTCCACTCTATTTCTCTCCTTCACAGGTAATCATGAATTGCCTGTAATTAAATAATCCCAGGTAAGTAGCAGCCGGACCGTCCTCCTGAGAATTGCTTCTTGGGTCTCCGTAATAAGCCTAGATCTCTATATACACCACTATTTTTGATACTTGGCATTCTTTCTCTTCTTCATCTGCTTCAAACTTGAGCAGATCTAAGAGCTCTTTCCCTTCGATCTGGAAGGAAGGAAGCTTCTGTTTTATATCTACAACTACATCTGGGCTCAACAGCTGATTTCCGGTACCTTGACCACTTCGTCCCCATCCCTCAAGGAATGAGCCCAAAAATGAAAGGTAGTTTGGCTATGGAATATCACAGCTCGACAGAGCCAGTGAGATGAGCTTGTCCAACTGGGTTCAAAGAGGTCACATAAGATTGAAAACATTCCTTTGTCTCCTTGGACTGAAACCTTTTCTTCTTTCCTTTTTATTTTTCATTTTATTTATTTTTAGAGAGAGAGAGAGAGAGAAAGAGCACAAGTGGGAGAGAAGGGCAGAGGGAGGGAGAGAGATAATCTTAGGCAGGCTCTGCGTCCGGTGAGTAGCCCAACGCGGGGCTCAATCCCACAACCGTGAGATCATGACCTGAGCCGAAATCAAGAGTCAGATGCTTAACTGACTGAGCCACCCAGGTGCCCCTACTTGGAGACAAACCTTGACAGGGCCTCAGGAGCTGAATGTTTGTTTCTACATTTGATTTACCAAATAATTATCGAATCCCCTCTTATAAAAGGCACTAAAGTAACAACGATGTCATCCAAGGAAATATACTTCTTATTCATATTGTTTGTTTATGGAAGCACATTAATCTTCCAAAAGATGCAATCCTTGATTCTTACCTGTGCAGTAAAAGAATGGCTATAAAAAAGGAAAATTGGGTGCCTGGGTGTCTCAACTGGCTAAGCGTCCAACTCATGATCTCAGCTCAGGTCATGATCTCAAGGTCGTGAGATTGAGCCCCAAGTCAGGCTCTGCACTGACAGCACAGAGCTTACTTGGGATTCTCTCCCTCTCTCTCTACCCTCCCCTCACAATAGATCAATATTTTTAAGTAAAAAAATAATAATAATAATAAAGGAAAATCACCTTGCATTAAAATGCCCTTACAAGACGAATCCTCTGTTTAGATTAAGTCAAATCTTTTACCCTCCCGTAAATCAAGTTTTCACTTGGAATTACTCACCGTCCTCTACCTGATTTACCCAGGGTAAAAATTCAAAGATGCAAAACCAAAAACGTCTTCAGTTTGCCATACAACGTGGAACAAAACCAGCACTGAGAGTTGCCCCTTGATTTTACCCTTCGATTTCTTTTTCTGACATGTTTCTATCATTTTCCAACATGTTTCTATCCTCTATCCCACCACTGTGATCCCTTATCTGGGAACAGGAGCAAGGCACAGTGTCCAGGGATCACCCTGAATAAAACAAGAGAAAGGGTTTTGTTTTTGTTTTTGTTTTTGTTTTTAAACAGAGGAGTACAAGTTACAGTTCCAGGATATCTGAATATAAATTAAAATGCAAATGAGAGTCCCCCATTATTCCTTTTTTAAGGATACCAGCCACTTAAAACGTAGATTTAGACATAGATGGTGCGTGTGTGTGTGTGTGTGTGTGTGTGTGTGTGTGATCCCTTCCTCTGACAAGGTCAAAGTGCTTTCATATATGAATTTAAAACCATGAAATGCCAGTGCAGCAGAGAATAGTATAAGAGGGAGGACACAGAAGCACCTAAAAGCAAAGTCAGAAAGACAGCTAGATTCAGATCTATTTAACCGCTTAGCAGCTCCATGATCTGGGGCAAAACCCTCCCATTATCTGCTTCTCAGAGCACAGTTATCAAAACTCAGTGGCATGAAAGAACCAAAGCATTGTGTTTGGCATAGAATACGTACTCAATAAGTATTATTGCCACATGGAGGGAGGGGATCTGGGGTGTAAGAGATTAGCTGACTTAGAGTCATTTAGCCCCTGTCTGCACCACCTCAGAATAAATGTTTGCCATGCCCAACAAGGGGTCAGGCAATAGCCTGTTTATCTGCATATTAAGCAACTATCATAAATTTATAAATTTTTTTTCCTGAACAGATTCTTTTTAAGCTATATTATCATCTCCCCAAGCCTGCCTTCCTCCTGCAAATGCCCTGACATACACACACACACACACACACACACACACACACACACGGCACCATTTACCATTTAATTGCCTGGTGGTTTTAACTTCCTGGAGAGACGAACACAGAGCTAAATATAGCTCTATCCTTCCCAACTAGCAAGCCTTTAAAGGAGCTAAATTGCCTTGCTTTTTACTCCCTCCCCAAACTTGATCCCAAGCTTTATAAAAAAGAAAGACTGAGGGCCTCCTACCATAGAATGTTTAGCAATTGACATGTTGTCCACTGTTTGAGAGGTTTTGTGTACTGGTACTTAATCCTTGTTTCGGTTACAACCCCTGTAGGGAAATTTGAGTCCCGTACACGAGTTCTTCATTTATTTCTGAGCCAAGATAATTCTAGGATTACCACTTAGAAAATTGGGAGAACTCTGTAGAGTTACCAGGCCGACGGTATCGAGAAAAGGAGCATGTGGACTACCTTTTTGGCGACAAGGTTAGGGATAGGTATTGTGGTTAAATCCCATTAGCAACAATCTTACACTCATTAAGTGAACCCTGGATGCTAACGGAGAAGCCTCCCCCCTCCCCCTCCCCATTTCCTCTCCTGCTCCTAAAGGCAGGCCCCTTCAACACAGTGGATTCCTTGCCCAAGAAATGCCTCTCTGGAGTAGATCACAGAGGCTCCCATGCCAAGTAGCTCCAAAACCAGAACATACTGCGAGGGACACATGCCATTCTCCAAAATTCTACCAGCACACCCCATTCATAGGCCGTCTCTCTCTCTCTTATTTCTTGGGTGACCTTTACGGCCTGGAAAGTATGCCTTTGTGTTAAGGCAAACACACACTATTCTGCAAGCATCGTTGAAGAATTTAAAGATTCTATTAATCTGATGTCTTAATTGTTACTGAGAAGAGGAAACAGGAGTGCCTTTGTTCCCCCAAATGACCACAGGCTTCTAAAAAGTGGCCCACGATGGCGGAGTTTGCATCTCAAATTGCAGGCAGCTCCCTGCACAGTGGAACTTTAGTGTAACTAATTCGCAGACGTTAAAAGGGGCAGAGAAAGAGAGTAACGTTGGGTAAGCCCCCAAGCAAGCAGTATGGGTCCACAATGGAGTTTTTATCCCACACCTCCGTTTCTCCTGAAGACACTTTTCAAGTAGTGGTTAACAAATGTGCATTTCAAGACTAGAGGAGCCAACCGGGTTAATAAATGGGGGAACCACACACACAGACACACAATGCTGGACAACATGCAACAAAAGAGAAAGAAAAAAATCTCGCAACGGTGAGAAAGAAATAGCAATCAATGTAATTCAAAGAGTACTCTGTGAGCACCTACTATTTAGGAGGCATTGAGAACCCGGACACAGGGGGAAAGAAAGTAAGGTTTAGCTGCTGTCCCCTAAGTGTTTGTTTCCACTAGGAGAGAATACATCAGGTATAGAAATATCTATGACACAGGCTGCCTAGAATCAAGAGGGAGAGAGCGCACCAGCTTGGCTGAGGGAGAGGCATATGGGATTAAAAATAGCTGCATGGAGGGGGGTGGCTTTGGGGTTGGACCTCAAGGACCTGCCAAAACTTGAACTTGACAAAATGGTTGAACATCCTAGTTGAAGAAAATGAAGATGAGCTAAAAGATGGAAGCAGAGAGGTGCGAAGACTTTGGGAGAAACGGTAATATTTTGGATCGAGCGTAGAATGTTTTGGAGCTTGGTGGAAGACGACATCAGGAAAAAAGTCAGTTGTGGGTGTCTTGAAAAGAAGGGCTTGCGCTTAATTCTGGAGATAAGTAGTTACTGATAGTTACTGAGCCCTGAAATAATATGATCAGAGATGATTATCATGGAAAAAAATACAGTAGCAGGCAAAGCTCTGCACTCATTCACTCCTTCATTCAACAGACATGAATTTTATACTTACCACGTGCCAATGCCTGGATCAATTTGTTCCAGTCCAGAGGGTTAAATTAGTTAAGTTCGTAACATATATGTTTTAATAAAGCAGGATCTATATAAGACTGGAGAACTTACTGGATGGGACAAATCAGGAAAATGGAAAAATAAGGTGGACCCCGAGGTTTAGGGCCAAAGATCATGGGAGATTGGGGTGGCGGGTACGTGCTGAAATAGAGAAGCCAGGAAGATGCTTTGAAGGGGCAGATAAGGCAGGTTCAGAGGTGGAGATGGTCATGGGGCTGGTATAGGAACTGAGGCATTCGTGACTCGTGTTCTGGACTCCCCTGCAGAGAGTGTAGCCAGTAGCTGGGGGAATTGGGAGATCTGGCAGAGGACAGAGAAAGGGGAAAGCCAGGAGTTGGAGGAATGCCCATATTAAAAAAGGAAGGAAGGAAGGAAGGAAGGAAGGGAGGAAGGAAAGGAAAGAAAGAAGAAAGAAAGAAAGGAAGAAGGAAAGAAGGAAAGGAAGGAAGGAAGGAAGGAAAAGAAAGAAAAAAAAGAAAGAAGGAAGGAAGAAAGGAAGGAAAGGAAAGGAAAGGAAGGAAGGAGAAAGAAAAAGAAAGAAAGAAAGAAAGAAAGAAAGAAAGAAAGAAAGAAAGAAAAAGAAAGAAAGAAAGAAAGAAAGAAAGAAAGAAAGAAAGAAAGAAAAGAAAGAAAGAGAAGAAAGAAAGAAGGAAACAGGGCCTTAAAGAGACAGAAGGAACGCCATCTTGAAAGGGGAAGTTGTTTCCAAAATGCTCCAGAAGATGGGAAGGAATGAACAGTGAGCATTTTTCAGTTTGAAACCATTTCTGATGGAAGTTTAAAAGGCCCAGAAGGAATCCATCAAAGCAAGTTTAAAATGTCACACAACCATCCAGGAGATCCCAGGAGCCCACTTGGTTGGTGCAATACTGGGAAATGCCCAGAAGTTATATAGCGCATGGGGGTGGTGGGTTTTTCTCCGTCTGGTCGCCCAGGCGGGGCCACCAAATTACAGTATCCTTTACGGACAAGCCTGCATAATGACTATCAACAGCAGAAGATGTGTTTTCCCCAGGGTTCAACCACTCACTGACCAGAGGTGACAAGTGTCACACACACTGTATGTGCACCTTCCAAGTGTTTCTAGATTTGAAAAGAAGCTGAGTTGGCGGATTTGCTCTTTCTCTCTCTCTCTTTAACATCTAGTATGACAAGGTTTTGAGTCTTTCTGAAGCAAACATTGACAGGAATACAGGAGTTTTGAGTCTTCTCCTCAGGGCGGGACGGAGGCTGAGTCCCGGGCAGAATGAACTCTGCAAAACCCTGTTTGAGGTTGGCAGCGGGAGTGGTACTTGGAATTTATCAAGACAGGCTGGGAGTTGAAAAAAATTGCAGTGCAGGTGCCTTACCTTTCCCTCCACCGGCTACTTTTCCCCCATCGCCTGCCGCCTACGAGTTTATTTACTGAGTCAATTAACAAAAGATAACCTCCCATGGTGCAACCATCAATAAATCAATCGTGTTAATACTATCTTGGAATGTCCCCCACTATTGACTTTCATATTGTTTACATTAGACACTTGAGAAAGCCGGAGCTCTTCAGCCAGCTTGTTTCGGCCGTAATGGATTCTGGAGGGGCCATTAATACATAGAACTCTCTCGACAAAATATTTCAGTTTCCCTGAGGTTCACCTGCTCGCCGAACATTGGCAGGGCCCTCTCCTTTCTCCCGGCTGCAACATCCTACAGATTCTGATGAATACTGAGGAAGGCAAACACTTCTGAGCAGTAATGGAACAGTCACTTTGGGCACACCTACCTCTTTGTGATTTGAATAATCTATTTCCACCCACCCCAGCCCCCCACTGTCAACAACCCTCAACAATCTAGGGAATCAAATTAATCTTCAATTATGTGAAAGAATTTCAGGAACGAACATGGCTCAAGTTACCAAGTAACTTGCTGTTGTGAACAGATTCGTACTGGAAGCAGCCTGAATGCAGGGACTTTTCAAGATCTTTTTCTCCCTCACTTAATAATAAGGGAAATCTTTCCAACCGGTGATAATCTCGCCACAGGGAATCTTTAAAAAAATTTCGAAAGCTAGTTTCAAAACGAATGCCCAGAAGAAATCTCTCTACATGTTCCGCCGGCTATGGAACACAAGGCGAAATATGGTCATCAGAAAGTTGGATCTCACGTTTGGTTTTTGCTTTTAGTACTTCCTCTTGAATGCCATCGAAAATACTTAGATCAGGTTTTCTTTTGGTTAGGAGTCGGGACTCCGCTGCTTCCAGACCAAGGTATTTCGTAAAGGCACTGGATATCCAGGGATTCCAAAGGAAGGGGGGCAGGGAATCCACCGGTCCTAAACCCTCTGAAGGTTCAGATTTCAGTGCTGGCTGCAGACCTGAGCAAAGTTCACTGCTCCCTTTTCACGACATGCTACATACTTTGCAAGTTCCCACTTGCTTCTTAGAGAGGAAAAAATGTGGCCTCTGAGTTCAGGTTGCTAAGGACAAACGGGGCCAATTTAACCATGCATTCCTGCTCTGAAAGATAGGCCAGTTGTTTTTCTCCCCACCCCCCACCCCTACCCCCGCGCCGTAAATACCAGAAGCTCTGGGTTCTCCCCGCACTCCACAAATACTTTTGCTCCAACTTCGAAGCCCTCTTTCGTCCATGGTGGAAATTCAGTTATTTCATTCAGTTGCTTTTGCTGCCTGCGTCTGACATCTTGACAACACGGAAGATTGTTGGACTGTGTAGCACATCTTCTTATCAGACACTTGGCTTAATTTTTCTCTTGATAATGGTGGGTATTTAAGACGCACGTGACTGTGGGACGATAAAAGAAAACTTTCATGATTCTGTGTCTCTCCCTTTTCTTTTTTTACTTTTTTGTTTTGTTTTGTTTTTACTTTGACCTCGAGATACATATGTCTACTTAAAGGTGTTTTGAAGAGAGCGAAGGAGACAGACAGGGCTTTGAAAGGAAAAACAGACGTCTAATTGGCTGTCTTTTGCAGACCCTTCAGTGACCCTGCACTGAATACCTCTAATGGAGACGTGTGATCTTGAAGCCTCCACCGTGATAAACAAATTCTATCTCTTCAACTTGTTTGGCAGCAGAATTCTTTATTCTCCTCATAAAGGACTTTTTCTGTAAATGAGTAAGGCATTAGCATAGGTACATTCTAGAAGGGGAGAAGATGGCTTTCCAATTTTATAGATATACTACGTTTTTAAAAGGGAATTTGGGTCCCTCATCAATGTAATTCACGTCCGTGTGTCATTTTCCATGATACTATAAAAAGCAGAATTCATTTGCATTCAAAGCCATAGTTGCTAACTCCAAAAAGTTCAGAAAATCAGTTAGGAGGCAACCAGCTTTACTCCTAAAATTAATAACCCTTATGGCATTGTTTTTGTGCAACCTTGGAACTTCCCGTGCTGTGAACCGTTTGGGTGCTCAAGGGGGAAAGTAGTAAGAGTCAGTTCAAATTCGTCTGTGCTTCAAAAAGCACATGGGATGATGGGAGGTTTTCATTAAGTGATGTGGAAATAGGAGAGGTAGGGAGGGGATATCCCCATTCCTAGTGTTGTCAAAGGGCTGCAAGGGTCACTCACCAGAAAGCTCTGCATTTCACCTCCACCTTAACTTCTTGGGGATGGCTGGGGTCGTCGCCTCCTTTCTTTCTCCCCAGGCTTTTGGAGTTACAGAAAGGTTGAGACCAACGTCACATTCTGGGATTCCAATATGTGTAAGAATAAAGACATCCCCAAACAAGGTTTTAAAAATGGGTTAGGCTTTAATATTTAATATTTATTAATGTCATCTGTGAATGTTCAATATAATAGAGGCTATCATTCCAGTTATAGCATATTCTTATGGGGAAACAGCGCAAATAATTTTGCATTTCAGGCGTGAATGTGGGGCTCATGCCTCCAAACCCATCCCCGTACCAGATCATGCTTATAGACAAAGATCAGCATGGCGTAATGGAAAGAGCACTGGTTGGGGCGCCTGGGTGGCTCAGTTGGTTGGGCAACTGACTTCAGCTCAGGTCATGATCTCACAGGTCATGGGTTCAAGCCCCACGTCGGGCTCTGTGCTGACAGCTCAGAGCCTGGAGCCTGCCTCAGATTCTGGGTCTCCCCCTCTCTCTGCCCCTCCCCTTCTCACTCTCTGTGTCTCTGTCTCTCAACAATAAATAAACGTTAAAAAAAAATTTTTAGAGGGGCGCCTGGATGGCTCAGTCGGTTGAGCGTCCGACTTCGGCTCACGTCATGATCTCGCGGTTCATGGGTTTGAGCCCCGCATCGGGCTCTGTGCTGATGGCTCAGAGCCTGGAGCCTGTCTCAGATTCTGTGTGTGTGTCTCTCTCTGTGCCCCTCCCCCACTCGCACTCTGTCTCCCTCCGTCTCAAAACTAAATAAACATTTAAAAAAAAAAATTTTTTTTTTTTTTTTTAGGAAAGAGCACTGGCCTGGAAGCCATGAGGATCTCATGAGGTTCTATTTTTATCTGAGCCTTGGTTTTCTCATCTAGAAAGGGAATATGTTGCCCCAAGTGGTCCCCCGGGTCTCTTCTGGTGTTCTTTTTGTGACCATGTATTGTGCTTATGACTCCTAGACGTGGGGCCTGTCATTCCAGCCAGAAATGGAGAAAAACAAGGCGAGGTAATCAGATACCAGTAAAGATAAACAGGCTTAGAAACACACACGTCAGAGCCCAAGTAAACAAAGACAACGATGTCGGACGAGAGTTACAACGGGGAGACGGGCAAGTGCCAGTGGACGTCCGCTGCAGCTAACTCTACCTTTGTTGGTCTCCTGACAGGCAGAGGCAATCATGGTGGCTCAGGGCACAGTCCCACAACGTCCATGAGACCCAGACCCGATCTCCCATCACCCCCCCCCAGCGGTCCAGTTCTTCAGCGTTGCCTAATAGGTGAGTACAGCTCACGGGAAGAATCATGCCCTTGCTTAATGCTTTTGATGTCACTCATTCCCCATCACAAAGCAAAGATCTCTCCTCTCAGTGTCTCCTACGAAGAAAAACATGAAAGCAACACCACTACCAGTCCACCTCCACACAAGTCTTTATGGTGAGTAAGCCCAAGACCCAAGATCAGGAAAGATCAAGTAGAAACAAAACTCTCTTTTCCCTCATGATGTAGGCTAGCTAACATTAATGATTAAAATATTGTGCTGTTTCGTCTCGGATTTCAACAGCGCTTGAGTCCCAGGGTTGAGGCCTCAGGCACTAAATAAAGAGAACACTGATTGTTGGAACTGGAAAGCATCTAAGCATCTATTAGCTCAGCCTACCATGAAAAGTAGGAATTCCTTTAACAAAATCCTCATACATGCCTATCCAGCATCTCAGTGGTAATAGCAGGAACAATGTAATGATGATCATTATTATGATAATGACACTTATTTCATACATACCACGTGACAGACACTGGACTAAGTACCTTGAGTACTGACTACAAATCAGCACTGTTTTTTGGTTTTTTTTTTTAATTTTTTTTTTCAACGTTTATTTATTTTTGGGACAGGGCGAGACAGAGCATGAACGGGGGAGGGGCAGAGAGAGAGGGAGACACAGAATCGGAAACAGGCTCCAGGCTCTGAGCCATCAGCCCAGAGCCTGATGCGGGGCTCGAACTCACGGACCGCGAGATCGTGACCTGGCTGAAGTCGGACGCTTAACCGACTGCGCCACCCAGGCGCCCCCAAATCAGCACTGTTTTTAGGATGTTGTATATACTAACTTCCTGAATCATTGTAATGGCTCTCACGTTATGCAGAAATCGGTGGAAACAGACAGGGGTTAAATAACTTGCACGAGGTCACACAGCTGGACAGAGAGGACCTGGGGAATTGAAAGAAAAGTCTAGTTCTGGATCCTGTCCCTCTAGCCCTATGGCACCAGTGGGGACAGGGGAGAGAGACAGGGTAAGGACATGGAGTATATTTCAACACTACTTAATAGAAAGATCTTTAGTTCTTTCTAAGAGCCAAATCTGCCTCTTTCAATCTTCGTATTGCCCACTAGCCTTAAACAGAGCAATAATTATTCCTTCTTCAGTTTGACAGTCCTTGAGATCAGGGGTTTGCAAACTATGGTCTGATTTTGTACGGGCCATGAGCTCAGAATGGGTTTCAAGTGCTCCTGTTGTTGAAAAAAACAATCAAAAAGAGAATAATATTTCATGGCACATGAAAATACATGAAATTCAAATGTCAGTAGCCACAAATAAAGTTTTATTGGAACACAACCGTGCTTCTTCATTTACACACTGTGACTGCTTTCACTCTACTGCAAGGTCAGAATTAAGTAGCTGCAGCAAAAAAACAGTGGCTCAGTTGGTGAAGCTGCCGACTCTTGATTTCGGCTCAGGTCATGATCTCATCGTTCGTGAGTTTGAGCCCCACATCGGGCTCTTCACTCGCAGCACAGAGCCTGTTTTGGATCCTTTGTCTCCCTGTCTCTGCCCCTCTCCCACCTGCGTGCACATATGCATTCTCTCTCTCTCTCTCTCTCTCTCTCTCTCTCACTCTCTCTCTCTCAAAAATAAATAAGTGTCAAAAAAAAAAAAGTAGTTGCGACAAAAAACTCTATGGCCCAGCAAATCATAAAATATTTACTATATGGGGCACCCGGGTGGCTCAGTTGGTTGAGCGTCCGACTTCGGCTCTCGGTTCATGAGTTCCAGCCCCGCATCGGGCTCTGGGCTGACAGCTCCGAGCCCGGAGCCTGCTTCGGATTCTGTGTCTCGGTCTCTCTCTGCCCCTTCCCCACTCATGCTCTGTCTCTCTCTGTCTCAAAAAGAAATAAAACATTAAAAAAAAATTTGTTTAATATTTACTATCTGACTCATTACCAGTAACATTTGCTGACCCTTATGTTAGATACCTGAAGGCAGTTCTCATGTCCGTTCTTTTTTTTTTTTTTTAATTTTTTTTTTCAACGTTTATTTATTTTTGGGACAGAGAGAGACAGAGCATGAACGGGGGAGGGGCAGAGAGAGAGGAAGACACAGAATCGGAAACAGGCTCCAGGCTCTGAGCCATCAGCCCAGAGCCTGACGCGGGGCTCGAACTCACGGACCGCGAGATCATGACCTGGCTGAAGTCGGACGCTCAACCGACTGCGCCACCCAGGCGCCCCTCATGTCCGTTCTTAAATGTGCTCTTTTTCTATGGTGAATATTTCAAATCCCCTTCCCTCCTCCAACCTCTCCTTGTCTTGAAAGCTATTCCCTGGAATTTCTTTAGTACCGTGTATTTTATCCTTCTTAAAGCGGCACCCAGTGCTACAATCCCACAATGGAATAGGTCTCAACAACGAAAAGGAATACACTAGCCAGATACCCAGTGGCAAGGATAAATCTCCAAATCTTTACGCTGAGTGACAAAACCTTACCTAAAGAGTTCTTATGATATGATGGTGTATACCTGAAATTCTAAAGCAGGCGAAACTAATCTATGGTGCGGAAAAAAAAGAAACAAATGAACATGAGAGCCAGGGTTGTCTATGGGAGAACAGGCAGGGATTGGTTGGGATGGGCAAAAAGGAACTCTCTGGGGCAATGGAGATATTGCAGAGTTTGACAGTCATTTGGATCACACAGTTGTAAACACTTGCCACACTAAATCTAAAGAGCGGCTTACAACTTGTACCTGACACTGTATCTGTCCCCACCCTCCCCCAAAATATTGTCAACGAATGTTGAACTCTACTTAATGCTCTTCATGCTGGAAGGTTGGGGGGGTGGGGAGGAAGGGTATCAACGCCCACAACCTATTTTGAAACGTGTCCCCAAATCAACGTGCAAACATCAACGTGATTGCACGGTTGGACAGAAGAACAGACAGATGACGAGGTACGGGATAGAGCAACATGACTAAAATGTGCAGTGTGGAACCTGGGTGGCGGGCATGTGGGTGTTCACTGTCGACTTCTTTCAGCTTCCGCGGTTAAAAACCTTTCACGGTAAATTCTCTTCTTCCAAAGAAAATTTTCATGATCAGATATTGAGGTGGGGGAGGGGTAAAAGTCATGCCTGGTGTGAACCAAAGTACTTCGAGTGTAGCGCAAAGTGACACTATGACGTCCCCTCACCTGGCAGTCGTTTTTGTGTTAACTTGTGTCGTCCTTCCAAGAAACTGTCTGGGTTCAGGTGTCCTTGCTTCGTTTCACCCAAAGAAGCGTCTAACTTCTGCATCGTTTAAATTCTGGGTCTGGGGGCGCCTGGGCGGCTCAGTCGGTGAAGCGTCCGACTTCGGCTCAGGTCACGATCTCACGGTCCGTTGAGTTCGAGCCCCGCGTCGGGCTCTGTGCTGACAGCTCAGAGCCTGGAGCCTTCTTCAGATTCTGTGTCTCCCCCTCTCTCTGAACCTCCCCCGTTCATGCTCTGTCTCTCTCTGTCTCAAAAATAAATAAACATTAAAAAAAAAAAAAAGAAAAAAAAAATTCTGGGTCTGTAGTTTATTACACAAAGATGCCGAAAATGAAAGGTGCCGAAACCTCCCCCGTGCGACGTCTCCGTCAAGTTCACCTGGGGAAAACAGCGGAGATGCCACAAGCGGGCTTGCGGGCCTCGTGGAGTTGTAGAAAGAATGTGTTTGATCGTGGCCGGGTTCCTGGCCTCCTGCACCTCGCCAGTAGGTCGGCATATGCGTTTCTCACACCACGGTCCGCTGTCACCCGACAAACAACAGGCTCGCCACTGTTAGAAATACCAGATGAGCATGTGTGCGTGATACAAATTTTAAAAAGTCCTCAAAAATACGCAGCCTATTCTCTGGATCCACTGTTTCCTTAAAGGACCTCTGCAGTGTTCAATCTGTCTGTTGCTTTTATGCAAAGCCAATATTAGTAGCAATAACACAAGCATGCTTCGACTATTTAGAGGTCAATTAGCTGGAAAATTCTGCTTTCTGAATGGAAGCTAAGAATCAAGGAAGCAAGCAAGAAAAATCCTGAGGGCGGTCAAATAGCTGCGGGAGCCTCAGGGCACCAGGCTTCCGTACTTACTCCTGGAAGAGTCCCGAAAGCCAACACCCACAGTCCTGTGATACGGATATTGGGAAAACGCTAACAAGTCTGGATTTCCAGCTCCTTCCTGACCAGATGTTGCACGTAGACAGGCAGAAAAGCAGCAAAAGTGGGAAGAATTATTACCCACCATGGGAAACTCAAAACAGACTATAATTTGGAAGGATGAATTTACAAGCAAAAGAGGCCTATGTTAATGTATGTTAATACTACCAATAAAAGAGGGGCGCCTGGGTGGCTCAGTCGGTTGAGTGTCCCCCTCTTGATTTTGGCTCAGGTCATGTTCTCAGGGCTCATGAGACAGATCTCCGTATCAGGTTCCGTGCTGACAGCACAGAGCCTGCTTGGGATTCTGTCTCTTCCTCTCTCAAAATAAATAAATAGGGGCGCCTGGGTAGCTCAGTCGGTTAAGCATCAGACTTCGGCTCAGGTCACGATCTCACGGCTCGTGGGTTCGAGCCCTGCATCGGGCCCTGTGCCGACAGCTCAGAGCCTGGAGCCTGCTTCAGATTCTGGGTCTCCCTCTCTCTCTGCTCCTCCCCCACTCATGCTGCCTCTCTCTGTCTCAAAAAGAAATAAAACATTAAAAAAAATTCAAGAAAAAGAATAGTTCCATAAGATATTAAAGAGGATCTTTAAAAAACAGAATTAAAAAAGGGGAGGGGCTATTACAGACACATTCAGGAAATGTTGGCCTAGTAGTTAAGGCTGAAACATTTCTATTATGATTCTAGCCATTTCTGAAAAGAAAGAACATTGGGTTTTATTGTGGGGTGTTTTTTTGTTTTTGGTGTTTGGTTTTTGGTTTGGGGGTTGTTTTTTTTGTTTCGTTTTGGTTTTTTCCCTTCCTTTTCCCACTCCACGCCTTTTTTTTTTTTTTTCCTCGTATTTTGGCCGAAACCTAGTGATGCAATTCTCTGTTCTCATCATAATGATGTCCACGGGTCTGCCCGCATCTTCTGGTCTAGGCGTGGCTCTGATTCTCTCACACAGGTGTTTCCTCTCCTGCCCCCACACTTGATAATTCCCTTTGCACAAAAATCTGTTTCGTACAAATTCCAGGCACCGTTTCTAGCTTCTGAGAACACCTTTTAAATCGTCCACATGATCGCTTTCCTCTCCGCTTCCTTCCCTTGGCACTCCCTAGTTTGTTTCACCCTCTGTTTCTTCTCCAAACCGCGTGCCAACATTTTACGCGCAGAAGCCACTTTTCAGTGCCTCCTGTATTTCCTCTCTCGCCTAGTGGTTTTGCACCCGTTTTTCTTTTTTCTGCTTTTGCTCTCCTCCGCGACGTTTATTTCATATCCCGAATCTCCACGCTCTCTCCTCTTCTGCTGAATCGAAAGCTTGAAATGGACAACCGCTAAAACTCTCCCTTTCCTTCCGCTGTACCATCCCCGCCATCTGGCCCTGAACATGGATTTCTCCAGAGTGAGCCCAGCAGCCTGCCCAGCGTCAACGGATATTCTATTCCTCTCCTTCTCTGGGCTGTCACCTTGACAGATAGCGCCCACCCACCTGTCGGCATCGAACTACAAACCGACAGACCCGTGTTCAGTCTTGAAATCCGCCTCTTATTCAATTTCTCTCGGCCTCCGTTTCCACATCTATAAAATGGACCTATATAATATCCATCCTGTCTCTAATGTCTCTAATTCTCGGGTCTGATCTATCTGACGGGGTTGGGTAGGGCCAATGAGGCCATGTTTCTAGAACCTCTTCATTGGTTGTAGAATGTGATTGCTTTATTCTTTCACTTGGGAACTTCCGTTCCTATTGAAGTCCTGGGAGTAGAGCCTCATTTTCTTTTACCGTCTTAATTTCTTCTTGGTCTAACGGGTATGTGCTCAGGCCCCTCTTACCACCACCAAATTCGCCAGCTGAGATGAAATTCACTTCCGGCACCACTGTTTTATCAGAACAAGGGTTGTCAATGGGGAGCCCGACGGGAGAGGGGTTACGTGAGCCTCAGATTCTCTGGCCGGAGAGCCGGCCCCATCACTTGCTAGATGTGGGAAATTGAGAACTTCTGCTAGGCTTTATTTCCTCAGTTTTCTCATCTTTCAAATGGGGGTAGCAGCGACCATGTCGGGTAGGGCAGGTGGCTGTGATACTGAGGCACAGTCAGAGGCCACAGGCCGCGCCTAGCACATGGTAAGCTCTCAGTGACGCGTGCCTCTCAGTTATTTGTCATTACCTGCCTTTTCTGCCCTGCCTTCTCCGTCGTAGGTCCCTTTTATTCTCCGTTTCCTTCTGCCTCACCTCTCTGCCTGTCACTCCCCTGGCAGCGGGCACTGCCCCCCACCCACACACACTTTCCGTGAAATCTCAGGGGAAGAGTTCAGACTTTGAAGCCTCCCAAAGGTCCCCTCCTCCTCCGGATTCTTTTCTGGCATCCTCCCTGTGTTTTCACTGTCCTCCTGATTAGAGAGTATGTCAGCAAGGCAGGATAATTTACTGATATATTAATTTGTGCTCCTATCTCAGCCTTTGCTGGCTCTCTGCTCTACAGAGGAAGCCAGGCCCCTCTGTGCCCCTGCCTCGGGGGAGGTCCGTGTTGAGAGGACAAAGGGAAGGCACCTGGCTTTTGTTTCCCCAGAGCCACACGCTCTGGAGGGAGATCGTGCCAGCCAAGAGGAAGAGAGGGAAAAGCCAGGAACTGTGAATGGAGAGAGAGAGAGAGAGAGAGAGAGAGAGAGGGAGGGAGGGAGGGAAGGGGAGAAGACCAGGCTCCTAGCAAGACTGTAGCCCCCATCTGCAGCCGCCCCCCACCCCGGGGAAGCAGCTAGACCCCAAAGAGGGTGGCTTTAAGTCATGTCTCGATAACTAGCCACTAGGCACAGGCCGAGAGGCTCAGCAAACATTCCACCAACTGTTCCCTTCACTCAGCGTGTCCGTGGGTAGCAGAGCCACAGCAGTAGGAAGCCCATGGGGCACCTGGGTGGCTCAGTCAGTTAAGCCTCCAACTTGGACTCAGGTCATGATCTCGACGTGGGTGAGTTCGAGCCCCACGTCAGGCTCTCTGCTGACAGCACCGAGCCCGCTTCAGATCCTCTGCTCCCCTCTCTCTCTGCCTCTCTCTCTCTCTCTCAAAAACAAATAAACATAAAAAACAAACCAACAAAGAAAGAAATAAGGACGCTCGTGCCGGCCAGGACGGCGGCGACCAGAGGAGAGAGTGACAGAGTGAAAGGACACAACGCCTGTGGCCCTCTCAGACTGTTCCGGGATCTTCACAAGCGTGAGAGCTGTTGCTCCCCAAGACACAGATGGGGAAGCTGGCTGATGCACAGAGAGGTCAAGCAACGTATCCAAAATCACACAGCTGGACATGGTGAAGCCAGGGGCCTAATTCAGGTAGAAATACTAAAAGAGGCCACCACCAAAACAACAAGCAACCACAAAAAAGGCCCCCAACGCATCGCAGAATGTGAAGACTGAAATGCTGCGCAGACCACAAAACAACAACACTGAAGCCGAAATCAGGAGATAATCTGCGTGCCACGGGACGTGGGGGGGCCGCCCCCCCCGGCGGGCCAAGGAAAGGCCTGGAAGAGCGGACCCACTTGTTTTTCCGAAAAGGGCCCGGGCATCAATGGCTCTGTGGCTCCTGCCGAACTGCATTCCGACGATGGAAATACTGTCTTCATTATGATCAAGCAGCAGCACATGCGGTCAGAACATAGAGTCAAGTCAAGGGCGTCCGGAACTCGCCCTCGTCCCCTCCGGTTACCCCGTCCGTGTACGTCATTTAACCGTGCCGAGCCTGGCTCTCACCTGTAAGATGAAGACAAAGAAATCCCCTAGCTCAGCAGTTCTCATCGTGGAGGCACGGGGCAGTAAGCAGAAAGTTATTATTAATTATTGTTATCATTCCACCGGCTAGTCCTGCTCAGTCCCACAGCTGCCCAGATGTTGAGCATCCTTGAATGTCAGACATTGCGCTGGGCGTTGAGGAGTCCCGGCCCTCAAGCCAGCCGGGATCTCATTGGAACAGAGACCTATGAGGGGGCCCTTCCAGTGCAAGGTGGTGAGTGCTATACATAGGATAATGCCAGGATCCACCTGGGGGGGGGCCCAGGGCCAGAGCCCCTAAGGAGACCGCAGGGTGGGAAGGAGGACAGGTTTCCTGCAGAAGTTAATGGCCCGGAGCCATTCACAACTTCACAAACAACAGTAACCTCTGTCTCATAGCGGGCGAGGAACCTCCCCACTCCCCATCCACCCTTCTGAAAGGCTCCTGGGGCCCAAGCCCACTCCGGATCCTGCTCCAGCAGTTAATCTGAGTTTTGAGCTACACAGAGCTTGCATCATCCTGGGCCCTGGGACCAAGCCAACAGCGGGGAAGCCAAGACGGCTCAGAGCTGCCGGCACATTCCATAAACCCAAATTTCCAGTGTTGCCTCGAAGAAGACGTGCGAGGGAAAATCTGCATGTGTCAATGAAGCTCGTTGACCAGGTGACCTAAAGGGGAAATGTAAATGTGGGATTCGGACTGGCAAAGTTCAAAGCCTCCGAGTTTGATACCCAGATAGAGATCGGTAAGCTATTAAGAGTAGTCGGCTTCCAAAATCCAGAGGTCGCGAAGAAATGCCCGCTTTGCACCTCAGAGGGACGACCAACAGCACCGAACAGCAGTCTCCGGGAAATGCTCTGCTCAGTTCCCAGCGCAAGATGTACCCGTTCAACGAGATGGAGAATGAACTCAACTGTCCCACTTCCCTATCATGTCAAAAATCCCTAAGACACATTCCGTCTCCAAGGGAAATGATGTGTTTGGGGACCATTTATCCCCCCCCGCTCTGGATGCAGGAGACTGACAGGAAGTCAAGTCCTCACCTTGACTTCCAACGGCTTTTCAACTCACGTCATCATAGACGTAGCATAAAACCGCGGTCCCCCCCTCCCCCGTTTTCCTTGGAAGTCTGTGTTTTGTGCGGGCACCACGATCGAGTCCGCTTGTCTATTCGAGGACACTAGAGGCTCTAAGTCACAAAACCCCGCGTATAGCCCATCTATCTATTTATTCCGGAACTCACTGGGAAAGACAAGCTGAGTTATCTTTAGCCAAGAAAACCTGAGCGGCATTTATGGGCGTGAAGTTCAGCACAGCCGTCCGACACAGACACAGGCTTGAAGAAAACGCATTACACAGTCTACGCAAATCCCCTCACCGCCCCGGCGGCTGGAGCCCAATGAATGGTCTCCGCGCTGGAGAGCGGAGTTCTAGAATGCTTATCTTCTCCCCAGCCCCCATCCCAACCCTCAAAGATTACGAACACAATCGCTTGTGACAGATTGCTCCCCAGTCTTCCGCCTTAAATTCTAGATGATAAATTCAACACGAAGTGACAGTCACAGCAAGTGTGCAGGGCTGTATCTAAAAAAACTAATTTTACTGAAGTTAGAACTCAGTGAACGAGAAAATGTGAATGTACACCTAGGGCATATCTCAAAACTTTAATCTCTATGAACGCCATAATGGTTATTTATGGCCGGGATGATATTAATATTTTAAAACATTTCAATAAAGAAGCGCCGTGAGACTTTCAAATTGTATTGTTATGCAAAGATAATAATATTTCAATGGGTCCTTCCCTGCGCTGGTATGTTAATGGAGCAAAGCAAAAAAAAAAAAAAAAAAAAAAAAAAAAAAAAAAAAAAAAAAAAAAACAAAAGAAAAGAAAAAGAAAAAAAACTGCTTTTGTTAACCGAGCAGTGGCCATAGCTAGAGTGCTCTGGGCTTAATTTCTAAGAAATAGCTCTTCTTCCTTTTCTTATTATTTGGGGGGTAAAAAAAAAATTTCTGGGGCTGCTATTGTCTGTTTAAATTAGGTAAATGCAATTAAGACGAGTCAAATATACACAGGCTCCAATGATGGGTAAAATTAAGGTCACCCTTGCAGCCCTAATCCAACCACATTGCTTAATCTCAGCTTTAGCCATTTACAAGTGGGCAGGATGGTAATGTCTCGCTACTGTTGGGGTTAATGTAGACTGATTGGGGGACTAGAGATAAATCCTGCAGGCTGGCTTGACTGTGCAAGAGCTTATCCTGACATTTTGGAAAAAAAAAAAAGAAAGAAAGAAAGAAAGAAAAGAAAATTGGGTTCCATTCCCCAGGACCGGTTGAGAGTCCCTTCCTTGGTTTCCTCTCTGCTAAAGCACAGAGGCAGAAGAACTTTTTCTTTTGAATTTCTGCCCCACCCTCACCGCCCCCACCCCAGGCCAGGGATCTTTGCATTTGCAAAAAGGAAAGGTCCGCGTCTTCATTCTCTCTCTTTTTAAAATTCTTCTAACGTTTTTATTTATTTCTGAGAGGCTGAGAGAGACAGAGGATGAGCAGGGGAGGGGCAGAGACAGAGAGGGAGACACAGAATCTGCGGCAGGCTCCGGGCTCTGAGCCGTCAAGCACAGAGCCTGACGTGGGACTCGAACCCACGAACCGTGAGACCACGACCTAAGCCAAAGTCCGACACATAACTAACTGAGCCACCCAGGCACCCCTGTGTCTTTAATCCTCTTCAATCAAAAGCTCTTGTCTTTTCTTTCATGTATGTAAAGATTACATTTATGTTGCTTCCTGCTATTGTCCTCTGTGAAGGAGTTGCTGAAAAAAAAAAAAAAAAAAAAAGGTTGACTTTTACAGCCAAGAGAGAGGTACGAAATTGCAAAGGTCATCAATGAGTAAACAGATATTAATGGTTAGCCGGATACCTGGTACATAAACAGGTCACATTAATAATTAACACCAGGAAAAACTTAGCACTTTCAACCAAGCTCAGGAAAGTAGGTGTCAGAAACACCAGCTCC
>NW_024412416.1:14936521-14974555 GCF_014898765.1 Herpailurus yagouaroundi
GGAATGAGAAAAACCCAGCGATTTCTGGTTGCTAGAGAGTGAACAATTACCGGTCCATGTTTACATTTCTCATATTCACACCCAAAAACCAGTTTTGAGAGGGTCACGATAAGGAATGGGATCATGGGGAAAACTTACGGGGGACCATTGATCCGAAAAGTCACACTCAGCCCATCACTGACTGTGCCCTTGCATTCCTTCCATAGTAGTCTATAAAACTGATCAAGAAATTGACTTTTTCACTAAGCTAGACGGGCTCTCAAAGTAACAGCTCTGTCCGTTATTAAGCCTGTTGTGTTCTATTAATCTGAGCGGAAAGGGTTTTGCATGTGATGATTGGCATTTACCTCTATTTTTTTTTTTGAAGACATTTTTCAAGGTTCACAGAAAAATTGCGAGGAAGGTATAGAGATTTCCATATATCTCCTGCCTCGACACGTAGCCTGCCCCACTTCAACATCCCCCACCCGCGTGGTACATTGGCTACGGCTGATGCATCTACGTTGACACATGGTTATTGCCCAGAGTTTATAGTTTACATTTGGGTTTGCTCTTGGTGTTGCACATTCTATGGGTTTGGACAAATATGTGATGATATGTATCCGTCATTATAGTATCATATGGAGTGTTTTCACTGCCCTACAAATCTTCTGTGTTCTGCAGATACGTTCATCCTTCCAATCTCCAATGCCTGGTAATCACTGACCTTTTGACTCTCTCCAGAGTTTTGCCTTTTCCAGAATGTCATATGCTTGGAATCATACAGCATGTAGCCTTAAGGATTGGCTTCTTTCACTTGGTAATATACATTTAAGGTCCCTCCTTGTCTCCTCATAGCTGGATAGTTCATCACCGTTAATGCGGAATAGCATTCCATTGTATGGGTCCATCATTCCATTGTATGGGTCCATCATTCCATGGTATGGATCCGCCATGGGTTAACCCTTGGACTACTGAAGGACAACTTGGTTGCTTCCAAGTTTCAGCATTTATAAACAAAGCTGCTGTAAACATCTGTGTGTAATTTTTGGTGTGGATATAAGTTACATTTTTTTTTAATTGGGAAATGCCAAGCCCGAGCTGCAATCATGAAGCCAAAGGTGGCAGGGTGGTTAGAGGGAGGCAGGGAGGCTTCATGAATGAGATGGCCTCCCAGGACTGTAAGGAACAGGGAATGAATGTGCCTTCGCCCCACAGACTGTTATCCTATGAGTCCATGGCATCACATTTTTTTTTTCAAGGAAACCAGATTTCATGTGAAATTTCTAGGTTTCTGGACTTTTAGATGTTGACAAGTCTTTGAAACCTTCCTTAGCCCAAACAACACCCATTTACCACAGGCCACACTAGCCTAAATACTTTGTCTAAATTTGGGGCACCTGGGTGGCTCCATTGGTAAGCATCCAGCTCTCGATTTCAGCTCAGGTTCTGATCTCATGGTTTGTGGGTTCGAGCCCCCCATTGGCCTCTGCACTGACAGTATGGAGCCTGCTTGGGATTCTCTCTCCATCTCTCTCTCTGCCCCTCTCCTGCTCACACACTGTCTCTCTCTCTCTCTCTTTCTTAAAATAAATAAACATGAAAAAAAGTTAAAAAAATAAGATAAACCGTTTATCTAAATTTAAAATAAATAAATAAACACAAATCTCTGGAAATTTACTGAGAAGAGCATCTTTCAAATTTATTACAGTCTCTCCTCTCCTTCAAACATATTGTTCTCTATAAAAATATTTCTTTAAACAGAAAACTAATAAAATAAGACAATAGACTTAATAGAAAACTGATATATATCTGTCAGGACCTAAACCTTACTCTCAGAACCCTGTGAATAAAAGTCAAATGAGATACTCTTATACACAGAGCCTAATGCTTTACAGATGAGTGAGTAGCACCGCTTTCAAATATAACGTGAAGAAACCAATTTTTAAATAAATGTGTAGTTTGACCATCGAGCCCACAGGAGATATTGTGACGTAGCCAACCTGAAAATCAAATTATTTAAGGTTGGTTATACTAATAACAGCCTCTAACCAACTGCTAAGGTTGACTATAAAACCAGACTTGCCAAAAGCAGCAAATGAGATAGGTTCGAGAAGAAGTGGTAAGAAAATCAGGTAAGGTAGAGGGCACGTTTACTAGTGACATGTGAGTTAAACTTGCACATGAACTGCAGAGGCTGCCCGGGCTCTTGTTCCTGAACAGGTTGTGGAAGGACACGGGTGTCCATCTAATGGTGTCTGTCCCTGCTTCACCACAGCCCCGCCCCCTCCGTGGTTTCTCCTCACCGTCGACAGGTGACCCCATGTGCCATGTTTTCTCATCTCTCCCCACCTCTCTTAGCCTGAAGCCTTAGCCACATCACCCTCACTTTCGACAGAGGCAATTCCTTATTTGTCCCAGAAAACTCAGCTAAATTCAAGTGTCTTCTCTTCCGGAAAACCTCACCTCCCCCCCTCTGTCCAGGGTTCCTCTCTCTCTCTCTCTCTCTCTCTCTCTCTCTCTCTCTCTGCGTTCTAACTGTCTCAGCATCCGCTGCTGCACTACCATCACAGGGAACCATGGGTGTCTGTACGTCCCCACCAGACCATGAACTCGTGAAAGGCAAGGGCTACCAAGTTCAAGCTTTGAACCCCTACCACCTAACCCTGTGTGCAGAAAGCAGCACATGAATGTTGAATGAATGTATAGATGAATGGAATGAATGGACCCTAGAGGAAAACCCTTGGAAAAAAGACCCTGATAAGTCGGATGTTACTAAGTGATTTTGCTACAGCTTTCTTTCTTGGTCCAAATCTCTGCACGTGTTCACGGCAACGCCATTTGTGGCAGCCAGTTGTATTTTAAAAGATCTTACGAATCTGATCAATCGCAGCAATAAAGGATCCCAAACTTCAGTTCTTCAGCTCCCCCATCTGTAAAGTGGAGGTGATGATGTCTGCCCCGCTAGGCTCAGAGGGTGGTTGAGGAGACGACCTGAACTGATGTATGGGACCATGTGCAAAAAGAATCACGCTACGAGTGACAAAGCCCCAACTGCAATCTGGAGTAGGTGGTCAACTCTCCTCCACTCATCTCATTCTGACTCCGTTAAAATTCCCTACCTACTGTCTGTGGCCCCCTCTGCTTATGAGCAAGGACTCTGTCTCTAACCTTGGGATTCTCAGACTCACTCAGGAGGAGTGTAAACAAGGGTTTACTAAACGCTTCTAATAGAATGACGCGCATCACAGATAGGATCATTTCATTCATTCAAACTGTGCTAGACAATATGCAACAAGACAGAATAGGAAAGAAAAGAAGGAAGATAGAAATTATTGACAGGCCACCATTTACCGGGCACTCTATATACCAGATTTTGCTTACTGATTGTAGAGAATGTTGTCCTTATTTGACATGGGGACAATCTGAGTCTCAGTCAGGTGGGTACCATGCCAGGGGGTACACAGTTGTCACCCCGGCTTGAACCCATACACCACACTACCTTCCCACGAGTGCCTTGAGCTCAGAGTTCTCCGGAACATCTGATGTCACAGAACCAATGACTTCCAGAGGAGAATGAAAGCTCAGGGAGCATCTAGTCCAACCCTGGACCATAAAGCACAAAACTGAGGTTCAAAGGGGAGTATGGCCCAGGCCACGAAGACTGTAAAGAAAGACAGTCATGAAAAACACTAGTATGTTTCACATTCACATGGTACGTCCTATCGATATACTATTTTTATTAAATTTACAAGTATATGTATAGATCATGAGACTTTGGAAATTAGTCTACTTTCTTGAGTCTCATATACCTTTATGAAAATAGCGTGTATTTGACGTTCACACAGAAGTAATCTTGGGTTAAATCTTAATCTTTTTTTTCTTTCCTGACAAAATTCCACGGACCTCTCTCTAGAAGAATAAACTAAGACTATTGACTAAAAACCCCAGCAAAGAAAGCATAACTCCACAGAAAATGGCCTCCTAACCAACAATTAAAATCATAATGAAATACTGGGGGTGGGGGGGGGCGGGAAAAAGGCAAAGGTGTCCTCTCCTTCCGAAATCAAAGGAAAAAGTAAAAGAAAATAAATTTCCCATGAAAACTGCCCCAGTCATCTTTAAAAAGCTTTCCCAAATTCCAAGTGGCTCTGTTAGCAGCCATACTTAATGCATGAGGTCGTCATGTAAGAATAAATCTTTACGTAATTCCAAACAAGGACTCTTCAGTAAATAGTTGAAATTAAGGGGGGGGGGGGCAGTTACAGTCATCTGGTTTCCATTAGGATGATAAAATAGTTCACTTGAAACCTTTTACAAGATGCTTTGTTACTGGGAGGTGTCCGCACATATCACTCCATCACTGGCCATTTGACACAACATAAAAGGCTTCAAAAGCCATGTTAGGCCTCTTAATCAAAAACTAATTGTAATAGATATTGGGGAGTGTTAACACGGTGACCGCTAGGTTGTAGCTGTGGTGTGGAAGCCGCAGCGAACATTAAACACAACCCCGAGTTGATAGGCCTTATCTCCATTTCAGAGCTAAGTGCTAAGTACCACGGGCCAGTATCTCCTCGCTATGGCTTTGTACCACTTTTGGAGTTAATTGCCCCGCAAGGCTTCATCTTCTTAATGAAATTTATGGCATTGTCAGAGAACCCTGTAGATACTGCTGTAGTTTAGGCCACTTTACAGAAAACAGAGACATAAACAGAGAGGAAAAGAAAATACATACTTGGAGCCTAATGTGTCCGCAGCCCTCACCGAGGGAAGAGACACCCAGGCCAGGAGGGAGGGCTTGCCAACGCGTTAACTCTTTCAGGCCCGTAATGGAATGTTCATACCGTGCCCTTGAAGGGAAGGCTAATAACTAGCATCCTAGAACCCACGGCGGGCATTCGATAAATCCTTAATATTCAGCCTTACAAGACTTGATCTCAGATGGACGGGGGCCCATACTCTGTGGATAGCCAGTTATGTCAACCTGGCAAAGGAGAATTTCAAGTTAAAGACCAAGTGTGATTTTGGATCTTGGATTGGATGCTAGAAAAGGGGGGAAAAAAAAAAATATATATATAGGGGAAAATGTGAAATCTGATGAAGACTGGAGTTCAGTTAATGGTTTTATACTTTATATATACACATGCAGCTACCTTCTTAGTATCAGGATTAGTATCAGGATTAGCGTTATGGAAAAGGTTAACATTAGGGCAGGCTGGGTGAAGGGTGTGTAGGATTTCTATGGACTATCTCTGAATTCTTCTGCAGCTCTAAGAGTCTTTCACAATAAAAAGGTCTTGGGGGGGGGGCACCTGGGTGGCTCAGTTGGTTAAGCATTCGATTCGATTTCGGCTCAGATCGTGATCTCATGGTTGTGAGATCGAGCCCCACATCGGGCTCTGTGATGGCGCTGTGGAGCCTACTTGGTTTTCTCTCTCTCTCTCTCTGTCCCTCTCCCTCTGTCTCTAGCTCTCAAAATAAGCGTTTAAAAAAAACAGGTCTTGAAAGCAGTAGCAACTCCAATAATCAAGATACAAAACCATATTCTTTAAAAGCATCTGAGGGGAGCCTGGGTGGCTCAGTCAGTTAAGCAGTGACTTGGACTCAGGTCATGCTCTCATGGTTCGTGGGTTCAAGCCCTGCATCGGGCTGTGTGCTGACAGCACGGAGCCTGGAGCCTGCTGCAGATTCTGCGTCTCCCTCTCTGTCTGTCCCTCCCCTGCTCACACTCTGTCTCTCTCTCTCAAAGATGAATGAACCTTTAAAAAGTTTTAAAAGAAAAAGAGCATATGAAATGGAACAAAAAAAATACGTTACCTTCATCCACCGGCCAATAGGTTTTCTAACCCGTGCCCACTCGGTTTTCTCCATCTTCCTCCGGTGACAATTTCATGTGTAGTTCCACAAAACTCTATTTGAATCTCTGCTTTTATATCTTTTGCGCTTTCCATTAGCTACTCACGCACAAATTCTTCCACTATTGAACTCTCAGAGGAAAAGGACGGTGCCTTGTTTATCCTGGACCCTCAGAGTTATTTATTTGAAACCATTTGAGCATAGATCCACAGAAAGAACAGTCTTTAACAGAAATTACCATGATCTCATCCCAAAGAGTTATTATATAAATTAGATCGGATTGACTGCTTTAAAAATGTCCAGAATAGGGGTGCCTGGTGGTAGAGCACGTGACTCTTGATATTGGGGTCTTGAGTTTAAGCCCCACATTGGGTGTAGAGAATACTTAAAAAAAAAGAAATGAGTTTTGGGGTGCCTGGCTGGCTCAGTTGGAAGAGCGTTCAACTCTTGATCTTGGGGTTGGGAGTTCGAACATCATCTTGGGTGCCTGGCTGGCTCAGTTGGAAGAGCGTTCAACTCTTGATCTTGGGGTTGGGAGTTCGAGCACCATCTTTGGTGTAGAGATTACTTAAAAATACAATTTTTTTAAAAAGTGCCCAAAGTAACAAAGGCCAACATGTGGTAGAATTTATTTCTCTCCCGTATCAGAGTGGTTCAGAAGGTTCTGTTTCTCAAGATGGTCCAGCAGCCCAGCTCCCTTCCATTTTATTTTCTGTCATGCCCCAGGGCATGGCCCATTTATTTTCTGTCATGCCCATGATTCATGACTCATGATTGCTCTTGACGGCCATTCCAAGATGGCTCCCCACTCTCATGCTCACATTTCAGCCCACCTAAGATGGGAAGGATGAAGTCGAGGGCCAGCAGCTTCCTTTTAAGAGCACAACAGAGCAGTTTCGCAAAACATTTCATTCTTAGACGATAGGCCAGAATTTGTTCAAATGGCTGCACCTACTTGCAAGGGCAGCTGGGAAACATAGTCCAGTTAAATGGCTTTATGACCAAAACTAGGAGAAATGGGAAGAAATTGGATATTAGAGGACAATTCTGAATCCCTGCCACAGTTCTTTTATCTTATAGAAATTTACCTAACAAGATATCTATTTTTTTCTTACAAAAGTTAATTTTAGAAAGCATATTAGAATTTTGTGTGACAGTATTACTGAGAGATCATTCACGTACCATAAAATGTATCCTTTTAAAGTGTACAATTCTGTGGTTTTCCATATATTCACAGAGTTGTACGATCATCACCACGATTTCAGAACATTTTCATCACCTTCCCAACTCCCCATCTCCCCACCTCTATCAAAAACTAGTCCAACTTCTGCCTTTATGCATTTGCGTAGTTTGGATATGTCATATAAAGGGAATCATACACTATGTGGCATGTTCCTTTAGTGTGACATATCTGTCTATGCTGCAACATGGATTAACACTTCATTCCTTTTTGTGATAATATTCCATTGTATGGATATACCACATTTTGTTGATCCAATCATCCGTTGGTGGTTATCTGGGTTGCTTTCACTTTTTGGCTCTTATGATTAATGCTGCTAAGAATATTCCTGAAGAAATGTTTGTGTGGACATATGTTTTCAGTTCTCCTGGGTATGCATGTAAGCATGCTGGGTCTGATGGTAACTCTTATGTCTAACATGTTGAGAAATTGTCAGTCTGATTCATGATTCTGCAAACAATGCACAAGGATTCCAATTTCTCAACTTTCTCACCAACACTTGCTATTGTCTGCCTTTTTGTATTTTAGCTACACTCGTGGGTGAGAAGTGAAATTTCACTATGGTTTTGATTTGTATTTTTCTATGATATTGACCATCTTTTCATGGGCCTATTGGCTATTTGTATATCATCTTTAGAGAAATGTCCATTCAAACCCTCTGCCCCTTTTTAATTGGATCCGTGATCTGTCTAGTGACCTGTATATTCTGGATGTAAGTCCCTTATACATGATTTGAAAATATTTTCTCCTATTCCGCAGGTTGGGTTTTCGCTTTCTTGATGGTGATTTGTGAAGTGTAAAGGCTTTTAAAAAAAACCTTTAATAAAGTCTAACTTGCCCTTTTTTGTTTGTTTGTTTCATATCTAGGAAACCATTGTCTAACTCAGTTTTGTAGTCTTCTCTCTTTCCTTTTAGGACCATGATCCACCGTCAGTTAATTTGGGGATATGGTTGTGGGGGAGGGGATCCAACTTCATCCTTTTTTTTTTTTTTTAATGTTTTCTTTATTTATTTTGAGAGTGAGAGAGATAGAGAGTGATCAGGGGAGGGGCAGAGAGAGAGGAAGACAGAGAATCACAAGCAGGCTCCGAGCTGTCAGCACAGAGCCCCATGTGGGGCTTGACCTCACAAACTGTGAGATCATGACCTGAGCCTAAATCAAGAGTCAGACACTTAACCAACTGAGCCACCCTGGCACCCCCCCCCAAGTTCATTCTTGCATATGTATTCCCAGTTGTGCTAGCACCAATTTTTGGAAACATTCTTCTTTGTTCCATTGAATCACGTTGGTTTCCTTGCCAAAGGTCAGTGAACTGTATGTGTTAGGATTTATTTCTGGATTTTCAATTCTATTCCATTGATCTAACTAATTGTCTGTCCTTATTCCAAAACCACAGTCTTCATTAATGGTACTTCACACTAAGTTTCAAATTGGGAAATGTGAGTGCTAACTTTCTTCTTTTTAAAAAATCATTTGGCTATTCTGAGTCCCTTGCATTTCTGTTTAAATTTTAAGAACACCTTGTCAATTAACGTAACATAAAAAAAGCAAAAAACAAAAAGCAAACAAAAAAGGCAGCAGGGATTTTGAATGGAATTTGTTGAATCTGTAGACCATCTGGGAAGTGTTACTATTTGAACAATATTGTCTTCCAATCCATGAACATGGCATGCCTTTCCAACTATTTAGATCTTCTTTAATTTCTTCCAGTGAGATTTGGTAGTTTTTAGCATATAAGTCTTGTACATCTTTTGTTAAATTTATTTCTTAATATTTTATTCTTTTTGGCACTATTAAGAATGGAATTTTCATTACTAGTTTCATTACCAGTGCATAGAAACACAGTTGATTTTTGTCTATTGACCTTATATTTTGCAAAACTCACCTATTATTAGCTCTAGTATTTTTTAGTGGATTCTTTCGGATTTTCTGTAAACAAGATCAGTCATCTTCAAATAGAAATAGTTTTATTTCCAACTATTGCTGTTAAATTGTCTATTTGCCCTTCAATTCTGTCAGTTTTTTGTTTAATATATTTTGGGATCCTGCGTCAGCACGGGGAAGTAATATGTTTATCATTGTTTAGTCTTCCTGAAGGACTGATATTTTAAATTTTGTAAAATGTCATTTTTTACATCTGGTAACAGATTTTGTCTTCAAGTCTGTTTCGTCTGCATTCGTATAGCCATCCCGACTCACTTTTGATTACTGTTTACCTGGTATACGTTTTCCTACCCTTTTACGTTAAACCTATTTGTGTCTTTGCTCTGAAGTGTTTCTTTTGCAGACAGCATATAGGTGGATCATGTTTTTATTACCTATTTTGCCAGCCTCCGCTCTTGATTGAAGTGGTTAGTCCATTTACATTAGGTAATCACCGATAAGGTAGGATTTACAGCTACCATTTTGCTATTTGTTCTCTATATATCTTTTGTGTTTTTTGGTTGTAGGATTTATCCACGACTGTCCTTTCTGTGTTAATCTGATATTTTACAGTTTACTATTTTCATGCCCTGGCTGCTTGTTTTACTATTTTTGTTGTTGTTGTTGTTGTTACGTTCTTAGCGGCTGCCCTTAGTGATATTAAAATCAACATCCTAACTTACTCTAGCAAATCTTTCATCTCAGTTTTCGTACTTTTCAACTTCAGAATTCCCATTAGGTTACTTTTTTTAATAATTTCTATCTCTTCACTAATATTCTCTACTCGGTAAAACACCGTTTTACCTTCCTTGAATTATTTAGATATAATTTCCTTGAGTTCTTTTAAAGTCATTGTCTACTAAGTCCAACATCTGGTCTCCTGCAGGAACAGCTTCTTTCACTGATTTTTTTCCCCTGGGTATGGGCCATACTCTCCTATTTCTTTAGAAAACTGGGCCGTTTTAGGGGCACCTGGGTGGCTCAGTCAGTTGGGCGTCTGACTTCAGCTCAGGTCATGATCTCACAGCTCATGAGTTCCAGTCCCACATCGGGCTAGCTGCTGTCAGCACACAGCCCACTTCAGATCTTCTGTCCCCCTCTCTCTCTGCCCCTTCCCGCTTGTGCTCTCTCTCTCTCTCTCTCTCAAAAGTAAAATAAAATCTAAAACTTAAAAACCAGAAAACTGGACAGTTTTTGTAAAAAATATGAAGTGGCCCCTCTGGAAATAAGATTTCCCCCTACCCCCACCTGAGTTTATTGTTGCTGAAGTTTTTAGTTGGTGTTGCTTGTTTGCTTAGTGACTTTCTTGAAACACTTTGTTGAAACACGTTTGTGAAGTCTACAGTCTATGTCATGTGAAGTCGCTATTTAGCTCCTAAGGGGTCGGCTCGTGGCTAGAGATTTCCTTAAATGATTTGCGCTAAGTCTCCCCGCCTTTGCCAAGGCAAAGGTACTTTCAGTACTCAGCCATGTAGCTGAGAACTCCCCCTTAGCCTTCACTTCCTGCTTACACAGAGACTCCAGGTCACCAGAGGCGAGAAATTGGAGCCTTCTTGGGTCTTTCGTGGGCATGCACCTAGCCCTGCACTTCCATGTGGGCTTCTAGATTTTCAAGAATACATCGGAGCTTTTCAAAACCCTCTGTGGACGTCTCATTCCCCAGTTTTTCCATGTTAATGTTCTGCTTCGTCTCTTGGTAGCTCCAACTGTAGTCAGCAGCTCCGAGAGCTGCCATGTTAAACAATGCCACTGATTGTTTTTAACAAACACCCTAGAGAAAAGGCTATTTGTACAGAGTGAGGTTCGAGTCAGGTCAAATAAAGACAAACTGTGAGACAGGTCAAATGGTGAGAGTTTTCTGGGGAAGGGGTCTTTGGGGAGATTCAAAACCATTTTCCTCTTTCAGCGGCTGCTAGGCTACTTGTTTTTATAGCTACCATACTTATGAGGCTGTTGGTTTTCAAGGCTACTACAGAACTGGAGGGACCCCAACGCACCGTTCGTACATGATTTAGCCATCGTTCTTGAATAAACACTCTTCGGATTACTGCAAACCTTTGGTTAATTTCCAGAGCCCTGAAAAAGTTGCTTTCAGTGATTTTTGCCATGATTCTTATTGCTTTTATGGAGGGGTGAGTTTTGCTATGTCTGCAATCTATCTTTCCAGAATTGATGTCTCACAGAATTGCGTTTCAATCTAAATAAAGGTATATCTTCAAAATTTGCAATCATGGCATGGGTTGAGTTAAAATGTAACTATGGCAAAGGATGTTGTTCTTCTTGAAGTCCAAAACAGTTGTTAGCCAAACCCAGAAGTGAGTCACCAAACATTCTCTTGTAGAAAATTACTTAAACTTATAATCTTAAATTTTTAGGAGACCCATGCTAATCCTCCAAATATTTGAATTTCAGCAAATATTGACGGGTTTCATATTGCATGCAAGTACCCATGTCAGTTGCAACGGAAAATCCAAAGATATGATACATAGAATCGGCTCTGAAAAGACAAAGAATACACACATGCCAGAAACTAGATAATGGCAAAGATACATGCCTCCCATCGGTCCATAGGCAACACGAGGCCAGAGATACGTGTGTGTATGTGTGTGTGTTCTTTGCCTCTTACCTGGTCTGTGATTTGCAGAAGCCCCACATCTCATCTCATATTTCCCCCCAAATCCTGCGTTCTTTAAGAGGTTTTGCATGCCTTAGACCTTGCTTAACCCAGAAGCTGTCAGGTCTAGGGTAGATGAAGCATAATGTCCAATCCTGTTTAGCAGAGGTTGAAGGGGCTGTACAGCCAAAGCCTGGGCTCCGTGAAATACAGGATCTGTTTTCATCTCCGCTACAAGCAGGAAGTGAAATCTTCCTTCCCGAAGTAGTTCAAACTCCGTCCGCACTCTACTCCATGTGATCTTTGAACTTGGGCTGAGCTAGGTTTTATCCCGACTCTTCTACTTATTAGCCTCAAGACTTCAGACAATAGTCACTTTATGTCCGGCTTGTAAACTGAGAATACTAAGGCCTACCACTTGATTTGTAAATGAAATAAGATGAAATATTTACATCATCTGGCCCACAGAAAACACTCCCTCCATGTTTACTCATATTCTGCAAGCAACAAATCCCCTGTTGGGCCATCTGGAGGGGGTGAGTCTGATCCCGATGGTTCTACAGATTTGCGAAGACCACAGTTGAGCATCATTCTTGTTCCGTCCCACACGACACCTCTCCAGAGAGGCCTTCCCTGACCACCCATCCGAAAGAAACTCCCTCTTGGTCACTCTCTGTCCCGTTCTGAGGGTGGCCAATAATCCCGGTCTGCCTGGAACTAGGGGGCTTCCCAGGATGGACTGTCTGTGCTAAAACCGGGCAGAGCTAAGCGAACCTGGAGAAGTCGGTGCCCCTACCAGCATCTTGCTGCCTTTTGTTTTCTTTTTTCATAGTCTTTGCCACTATCTGGTGCCACTAAGTTTACTTGCTTGTGTTCTCATTTCCTTCCAACTAAAATGTGAGCCCCTTGAGGGCAGGGACCGGATTTCATCTGGGTGCTTCACCGTCGTATTTGGATGCCCACAGCACTACTTGGCACACAGCAGGTCCTAACTAGCTATTTGTTGGAAGACTGAATGAGCCACTAATTGATTGGCTGACTCGTTTTTTTTTTTAATGCTCACCATTTGTGGCACTTGGGTGACTCAGTCGGTTAAGCGGCCGACTTCGGCTCGGGTCATGACCTTCTGGTCCGTGAGTTCAAGCCCCACGTCGGGCTCTGTGCTGACAGCTCAGAGCCTGGAGCCTGCTTCCCATTCTGTGTCTCCCTCTCTCTCTGCCCCTCCCCACTCATTCTCTCTCTCTCTCTCTCTCTCTCTTTTAATTTTTTTTAACATGTATTTATTTTTGAGACAGAGAGAGACAGAGTATGAACGGGGGAGGGGCAGAGAGAGAGGGAGACACAGAATCGGAAACAGGCTCCAGGCTCTGAGCCATCAGCCCAGAGCCTGACGCGGGGCTCGAACTCACCGACCGCGAGATCGTGACCTGAGCTGAAGTCGGACGCTCCACCGACTGAGCCACCCAGGCGCCCCTCTCTCTCTCTTTTAAAAATAAAGACATTAAAAATTTTTTAAAAATTCTCACCCTTCTATTTCCCAGGTTTGAACAATATAAATGCATAAGGAACACAGTTTTGTATGACACCACAATTAACTTTAAAAAAAAAAAAGGCATTTTGTACGGTCATAACGACTGAGTGAGCCGTAAGCCCTTGAACCTGTGTGGCAGTGAGAACCTCAGACAGCTGTGTTCCTTTTCTTCTGATCCCAAACAATATAATTAAAAAGGATTCACTGAAATGTAGACGTTTCTACCATTTACCCTGGAATGTTGGCTCTAGCCAATATACCCCAGTCTGTAAATACAAGATTAGCATCTGTGAAGGGAAAGCTCCCCTTCTATAAAACTGCATTCAAAAGAAAATCTCCACCTCTTTTTCCGTTATAGAAGCAGCAGCATTACTCGTAAGACCCATAATTACCTTAGATGTTCCACAAGGATCTAAGAGCTACAAAACGTTAAAACACAATCGGAGACCACATCTTTGGACTCCCCAAATGAACCAGATACCGATGATGCCCTTTCCCCCCACTATCAGTTTACTATATAAATGAGAAGGCATAAAGTAGTTTCAGATTTAATTAAAGTAATTGACTGAATTGCATTTTGTCGTGGTGACAGTCATTAACATTCCTGACCTCTCTGTCACATGGATGTGCCAGAGAATGTTTCCGATGGATATTTATTATGAATATTACCATCAATAAGCACCGTCAACATATTAAAATTAATTTTAACTTCTTTCTGGAAGACTGAAAGCGCCAGCGGCCGCCGAAAACCATCCGTCCTAAATCATTTTTTATCGATTCCACACGGCGAGGCCTCCAGCACAACTAATAGGGAATTCTATGTGTGTGTCGGCAAGTTTCTCTCTCTCGAAAATATTTTAATTCTATTTTATATCTGACTCCGGTGGCGTTAATCACATAGCCATCTCGGCCGGGGCCCTGGGATTCGGGTCCCCACCGGCGGCTGCCAGGGCTGTGCCCACGCTGGCTTGTTTCACGGCCACGTGCGTAACTCCGCGACCCGGGGGACGTCGGGGCTGATTTTGACGGCTGGCAAAGAGCTGCACAAAAGACAGGCCTTGGCGCATCAAAAGAAGCGAGCCTACAGGTGTTCTGAGCTGGGCTAACGTGTGTGTAGAGCAAACAACCGAGCTCTGGAATCTGAGCCTCTAAAGTGTTATCAGTTGAGCACCTGTCCCGAAGGAAGGACAACACCTTTCATTCCATGACCCGCGGGCGGGTCGGCTCGGGGCTGTGTAGAGTTACAGCCGATCCGATTTAGGCACGCCGGCTGAGGCGCTCCTGCTCCAGGGCACGCCGCCAAGGGCTCAAGGTGAACGTCGGCAGAGACTATCTCCCTCCCCACCTCCCTCCGTCCGTGCCCTCCGCAGCGATGTGCCTCTCCCCCTGTCTCTTCCTACGTCTAGCACTTACCGAGCATCCGCGGTGCGCCAGGCGCTGTCCCAGGGTTTCAGGACCGCACCGCCTCTCCCTTCTCCCGGCGACACCACAAGGCCTCGAAAGACGACCCAGGGCACGTAGGTGCACCCTGGTGCACCCCAGGCCACGTGGGGCGAAGCGGCGGAACCGGGATCCGAAGCCGGGTTGTGTTTGGACGCCAGAACACCTGCCATTTCCGAGGCACGCACAGGTCGCCCCAACCCTCACCCTGCCGGCGGTCGTCCGTCCCCCCAAGGAGCTGGCCTCCTGGATGCCCTCCTTGACCCGGTGTCTTGGGGCTCGGCCCTCGTTCAGCCCTTCTTCCGTGGCCCCAGTCACCAGCCACCAAGTTTAAAACCCGTCTCTCCATCCCGGCCTTTCTCTTGCACAGCGAGCCTGGGGATTCGACTTGTTGCGCGCGTCTCCGCTGCGGGGCGGGGTGGGGGGGCCCCGCGGGCTCCCCCGGCGCTGCCGCCTCCAGGACCGACCTGCGTGAGCCCGGTCCTCAGGGAGCCTCCCCTCCCCCACCTCGGCACCAACAGCCCCCCTCTCTCTTTTCTGCTCCTTCTTCGGTCCCACCCCCCCCTCAGACTCCGCGTCCTCACTCTCGGATCTTTCCCACCATCCCCGTCACCGGCCCGGTCCAGCCATTCTCGACTGGGGGCAAGTCTACGTCGCAGGGCGCATCTGCCTGGAGTCGTCACAACTTGGGGGGGCAGGGGGCCAGGGGACGCCGCTGCCCTCCAGTGGGTAGAGCCCGGGGAGAGGGCTCCGTGCCCAGGACAGCTCCCGCAAGGCAGGTTATGCAGGGCAAGACGTCAGTGGCGCTGAGGTTGAGAAAGCCCAGCCTAGCCCAACCCGGCACCCCGTCTCTTCCCCGAACTATTGTCGTAGCCCCAACCCATCTCTCCAAAGCCATCGGACCCTCCTGAGCCCATTGCCCACCCCCCACCCTGCCAGAAAGACCTTGTAAAAACGCACACGCAATGCCTCCCCCCTCACACCCACCGGTGGCTTCCCTCTGCCGATACAATCCACACTTGACCTGGCGGGGAGACCCGGCCTGTTTCAAGCCACTCTTTCCCTTTATCCCGGCTTTCTTCTCCTGCCTTTTGCCTTTCGGAGTGCGCCTCTCACATTCCCCTCCTACCTTGGCTCAGATTTCCTCTGGACATAGAGGACTCGGCCGAGTTCCCCCACTCGCCATCGACACACCCTACTATGGTAATCTCTTATCTCGTAGCTTTGACATCACCGGGCACATTATATATTCCTTTGCCACCATCCTTGCTTTCTCCCTTCCCCAGCGAGCCCTGAGTTCCATTACAATGGAGAGGTGTCGTCTCTTGTTTGCTGTTGTATCACAACCTCCTGTAACTGTGCCCAGCACAGAGCAGGTGCTCAATAGGCATTGAGGGGGGGGGGGGGTGAAAAATGTAGAGGCACAGATATTGTGGCGTGTTCTTAATTCCCATATGTTCCCCGTGTTCAGCATAAAAGGACCCCTGACATTTTCTGTTGCCGTACTAGCATAACAGAGACAATCACATGCCAAGATTCCGGAGAAACCTCACCGAAAGCAAATAAAAATGCCGATTCCGCCTAGCCGCTGACTGACAGCTGCAGGTACGCTGACCATCCGGGCCGTGTGGACCACCGGGCAGGCAAGTCAGCCACGAGCAAGGACCACACACCTCTTCCCACAACGCACAGCATTCGCCTTGAACCACAAATCAGAAGCACCGGGTGATTTCCTCGTTTGCGGACGGGATTTACTATCGAAATCTGGGTGGACCAGAAAATCCAGGGAGCCTGGTCGTTATAGCCACAGGCCGTGCACCTCTGGGCAGTAGACCATTCCTTGCTGGGCCGCAGGTGCACCTGTCTCTGCCTTCGCAGGGAGAGAGGCAGCCTCTCTGGATGCCGAAATATCAGAATATTGAGAGATGTTGATGTCCTGGAACGCTGGACAGGTACAGTCCCCATAACAAATAAAGGAGAAATAATTTCGGAGCAGTAGTAAATGAGGACAATGATGATGGTTATAGTAAGAGCAGCTGGCACGGGCTGATTTCTTACAATATGTCAGATACTATATACGGTCTCATTCAGTGTTCGCCACAGGGAGTTGTTTTTTTTTTTTTAATTTTTTTTAATGTTTATTTTTTGAGAGAGAAAGACAGAGCAGAAGCAGGGGAGGGGCAAGAGAGAGAGAGGGAGACACAGAACCCGAAGCAGGCTCCAGGCTCCGAGCTGTCAGCACAGAGCCCGACGCGGGGCTCGAACCCGCAGACTGTGAGATCGTGACCTGAGCTGAAGTCAGAGGCTTGACTGACTGAGCCACCCAGGCACCCCAGCAATGGGGAGTTTTATAGATGGGAAAACTCAAACACACTGAGGCTGGGTAACCTGCCCCCCCCCGCCCCGCCCCGCATGCGGCTGCTGAGCTACAAAGCAACGACATGACTGTTGGCTTCCAAAACTCAGGTTCTTTTGTCATTTTGCCTTTCCATGTAAAAAAGGAGACCACGCATCCTTCCGAGAGCCTTCTAAGCGACTTCCGTGACTGTAAAGACGGGAAGAGTAACGCGGAAAGCATAAAAGGGAACAATACGAGGAGTAAATAAATACCAAACAACCCAGTCTCCAAGTGCTTTTAAAGTGAGGGAAACAGCAATATCCAGCTGAGCTGGGATCATCACGCTGGGCTTCACGAAGGAGGTGACGATTGAGTTGGACGTGCTTAGAAGGAGGGAGAAGATAACGAAGAGTTTTGCAGAAGGAGAAAGGGCATAAGGAAAGCCGTGCCGTGAGAAATTCGAAAGACATATTTGGGGTTAAATAGACCAACGTGGCAAAAGCGAGAAGGTTAGCCAGGGTAGTGTTTCCCAAACCTTTCAACATGGTGCCCCTGCTTGTTATGCACAGAAAAGGGATTTGATGTTCACTGTGCTTGGGAAATGCTAAGTCAAACAAAAGTTTGCAGGACTTATCAGAGCCTTTAGTGAGGTTAACTGCATCGGGAGTCTCCAGGACAGGATATAATTATAATGCTGGCTTTGTTTTACCAATTCATTTCACTAGTGGGCCCCCCCAATTTTTCTACAGAGCCCCACTTATCATCTCATTGAACTGGCAGTCCGTGGAACCAGTTTGGGAAGTTCTATTTGTGCAGACATCATGGATAACAGCACAGGAAAGCCTGACAGGGACCCTTCCTCGGAGGGCCTCGCTGCTGCGTTTGGGAGGTCTCTAACTGTAGCACCAGGGAGCTAGGGAAGGCTTCCGGACAGGGAGCAGTTGTTTGAGAAGATGGGTCTGGCAGGAGAGGAACGCATCAGACCCAGGACAATCAAAGGGAACGACTGTGCGGTCCAGCTGGGAGGTCATGAGGGTCCAAACCCCAGGAAACCCTCTCTCGATCCTTTTCCATTACTCCAGTTTCTTGTCACCAACACTCTGAGGCCCTCATCCATTTCCAGAGATTGTTCAAACACCCACGGCCATGGCTGCGAGGGGGGAAGGGGGCAGTCAGCGAACGCTTGTTGGGAGGCCGGCAGAGAACCTGTGGAAACAAATCTGATCGTATCACTACTTTAAAACCCTTCAGGGGCGCCTGGGCGGCGCAGTCGGTTAAGCGTCCGACTTCGGCTCAGGTCATGATCTCGCGGCCCGTGAGTTCGAGCCCCACGTCAGGCTCTGTGCTGACAGCTCAGAGCCTGGAGCCTGTTTCAGATTCTGTGTCTCCCTCTCTCTCTGCCCCTCCCCTGTTCATGCTCTGTCTCTCTCTGTCTCAAAAATAAATAAACGTTAAAAAAAAATTTTTTTTTAAATAAAATCCTTCAATGGCTCCTCATCTTTCTTAATGGCCAAAAGAAAATATTGCCCCTGGCCCACACGGGCCTTTCCGCCTCTCCTCCACACCCCAGACTGTGCCCACCTTTGGCCACAAATTCCGGTGGGACAGCCTTCCCGGACGCTTCCCTTGACTGTCGGCCCTGTGAGGTCAGAAACACGTCTGTTTTTACTCCTCCCAGTGACCGGCACATAGTAGGAGCTCCAGAAACTCTGTCAAGCGAGTGCACGGATGGGCAGCTTATCCTCTGGAACAGATGGGGGGGGGGGTGTTGGGATACCTTCTAGCAGATTCAAGCGACTTCCAGACCAATCCCCCAATACCAAGATTAACACGCTGTAAAACAAAACCTCTCCGGTGCCTACACAACTCTTTCTATTTGCCTTTGTAGCTCACGTGACGTCTCATGTTTCTGTGAGTCAGAACCTCCAAGCTGGCAAGGATTCCATTTGTCATTTCTCCGCAGGCAGAAACCCAAACACCGCAATCTCTGATTGCTTTATCCCTCTTCCTATTCACAGATCGCCCCTCGGGAGGCATCACGTCTTGATTTCCCTTCCTGGCTGCTAACACCTGTCGAATTATGAAACGGCACGCATTTCTTTTCTCAATTCTTACCTCTCCTTGACCAAAATTTCAGGGGGGGATTTCAATCAGGAGAGTCAGGGCAGATACCTGCCCCTCCCGCCCCCACTTGCGTCTCCCGAGGAACCTTCCTTATTGAGCTGCTTATGTAGGTTAAACCACACCATTTGTTTTCTGCGTTTCAGAAGAATATTCGAGATCCTCAGAGTCTTCCGGATTTAGCCCACACTAGATTTTTCTTCTCATCTCTCATACTGTCAACGAACGGGCGGTTCAGGCTGCCCCGAGTTGTGATGAGCTTCAGTGTCTAGAATCAAAGATTATTTCATTGTTGCTACCGTTGCCCACTGACCAAACTCTTTTCACAACTTCAGGCGGTGGCCTGTGCTGCTTGCCTCTTGCTCGGGCCAGCCAATCCGAGGTTTCAAATTGAGTAGGGCTCTTAGACACTGATTCAGATTTTAAGGGGTGGGGGGGGGGGCCGGGTGACATTGGGGCTTTATTTTGCCACGACGTCAGTTCTGTTACTACCACTCTTTCTAAGATACATTTGTGGAGACCAATGAATGCTTTGAGTCTCCTTCTGGAAGAAACCTTTTCTTCATTAAAAAATGCCAGATAAGGGGCTCCTGGGTGGCTCAGTCAGGTAGGCGTCTGACTCAGCTCAGGTCATGATCTCGCGGTCCGGGAGTTCGAGCCCCGCGTCGGGCTCTGGGCTGATGGCTCGGAGCCTGGAGCCTGTTTCCGATTCTGTGTCTCCCTCTCTCTCTGCCCCTCCCCCGTTCATGCTCTGTCTCTCTCTGTCCCAAAAATAAATAAACGTTGAAAAAAAAAATTTAGAAATAAATAAACATTAAAAAAAAAATTTTTTTTTAATGCCAGATAAGCCCCAGGGCATTAAGGTTTTTGCACACAGATCTGACCACCCTGCCGGGCCTAGAAACATTTCTCTGCAGTGCTTCCAGAAGGCGTCCTGCCCTGATGATTCAGCCCCAGGCACACCCAGGATTCCTCACACCGCACCTCTTACAGCTAGAAAATATTTCTCTGCATCCCTAGGCTAGCGCTTAATCCAGAAGAGTGGGTCACAGAACACTTTCAGCCAGCTGAGCCGTTCTTAGGCGTGGTTTGTGAAGCTTTGTGTTGAGAACGGTCTAAAATGAATGACCGATGTGGCCCCCCTCTGTTTTCCCTTTGTCTCCAGAAACCCCCAGAATGTTCTCCGAGATGCCAGAAGATAAATTAAAAGCCCCACTCATTTATGTGTGCTGCCCAGCCGTGGTCCGTCAACATCAGCACCTATCTTTGGACATTGCCCAGATAAGTTATATTTGATCTAGGGACCTATCGGTGAATTGTAGGTTATATCTAATTACACTCGTGAGCCAGGGTAAGTCAGGAACAAACCTTTCTATTTCACTCCAAAATACCGTGAAACCCCTTCAGGGAGTCTCATGATTATACTGTAGGGGTTTGTATGAACCAACGAGGGTAAATAATTAGACTATATTGTTAATTAATATTGCAGTGCCTTCTAGCACAAAGATATTTAAGATTATGATGGTATTGAAGTGGAGAAACTCTTGCTGTTGATGAAGCCAGGAGGAACAAAGAAAGTTTTGTCAGACTGACAAAAATACTCTGCAATTTTGGCAATCTGATTTCAAAAGTTTCGAGCGTGTTTAAAGGAAGTTTTCAATTTAGCGAGTGCTCTGTTTGCCACAATGAATGTTGGTCTTTATTACCAAAAAGAAATCCAGAGAAAATGAAAGGCAGGTACTGTACATTTCTACTTGGCACGACAGCAAAACTTTTTGTAGTCATGTGAACTTTCTGGAAATAATAACAATTAACGCAGATTTCAGAATGGGCACTGTTTCAATTTTTGTTTCATTAAGCTGCGTAAAAATACAGGCTCATGAAAAAGCCAGTTCAATTAAAGCGTGAACTTTTCATGATTTCTAACACATTTTACCTATTTTTAATTGATGGAAGTGTTACCGTATTTTGCCAACCCAAGAATTTTTCACACTTCTTTAATTCAAACCAGCTTGATTTTTGCAATTCAAATAGACAGGTTATTATTTGGCATTAACTGGAAATCAAATAAAGCAATAGTAAAATTTATTAAATAGATCACAATGCACACATTATTTCCTAAAGAAATTTATTGTACACCATCAAAATACAGGAAATCAATTTTTGTTTCACTGTAGCTAATCCTTACAACTCCTTAATGAGGAGGATACTAATATTCTGCAAAGATGATTTGGCAAGGGAGCAAATCCAAGCTTTAAAAAGTTACCTAACTTGCCCAAGGTCATATAGCAAGCGCAAGGTCCGTGATCCTAACACAGGTAATCTGGCCACCTGTCATATCTTCTATAGGCTGAAGATAATAAGTTCCTTGAACAAGGGTTGTATCTTCCTTTTTCTTTTTTTTTTTTTCTGGACATATTAATTTATATGTTTTTTTGTTTGCTTGCTTGTTCTTTTTTCCCCGATGCACTGTTCCTGGGCAAGGCACCTATTAGTAAATCTAGTTAATGGCTTGTTTTCAGCTTTCTATTAAACACAGCTCTCTACAACCTGCAACTCTATACATTTACGGTCAAGCAACACTTAATGTTAATTACGGTGACCCCTAAGACATGGCTAGAGTCATCTGAAGCATCACAGAAAGGTAAAGTTATGTCCACGTGTATCTTGAGCTACAGATTAGTTTCTCCAACTATTGAATGAGTTGATCAACGCTGTTGGTCTCATAGACACCACAATGATATCACAGCCCAAAATGAATCAACTTTTTCACCTTCTACTCAAAATCTCTCTTCGCCCGAGCTTCCCAACTAGACGCCAGGGAGTCACCCTCAAGTACTTTTTTTTGGTCATTCTACCCGCTAATTGTCTTTCGGTTTCATTCCCTCCTTTACGTCTTCAGTGCCTTGATTCTGACACTTATGTTCTTCTGCCCAGAAGATTTTTAACAACTTGGTTACAGGCCACCTTGCACCCAGTCTCTCACGATCGGTATTCTTCCTCACAGGTGCCCACAGTTTCTCAAATGGAAACTATTCACTTCTTTTTTCAATTTTTTTTAACGTTTCTTTATTTTGAGAGAGATCGGAGTGGGGGGGAGGGGCAGAGAGAGAGGGAGACACAGAACCGGACGCAGGCTCCAAGGCTCTGAGCTGTCGGCACAGGACTCAAAACTCACGCACCGTGAGATCGTGACCTGAACCGAAGTCAGACGCTCAACCAACTGAGCCACCCAGGTGCCCCAGAAACTGTTCGCTTCGTAAAGACAGCTGACAGCTGTTCCTGCCTTAAAGAAGTATTTGCCACCATGAGATCCGTGGAACTCTGAAAACACTGTGAATAGGGAAAGACAAATAGGTTTAAGACAAGCTCTTGGAGGGGCAACTGGGTGGCTCGGTCGGTTAAGCGTCCAACTTCAGCTCCGGTCATGTTCTCAAGGTTCACGGGTTCAAACCCGCGTTGGGTTCTGTGCTGACAGCTCAGAGCCTGGAGCCTGCTTCGGATTCTGTGTCCCCCTCCCTCTCTCCCCCTCTCTGCCCCTCCCCTGCTCATGCCCCGTCTCCCTCTGTCTCTCAATAATAAATAAACGTTAAGAAGTTAAAAAAAAAAAAAAAAGACAAGCTCTTGGAAATGTATAAGGCAGAGTCATATATTAAAGGCCCTGAGAAGTCCTGCAGGAAAGAACCCCATCCAACAGCCTAACCCCGCCTTCCCTACCTTGTATTTGGCCTTAAAACTCCCTGTTTTCACAAACAATACCAATTACCACCTCACGGAACCAGTGTTCTTCGAAGGATAGCTTGAGAAAATACCGTCCTACCAGAGACATTCACTGCCATGCCAGCTCAGCCGCATGATTCACCATCTTCCTCAACCAATTACCAATTAGCCATGCTCATGGCTCCTTCCGAGGCGAACACGTACTCATTTTGTCGAGTTAAACACGAAGCCCCTTCAGAACAGAAGGTATGTTCCCCGATGTTTCGATCTGAAGAACTTTTCCTAATAACTTCAAGACCCAGCTCAAACGTTAGCACTGCTCTCAAGTTCTCCTCAAGCCACTCCTCCGTGCTGCTCCGCTGTGGGCCATCATTCTAACATCTCACGCATTTGTTCACAGGCTCCCCTTCCCAACGAGGTTATTAGGCCCTTTTATATTTGCATCTGGAGTACCTAGCGTATGGCAGCAACTCACCCAATGTCGATTGCAGGTCCATTTCGTCGTATTCTCATTCAGTACCTTAGAGATGGCAGGTGTGGATGCATATGTGTTACAAAATTTCTCATGACCGGTCAAATCGACTTGCAAGAACATGCAGCTGTAGGGGGTGACAGCTGAGATAAAGGGCTGTTATCTCCCCCGGGAGAGGTACCAAAGGCCCCGCTCTAACTCAAGAGGCTAGATTCTGTCATCTAATCGACCTAGCGGTAGGCTTATTCCTCCCCACCCCCAACCTCATCAGCACCTCCCTGGGAGGGGACGGTCGTCTCCAAAAGAGGAAGCCATATACTTGTCAGCCCCAGATACAACTCATCAGTGGAAGGCACTAGTGTGCACAAGGCACAATGTTGGACGCCCAAGGAGTCCACGCCCTCGCCCGGAAGTATATGGTACCCAATGAGGTATCCCAAGAGGAATGGCAGCTTCCTTACTACTCACTGCAGGACACAATCCACTGAGAAACAGTCTAGCTCTCCTTGGCTCTGAGGAAGTTAATTTCCAAAGAGTTGCATCGAATCCTTTTCGAGGATGCGGCGGACCTGTCAGAGGAGGATAAATGAGGCAGCATTTAAAACCATTTAACACCTTGCTCGGCACTCTCAATAAGAGTGTATCACATTTGATTCTGCTGCTCCTGGATTTTACAGTTTATAGAAATAAAAAGAGAAACCACTTACATGAAATTAATAACCAGCTCAAAAATCAGTTACTCAGTGTATTTTGGACAGATCTATTTGTCTCTGCCATTCTCCATGTTAAATGAAAATTAAAACACACTCTTTAAAAACAAACAAACAAAAAAGCCCTCCTAATTCAGCAGAACAGCATTCAGCAGTATGCATCCGAAGCCACTAAAATGTGCTGACTCAATTTATTGTCCAAAGTTTAGCAATTTGAGACCACAATGTCTTTAAGATAAGGTCTGGATACAACCCGTGCATGGATGGTCTGGTTCCGTCACAGGAGAGTTAGAAACTCTCGTTGGAATCTAGCAGAACATAAATGTTTCTTTCGTAAGGTTGGGACCTTTCAAATTATTTCCCATTATTTTGTGAGGGAGTCAGATGCATGAAGCAATTTAAACAAGCCAGGCAGGGAACAAGCCACAGCCTGCACTGGGGATTGGACGAAGTCACACACAAAGAAGACTTGAGCCGTCGGGGGGTCCGGGCCCCAGCTCTTAGGAGCATGCATGTTCCCAGGGTTGGAGTTAATGAGGCCATTGGTTCCCTCCTTCTCCTTTCCAGAGATTATCATGATCAATTTGCATGATGATTATGGAAAAAAATTAAAACACTATTCCCAAAGATCAAGTTAATAAAGGCCTTTGAGACACAGAGCTTCCTGGAGGAGAAAGCTATCTTTTTCTCTGAAAGAAGGAACAGCACTTAAGATGAGCTCCAGTCTAGCTCAGTGAAGCGATGGTGAATTCCTACCCCCCTCCCTATTTTTTTTTTTAATTCATAGCCTCTTACACCTCGATTAGACCTCTCTCCCTTAAGAGCATGTAACGAATTTAATACAAATTCAGATGGAAATAAAAAGAGCAGGGAGAGGGGGGGACTGGAATAAAGACAAGAAAAGAATATGAATCGGAGGAATTCTCTTGTGGTTGAAAAGCCGTTTGCTAGGGCGCCTGGGTGGCTCAGTCGGTTGAGTGCCCGACCTCAGCTCAGGTCACGATCTCGCGGTCTGTGAGTTCGAGCCCCGTGTCAGGCTCTGTTGCTGACAGCTCAGAGCCTGGAGCCTGCTTCGGAGTCTGTGTCTCCCTCTCTCTCTCTGCCCCTTCCTCGCTCATGCTCTGTCTTTCTCTCTCTCTGTCAAAAATAAATAAACCTTAAAAAAAAAATGAAAACAATAAAAACCATTTTGCTCCTTCTTTCAGTGACAGATCCTACATTTCCTAGATTCAAACTAAAAAAATCATTTCTCCTTTACGCCTAAGAGAGAGACATCTACGGTGACTCCTCTCTCCATAGGAGCCACAAAACTGTCCTTACTGCCTCGCTTAACGGCAAGAGTCTCACATACAGAGCGATTCCTTCTTCAGTTCAGTTCTTACCCTGTTCCTGTCTCTTACGTGAGACAAGATCCTGCTTTTCCCTTCGAGGGAGGTTTGCCTTTTCTGTTCCGTAGAGAAAGCCTTTAACCACCTTGGCAGCCGGCTCAGAGGATGACAACGAATGAAACCAGTCGGCTCCCACTTCCCCTCTGACAGAATCTCTTGTTTGTAGGCAGTCGTGGTGAAAAGCCCAGGTGATGATGGGTAAAACCTAGCCAACGCACAAGATCGGCTTTCTTAACCTTGTTCTTTGTGGTATCGCTACAGGACAGAGTGGGCGATAAAACAGGACTGTATAAAAACGCAAAACAGAAGTCTGTGCAGCCCTTCCGTCCACTGTGCGTTTTACATTTAGCATCCGACCTATCTTTATCGAATTTGCAACAAGAAAAGTAGTAAAGCCAACAAACACTCTATGTCACAACTAACTTTCCCGGCAAGTCATCTCCGTGTCTCTATTTCGTCCCCCTTACCTCACGGTGGGGAATCCCCTGGGTATAAAGACATTCATACCCTTTCTCAATAATTTGTGTTACTGTTGATCCAGGCTTTTCCCTAACCCGTGCTACTGTTGACTCCCCATCGTTCATGGTCACCGAGAAGCCACCTGTCACAGTTTATGTCCAGCAAACCCAGAAGGAAGGAAATACAGTAAAATCTTGGTTTGTGGGCACAATTCATTCTGGAAACATGCTTGTAATCCAAAGCACTTGCATATCAAAGCAAATTTCAAGGGCCATTGGCTCGGTTGTGATCACGTGACCTTCGGTGTCAGGTCCTACTAGTATTGGGAGACGTTGCTTGTTTATCAAGATAAAATTCATTAGAAAGATTTGCCCATCTTGCAGAACACTCCCAGAACAAGTTACTCGCAATCCAAGGTTTTACTCTACTCTTTTCTCAGCACAGAATCTGACGAAGAAACACTCTGAAGAAAAAAGGATACTCTTGGAGTGGCTTTTTTACATTTTATCTATAATTTATCCATTATGTCTTGCCAATGACTGAAGTCACGTCTTTGAAAATTGAAGGCTGTCATTCTAGGACAGCTGTGGCCGTAATAAATCGATTCGAGAACACTCACCCAGGATGCACGTTGTGCCCAGCACTGTGTGAAGTGAGATCCAGCTTCCACCAAGCCCAACACCCGGTGCTGGATCCACCCACCTGGAGGAAAGAAGGCCTTTTGGTCATCCCTCTGTCTCAAGGGGCACCTTCTCCTGATAATCATATTTGATTCAGGGAGCTCAGGGCTCGGGGATATAGAAAGCTTGTGACCTGATGACGCTAATTTAGTAGCAGATGATACAAATTACCCAAAAAGCAGTCTTTATGGATAAAAGGTAAACAGTGGAGAGGCCATTGCTTCCCCTTTATAGTTTCTATATCTAGTCTTTGGGGCAAGCATAAAGACGCTGTCGTGTTCAATCCTCTTAATTCTATGGGGCTTGCCTTCCGGTGAGTCAACTCATCCCCAACCACCCAGCAGCTAATATGTGACCCTGAGATCTCGTTTCTCCCCAAGGAAGAAGGACCCAGAAGAAGGAAAGGTGGGAGGTCTCTGATTGGAACGTGTGGTATTTAGCACTAATCTCTAAGGCCGGGCACAACTCTTGGCACATGGTGGACTCTCGAGATCTTTGTTGAACTGAACTCAGGAGGGAAGGCTGGAGAACCAAGATTTTTTGAGCAGGTCTGGAAGGCGCCTAGAGGATCGCGTGTGAGGAGGTGATCGCTCTTGGGGTGGCCTCTTTCATATCGCTATAGTGCCCACCCTGCCCCCCCGCCCACTACTCACTGCCCCAACATCACTCCAAGGGATCGGGGACTTTTGTTCCCAAGCGTCACCAACAGGCGGGGAAGTTCAGACTCCTTCCTGAAGTCTCCCCTCTCGCCTGCCAGTTGGCCTTTCTTCCAGTTCACGTACCTGCGCGAGGAGACGGGAAACCCCTTGAGGAAAGCTTCCCATCCATCTTCCTGGTGGTCTTTCATGTCTTTGCCAATAAGACGATCTGCTTCACGACACACTTCGATATATTTGACATCTGTCATAAAACCCGGGTCAGGCATATCTGTCTTCTGTTAATATAAGCCACTCTACAGAGGCACTTCCTCTGCTGTTAAGGCCCCGCCAGAAATAATTATTGACACATTGTCCGCCCATCCAGCCAACCCTCTTAATAGGAGCCATAACTTATGGGTCCTGGGTTCCCCCACTCCTCCAGAGAAACCAGGTAACACTTAGGGGACCAGAAGGAGACGCCATGATATTAAAACATGAAGGGAAAGCTATAGCTGAAGCAACTGACTTGAAATGAACACCTTCCTGTAACATCTTTCAAAAGTTAGTGACTGTGGCGATGCACAGCTGTTTCTTTGTGAGGAGGCATAAATTTTCTTCAAAACACTTTACCCAGATGACACCGATGTTCAGGCAACGCAGAAGGAAGCTGATCCGAGTTTTCCGAATGACGGTGATTCCTCTTTAGACTTCACGTGGCTCAGCCTTTGGGAGGGTTCCTTACTGGGGACGATTCTGGACAGTTGGACGGTCAGTGCATCCTGTGAACGTGAGAGCATTTGCTTCTCGCTGCTCCCTTGACAGGCACCCATGGAAAGGGTGGCTCTCAGCTTCCCCCAAAGACCTGCCAGTTGGAAACCTTGTCTCGAGATTGTTAAAATCACTCCTACGCTCAAATGCATTATAGCCCTTTGAGCCTGTGAGGGCCAAGTGCATACAGCAAATTATATAACACAAATTATATAAGAGAGTGTGGGCATCTATACCTCTCCCTGCTGATCAGGAAGGACGAATAGAGATGACTTTTATGAAGGAAAAAGGACTTTTTTTAAAGTTTACCTATGTATTTTGAGAGAGGCAGAGAGAGCATGAGCTAGGGGAGGGGCAGAAAGGGAGAGAGAGAGAGAAAGAATCCCAAGCTGACTCTGCAGCTCAGAGCTTGACACGGGGCTCAAACTCACAGGCCGTGAGATCATGACCTGAGCCCAAATCAGGAGTTGGACGTTTAACCGACCGAACCACCCAGGCGCTCCAGTAAAAAAGGACTTTAGAAACGCTTGTGCTAACTTCCTGTGTGTTTTGTTGGAGTAAGGAAGGGGGACCCCTTTTTGAAGATGGCTGCAAACGTTTCCTCATGGAAATAATTGCCAGGGAAGTGACATTTTAGCAGTTCCGATATAGCAGGCAGGACAGAACACGTTCCTCGTAACAAATGTTCTACTAGGCGAAAGTAAAACATTTGTTGGAATGGATTTGGGTCAGCTTGACCACGTGAGCAACCCAAATGGCTCTTCGGTGGGCACACAGGGCGGGGGTGTCCGGGAAGGGAGGGGTTGATGCATAACAAAACAATGCAAAGATTAAAACTAGAAGATTAAAACTATTTGGGCCACTAGGGTAAAGAGACTAAGAAAATATCCCAGGATCCATGGTAAGAAAGTTTGTTGTCCCCGCAGACCCAGACAGGGCTTTTAAGAACAGAGGAAATGAAGGGCTCTTGGGTGGATCAGTTGGTTAAGCATCCAACTTTGGCTCAGGTCATGATCTCACGGTTTGTGAGCTTGAGCCCCGCATCAGGCTCTCAGCTGTCAGTACAGAGCCCACTTTGGATCCTCTGTCTCACTCTTTCTCTGCCCCTTCCCCACTCATGCTCTCTCTCTCTCTCTCTCTCTCTCTCTCTCTCTCTGTCAAAAATAAACCTGGGGCGCCTGGGTGGCTCAGTCGGTTAAGCATCTGACTCCAGCTCAGGTCATGATCTTGTAGTCCGGGAGTTCGAGCCCTGCGTCGGGCTCTGTGCTGAGAGCTCAGAGCCTGGAGCCTGCTTCGGATTCTGTGTCTTCCTGTCTCTCTCTCTCTCTGTCTCTGCCCCTCCCCTGCTCATGCTCTGTCTCTCTCTGTCTCAAAAACAAATAAGCATTTTTAAAAAATTAGAAATATTAACATAAAAAACTAAATGTTAAAAAAAAATTAAAAAGTAAAAACAAGAGCAGAGAAAAATGCCCAAGTATCGAATAGTGGACACAAGAAAGTAATAGTTCTTGCTGGCAACGTACTTTCGGGGTCCTTTTTTTCACCCCACGCTTGTAGAGGTGCCAGACAATTTTGTTTGCACACACATAACCTGACTGCTCCATGCTAAAATGGGAAATAGACTGTCCTGTTCAAACTGGAATAAATTGTTGAAAGAAGCATAAGGGTTTAAGTGTCTTCTTCAGGATCAGGAAATCATCTATCATTGGGACTTTGAGTCAGAGCATTGTAAAGAAGAAACTTGTTCTGTACGTTTATGCTGCTAAACTAGGAAGAAAGACTGCCGTTGAAAGAGATGTTTTAGCAGTATCTGGACGAGAGATTAACTCTGCAGGAGGCAGAGGAAATCGCCAATTTCCCCTTTGTCCACCCCACTCAACTCAAACCACCCCGAGCTGTCAGTGGACCTGAAATCGGAGGAAGCAGCTAATTGGATGACCAGTAACAACACCGACGCTGAAGGATGTTAAGATAAGGGTAACGTGACTGATGTTTCCAACTATGAGCAGGTCCGTCGCCGAAATCGAAAAACACCAGCAATGCCAACGGACCCCCAAAACGATCGGTCTTTAGTGTCCCACGCCACAAATGTCCAAAGCAGAGTGCGGTTTATCCTCTGCCGAGCGGATGCCCACGTCCACACCAAAGTCGGAACAAACGCTCCTTCCCCAGGGTTTGTGCCAGACAAGCGGGTCCGGCGCTGGCCGGGACTCCCCAGCTTTTCCACAGATGAAGGGGCATCCATTTCTGAACTCAGCGAAAGGACCATCACCTGTTAGTTGGTGGCGGGTCGCGGGTCTCACAGGGTGAATGGATGCTGAACACCAGGCATTTCGCGATCTGCAGGGAGTAGGCGCCTCCTACACAAGCCCACCCTCCCTCTCACATGCAAAGTACCTCAACGAGATGCCTGCGCCTGTCCGGTGCCAGTGATAACAGAAGTCAGGCCAGGAAGGTTTTTCATTCTACGCTGGCAGCCCCAATAGGGGATCGACGTCCCACGGAACATTAAGTGCCTTGCGCATCAAGGCCTTGGCAGGTCGCTTGCCTTGGCGGTTGGGGAGGGGGCCCATTCCCACCGAGTGCCGTCTACACACACGTGGCAGATGTGCTGGGGAAGAACTCCCCCACCTCCTTGCCAGATTCTGACGCGGTGCCCGATGCCCGCGCTTGGAGGGAATTGGTGGCACTTTTCGTACGACCGCACGTAAGACAGCGGGTTGTTTCTCCCTGAGAAATGGCTCGCCTCCGGTACGTAGGCGAACAGCTGGGTTCTGATCCCAAGGACTGTTCTGGAAGCTGCTGCCCGTGTCCTAGGAATGAAACAACCTCCCGCCCACACATGACGACTTCTCTTGTCCCGGCGGTCCGGCTTCCGCACAAAGGTCTGTTGTACAAAACCCTGGCGTGCCCCTTTCTCACTTCTGCAAGTGTGACCCCCTTTCCATCCTGTGCAGCATGGGAAGCAAGTGACACGTGTTCAGGTTTTATGCTAACATAAAACCTGTGGGCCTCGTCATGCCCACATTTAAATGTGCCAAGACCGCGCATTTCGACGGTGCAGTCTTCACTTCCCGACGCCGAAATCTGTGCCTGTCGGTGAGAGAGGACTGGATGCTATCACCCCGATGGCTGATGATTGATGATAATATTTCTACATCCATCGCTAAGCCTCTTAAGTTTCTTCTTCACTTTGGGAGTACTTAGCATCTCAGCCTCGCTCAGCCAGGCGCTCCATAAATGCACCTTTATAAACCTCTCAGGGGTAAACTGGGTCAGTTGATGTTGTTTCAGAACATCTGGAAAAGAGTCATCAGGGCGGGGAGGTCTGTAAAAGCTCTTTGTGCTCAGGCTCAGGGGATGGAATGAAAACACGGATGTGACACATACCAAATGATTCTAAAACATCCACTTGTTTGTAAGGGCCCCAGCTACGCGCTATCTGCTTTTGCTTCACATAGGAGGGGTTCGGCAAGGACACGGAGTTCAGATTATGTGTGATTCCTCCCACACAGGCGTAAAAATCCCTTCTCTGGCATTTCTTAGGCGAGCGTTTAAGTTTCTATTTGTTTATTTTGAAAGAGAGAGAGAGAGAGAGAGAGAGAAAGCCAGGGAGGGGCAGAGAGGGAGGGAGAGAGAATCCCAAGCAGGTTCCCCACTGTCAGCGCAGAGCCCGACGCGGGGCTCGAACTCATGAACCGTGAGATCATGACCTGAGCCGAAATCAAGGATGCTTAACTGACTGAGCCGCCCAGGCGCCCCTGCAGTGTTTCCTTATAGGGAGGGAGATTCAGGCATTTCAGGGAAGGAAAAAGTCGTTCCTTAAGCATCTTGAATTCCAAGCGGGGGAATTTCTTAAGTGATGGAGGGATGCGTTTTATGGTTCTCACTTCCCTTAAGATATTAATTAAGAAAACACATAAGAGCTTCTCCTTAAGGGGCGCGCTGAGAGTTAAGCTTAGCTGGCCCTCTGCACTAGCCATATTGCACTGTCCTCCTCGATTAGCCCGGGTGCCAGGCTGTTCCTTCAAATTAAGACAATATGCTTGTAGTGATGAACCAATAGTCTTGACCATCCATCTTCCTCTTGTGATGTGGCTCTCGTCGAGCTGAAATGAAGCCACTTCTTCTGCCTGTGGCTGATTAAACAGAGTAAATCCGCATCTCTAAGGAGGCTCTGATGATTCTCCACAGAGCCCAGGTCAGGCCAGCCCGCACCTGCCGGCCCCAGCTCAGCTGCTCCCATCATAAAACGGAGCATCGGTGTCAGCGACGTGGTAGGTTTCTTTCATCCGGTGCATCGCTCCGGCCAGACCGAATGAAGCTTGCTGGGGACACGAGGTGCCTGTCGCGCCACAGGTAACACACGGTCCCCAGGGAAGGCTTGTCCTCCTCAAGAGTGAAAAGCCCACCACTCTGGGCAAAAACCTGTGCCTTTGCTAGAAGTCTCCGCGGCTTACACCCTGCGGTCTTCTTTTAATAAAAACGGGTCAGGAGACATCAAGGGAAATCTTTAAAATATTCATCCACTCATTTCTTCTTCTTCTTCTTTTAATGTTTATTTATTTCGTAGAGAGAGACAGAGAGACCGTGAGAGTGAGGGGGAGGGCCAGAGAGAGACAGAGACACAGAATCGGAAGCAGGCTCCAGGCTCTGAGCTGTCAGCACAGAGCCCGATGTGGGGCTCGAACCCACAAACCCCCAGATCATGACCTGAACGGAAGCCGGACGCTTAACCGACTGAGCCACCCAGGTGCCCCTATTCTTTTTTTTTTTTTCATTCATTCAGTGAAAGCTTGTCGAGCACCTGCTGTGAATGAGCCCCATGCCAGGAACTGGGATTTGGACACGAACACAGGGTCAATGCCGCCCCTGCCCTCCTGGAGGTCACATCCCAGTGACAAGACGGATTCATGATGAATGAAGTACTTACCACTGTGAGCGGTACCCCAAAGAAGAAGGAGCACCGGGGGTAGATAAGGAGGGGACTGATGTTTTCTAGGCTTCAGGGACTATTTCCCTGGGGAAGGGATAGTTGAGCTTAGACTTAAAGCACAAGGGGGTAGTAAGTTAATAAAGCGATGAAAGAGTATTTTCAGCCGAGGACACAGCATGTTCAAAGATCCTGGGGTGCAAAACTAATGCTTGGCCCATCTGAGCCGGGTGAGAGGGAGAATGTCTAAAGAGGAGGCTGGTTACATAGCGGGGCTCAAAGGCCTTTAGGCTGAGGTAAGGAGTTAGAGTTTTGTCCCAAAAGCTTGACTGGAACTGATGGTTTGTAAGCAGGAAAGTAAAACGAAATCACTTCTTGCCTTTTATGGAGCGGGACTAATGTCGCCGGGCTATATTTGCCGGGCACGGTGCAGATTTGTAGTTTATGATCTCCAAAGATTTCAGCGTTCCTTTCAGGTGGGTATTTTTAGCCCCATCTTATAGGGAAGGAAACTGAGGCTCAGAGAGGGTAAGTGACTGGCCGAGATCACACAGCTGGCCAGGTGGAGCCAAGTCCCCCCAAGGTCAACCTCACACCCAGGTCCTTTCCTCTGCCTCACGCTGCCTGCCCACACACAGACTGAACGCTCGCCTGCGAAACACTTGTGACATTCATGTAACTTCACTTTCTCCCAATGGCTTCACGTTGAGAGAGTTTCCTATTTAGTGATTGGTAATCAACTAGGACTCCATTTAAATTGTGATAGAATTAAAGATAGGGTCACAGACTTACCTCATCTCTTAGAAAGGAATCCTGGTACCAAAGTCTTAAGTGAGTTCCATTTATTATTATTATTTTTTTTAATAGTGAGCTCTGGGTTTGTTTTGTTTTCTTAATGTTTATTTATTTATTTGCAAGAGAGAGAGTGAAAGAGAGAGAGAGAGTGGGGGAGGGGCAGAGGCAGAGGCAGGCAGAGAATCCCAAGCAGGCTCTGAGTTGTCAGCGCAGAGCCTGACGTGGGGCTCAAACTCGTAAGCCATGAGATCATGACCTGAGCCAAAATCAAGAGTTGGACACTCAACCTGCTGAGCCACCCAGGTGGCCCGAAGGGCTTCTATTCAGAAGCTGAGAACCAAAGATCTGGATTCGGAGTGAACTGGGTTTAAATCCCAGCTTGTCTGGTAACTGACGGTGTGATATAGGGGCGCCTGGGTGGCTCAGTCGGTTGAGCATCCGACTTCGGCTCAGCTCATGATCTCATGGTTGGTGGGTTCGAGCCCCACGTCGGGCTCTGTGCTGAAGGCTCAGAGCCTGGAGCCTGCTTCGGATTCTGTGTCTCCCTCTCTCTCTGCCCCTCCCCTGCTTGTGCTCTCTCTCTCTCTCTCAAAAATAAGTAAATATTTTAAAAAATGTGAATGCTAAAAAATTAAAGAGCACGTGGATACAAATGCGAAGTCTCAGTTTTATCCTCCGTAAGTGCCTATATTCGGACCACGTTCACTTGGTTGCTGTTAGGATTAAATAAAATAGTGAAACAAACCAATTCTCCATGTTTCTGGCACACTCCATACACGTTGGCCGTAGCACGACCACCTCCACCATCATCGTGATTATGGTCATCACCATCCTCACCCTGGTTAGTTCACCAGTTCACCACGTTAGCGGCCCATCAGACACAGCACCGCTTTCTCCTGGCATGTGATTTCTGCCCTATTTCAAGGGCATCGCTCACGTCCCTGTCCTCACGTTACTGAAAGGGATGTGCACTCATCCCAGGCAGGTAGCTGAAGACCACGTCCGCCTAATAACGCACGCAGCAGTTAAGCTCAACCACGTTGGAACACGACGCAAAGGAGCAAAGACCGAAACAACTTTGCAAAAGGAGATACTTAACGGAGACGGGTGGCTATGGGGCATTTAAAATGTAAGTCCCCTTTGAAATCAGTAGCTATGACAGATGGAAAGACTGTTTTGCCTGGAAAACTGCTTCCTTGTCTCGAGAGAGTCTCTTTTTTTAAAAAATACGGAAGCTATCAGAGCGATCGTTTTTCACCACGGACAAACAGTTTACATACAGATATTATGTAAACAGCAGGCAGATGCTCGTAGGTCTGATGCAAGTTCCCACTGAAGGATCTCAAATATCTCAAATCCAGAAATATATCTGGGCAAAGCCGTCTGCTCCCTTGATGGTTCTCTAATGCGATTCACAAAATTTACTGTTAAAATGTAACAACGCCGGGGAGGCGCCTGGCTGGCTCAGTCGGTTGAGCATCCGACTGCAGCTCAGGTCACGATCTGAGGGTTTGTGAGTTCGAGCCCCGCATCCGCCTCTCTGCTGTCAACAGGGAGCCTTCTTCAGATCCTCTGTATCCCCCCCTCCGCCCTTCCCTCGCTCACTCTCTCCATCTCTCTCTCTCTCTCTCAAAGCAAATAAACTTTTTTTTTTTTAAGTTTTTAAAAACTGTAACCGTGTTGGAAAAGCCCCCTGTCCAGTGCCTGGCACTCGTGCAGCCTTTGATTGATGTTAACTATTGCAATAATACAACGAAAATACTTCAGGTTGAACAGACTTCCCACCCCCTTACCTTCACCGAGAGGCAATTGACATGTAACATGTGTACCTTTAAGGCGTGCGAGGCAATGATTTGATACACATACATATACTGCAAAATAATTACCACAGCAGGGTTAGTTAGCATCTCCCCATCACCTCACATAATTACCAATGCTCTTTTGTCGGCAGCGGAGGGGCATTTGATAGCCACTCTGAGTACCTCTAGTCACCATGCTGTGCATAAGACGCTCCGAATTCGTTCATCTGATAACTGGAGGTTTGCATTCTTTGCCCAACATCTCCCCATTTCTCCCAGCCCCCAGATCCTGGTAACCACCATTCCGTCTGTCTCTATGGGTTCAGGTCTTTTAGACTGTACGTGTAAAGGAGATCACACAGGGTTTGTTTTTCTCATCAGACGTATTTCGCTTAAAAGAATGTACTCAGTGCCCACCCGTGTTGTCTAAAATGGCAGGATTTCCTTCTTTCTTGTCGCTACACTGTTATTTCTACGTGTGCATGTTAGAGTCCCAGAAATGTATACATACCACAGCTTCTTTTCCATTCATCCACAGGCACTTATAGGTTGTTTTTCTATGTGGGTTCTTGTGAAGAATACCGTAATGAACACAGGAGTACAAACACCTCATGGAAATCTTGATTTCATTCCCTTTGGATACATACTCAGAAGCGGGATTTGGGACCATAGGGCAGTCTCTTTTCTTTTTAATTCTTAGAAGAATGTCCAAACTGTTTTCCATAGTAGTTCTGCCCATTGATGTTTCCACCAACAAAGCACAAGTGTTCCTTTTTATCCACATCCTCACCCACACTTATCTCTGGCCTTTTGGGTTTTTGGGGCTTTTTTTTGCTTTTGTTTTTGTTTCTTTTTGTTGTTGTTGTGTTTTGTTTTAGAGACAGAGTGAGTGTGATTTGGGAGGGGCAGAGAGGAGAGAGAGAGACGGTCTTAAGCAGGCTCCACGCTTAGCTCAGAGTTCCTCATGGGACTCCGTCCCGCGACGGCGAGATCATGACCTGAGCCCAAACCAAGAGTCAGATGCTTAAGCAACCGACTTAAGCAACTGATGCTTAACCCAGTCACATCACTCCTGTCTTTTTGATAACAGCCATTCTAACAGGTGTGAGGTGACACCATTATGACCTTGATTTCCATTTCCCTAACGAGTAGTGATGTTTGGTGTCTCTCAATGTACCTTCTGGCCGTTTGCATGTCTTTTTTTGGGAAAACGTTTGTTTAGGTCTTTTGCCCACTTTTTCGTCAGATTGTTTGGTTTTCCGCTACTGAGTTTTTGTGAGCTTCTTAAGTATTTTGGATACTAATTCCTTATCAGATATACGGTTCCCAAGTATTTTCTCCCTTTGCATAGGTTGCCTTTTCATCCTGTTTGCTTCTTTTGCTGTGCAGAAGACTTTTAGTTTGAAATAGCCCCACTTGTTTATTTCTGCTTTCATTGTTTGTGCTTCTGGAGTCAGATTCAAAACTCATTGCCGAGACCAGTGTCAAGGAGCTTTTCCCCTATGGTTTCTTCTGGGAGTTCTATAGTTTCAGGTCTTAGGTTTAAGTCTTCAGTCCATTTGGAGTTAATTTTTATGAATGGTGTTAGATAGGGGTCCAATTTTATTCTTTTGTATGTAATTACCCAGCTTTCCCACCACCACTATTGAAGACACAACCCTTTCTCAGTTGGGTATTCTTGGCTCCCTTGTCATATAGTCGTTGACTATATATGTGTGAATTTATTTCTGGGCTCTCAATTTATTTCCAGTGGTCTATGTGTCTGTTTTTATGCGTTACCATCCTATTTTGATTATAATAGCTTTGTAATATAGTTCAAAATCAGGACATGTATGAGGCTTCTAGTTCTGTTCTTCTTTCCCAACACTGCTTTGTCTATTTGGGGTGTTTTGTGGTTCCATAGGAATTTTAGGATGTTTTTTTTTTCTATTTCTGTGAAAAACACCATTGGAACTTTGGTAGGGTTTGCACTGAATCTACAGATGGCTTTGGGTAGTGTGGACATGTTAACAATATTCTTCCAATCCAGAAGCATGGGGTATCTTTCTGTTGATTAGTTCTCTTCAATTTTTTTTCATCAAAGTCATATAGTTTTCCAGGTAGAGATCATTCATCTTGGTTACATTTATTTCTAAGTGCTTTATTTGTTTTTGGTTCTGGTGCCAATGTCATTTTCTTCATTTCTTTTTTTTTCTTTTTTTTCTTTTTTTTTTTTTTTGGTTTTAAGTAAGCTCTACACCTACCAAAATGGGGCTTGAACTCACGACCCTCCATGTTCTAGCAGCTGAGCTAGCCAGGCCCCCCCTTCATTTCTTTTTCAGGTATTTTGTTGTTAGTGTATAGACACACACCTGATTTCTGTATATTGATTTTGTATCTGGAAACTTTACCGGATTCCTTTTTAAGAGGTTTTTCGTGGAATCTATAGGTTTGTCCACATACAAGATCATATTATGTGGAAGTACACCCAATTCTCCTTTTTTCTTTCCAATTTGGATCTTTTCTTTCTCTCTTTCTATTTTTTTCTCTCCTCTCCTCTCCTCCCCTTCCCTCCACTCCCCTCTCCTCTCATCCCCTCTCCTCTCCTCCCCTCTCCTCTTCTCTACTCCCCACCCCTCCCCTCCCC
>NW_024412416.1:14974955-14993252 GCF_014898765.1 Herpailurus yagouaroundi
CTGGCTAGGACTTCCAGAACTGTGTTAAGTAAGAGTAGTGAGAGTAGACACCCTTGTCTTGTTCCTGACTTTAGAGCAAGAGCCTTCAACGCTTCACTGAAAAGACTTTTATTTGTTTGTTTGTTTGTTTGTTTGTTTCAATCGAAGCATAGTTGACATACAATACTATCTTCATTTCAGGTGTGCAGCACAGGGATTTGACATTTGACATTTCTCTACCTTATGCAATGTGCACAATGATGCCTGTAGTCACAAAATCATCCTGTTAACCCCTATGTTTCACAAATGACAAAACTGTGCTCCAAAGAGGTCAGGAAACTTTCACAAGATTTTATAGTTACTAAGACCAGAGCCTACCTGTGAGGGCATTAAGAAGTTCAGTCCATCTAGGGGCGCCTGGGTGGCTCCATTGGTTGAGCATCTGACTCTTGATTTTGGCTCAGGTCATGATCTCATCATTCTGGGTTTCTGGGATTGAGCCCCTACATCAGGCTCTGTGCTGACAGTGTGGAGTCTGCTTGGGATTCTCTGTCTCCCTCCCTCTGTCCCTCACCGTTCTCCCTCTCCCTCTCTCTCTCTCAAAATAAATAAATAAACAAAAAAAAAGTTCAGGCAATCTAAACTCTGAAATAAGCAGAAAATTCCAGCACACCCACCTCTCTGAAAAAGATAACCCCATTTCATGGGGCTGTTCTTTCATCACATGAACCCAACCTTCATTCCCTTCTTCTCATCTATCCCCACTAAACTTATACGTTCCATGAAGACAAGGACAGTGCACCTGTCACTTCCCACCTTGTCCCACAGCCGCCTGACATGTTGTTGTAACGGGTGCTCAATTAAACCATTTGTTGAATTGGATGGAAATGTATTAGCCCATAGCACACTGCCACGGGGCAAGCCAAACTGTTACACTGTCCAACCCAGAATTACGTGCGAGACTTACCTAAACGTTAAGTCTCTCACTGGAACTCTGAGAGTTCTAGTTTTCATATTTTGTTTTATAAATAGTTGTAACCCAAAGATACAAGGTAGCACGTGCCCAACCGGTCCTGTTTTCGCTGTCGACCCATTCCCAGTACAACCTCCTGTCTATCTGAGTGATAACTTGGTCTACAATGAGCAAGACCAAGTAAAAATGAGGTGAAGACGGTCCAGCAACTCCAAGACTGACCCTGCAGCTTAAGGAAAAACACACTGCAGGCACCTTGGAGACCACTTTCAGGCCAGAGATGGATTTCCACTAACCTCCATTTAAAAACCTCACCGCCAACCATGCTGAGGTTTGCTCGCGGCTGTTGAGAATATGGTTTGATGCTCCCTCCAGTCCAGGACGGGAGGTGCCCGCAGCGATGGAGAAGTCCTGTGGTCTGTAGGAAGGCTCCTATCAACTGTCACCAACCTGACACAGGAATTCAGACATACCATTTCCCAGCAGCCCTCTCCCCATCACCCTTGTCTAGTGACGCTCCTTCCACTCACTGTAAAATGGCTCAAGAAAAGTGGAGTAAAATACATCGAGGGAATCACAGATTGTTCTCTCTGAAGCTCAAGTTTATCATCTGTGAAATAATGACTGTGGGGCACCTGGGTGGCTCATTTGGTTACGCATCCAACTCTTGATTTCGGCGCAGGTCATAATCTCATGGTTTGTGAGTTCGAGCCCAGCGAGGGGCTCTGCGCTGATAGTGTGGGGCCTGCTTGGGATTCTCTCCTTCTCTCCTTGCCCCTCCCTCACTCATGCTTTCTCTCTCTCTTTCTCTCAAAAATAAGTTAAATTAAAAAAAAAAAAAGAAATAAGGATTGTAAGGCTCAGTTGGTTGAGCATCTAACTCTTGACTGCCACATGGTTGTAAGAAAAGTCACAGACAGACATCTTCGGGAATATAAAGACTACATGATCATAAAATGGCTTTTTTTTTTCTCAAAAGCCTTCCACCAGGTGTCACAAGGCTAACAAAATGGACACCCCCACACAACCCTGCCCTTCGGGCACTCACAGTCTAGTTTACACATCTAAGCATGGGCAGTTGAAAAAATACGCACGCATAGACACAACATCGTTCTGCTACCGAATATCTCTGCAAAGGAGTCCAATATAGGCCACGCCGAAGCACAACTGAAATCATCTTTGATTCTCAACACCCTTAGATCATTTCACTGAAATCGGCATATAAAATTTTCCATCTTTAGAAGGGAGGAATAAAGAATATGGAAACCGGGTCCTGTTAAGTTCAATTCTGTATAACTCAATTTAGAATCAGGCATAACTAAAATGGATCAGAAAGATGTCCCAGATCCCAGCTTGACCGACAGAAGTCACGCACCGCAACGCGGTGTAAAGGATTTGTGTTGACACAAAGTTGGGATTTTTTTTCTTCCCCCTTATCAAACAACAGGCATATTTGGCATTTTGCCCAAAGTGCTTAAAGTGGATTATATCTACATCTGACTTCGCGGTAAGTGCAAAGACAAAAATCTCTGAAATTTATAAACAAAAGTGTCTTTCTTACTTCAGAGTTCAAGGCAAAAAACCAGCCTTCGCGACTCTCAGGCGTAGTACAACTTGGAAGTTACAAGGATGTCAGATATATTTATTATTGCGGTAGCTCGAAATTTCCATCCTGCTACATTTAAACACTGAGTTGGAGTTTGCAAAAATAGCATCAGCAGCATTGCCAGCGAGATCCTCTAACCTTAGCACAGAGTAAATATGAAAGGAGAAAAGAACTGTAACCTTTTCAAAGTTCTCTCTATGCAAATATCATGCAGAAGTCACTGATTCCTGAGCACTCAGTCGCTTTGATATCTGAACCAGCCCGCGAAACCATCACGGCAAGCGTCTTATTTTGATCTTTCACAGACTTCTTTAAATTCCCGTTCACTTTCTGTATCTACTAAAAGTAAGTTTCTTGAGCATCTACTACAGTCATAGCCACAAAATCACAAAAGAAGCTTTTTATGAAATGCCCGGGTCTGTTTATCCTTTGAGCCCAAGTTGCCACTATACTCAGGCCATCTTCCAAAATGATCCATTAAAAATAAAATATACTAACAGTAGCATTGTCTGTGCTGAGACTTGGGGGGGCCACAAACCCCCCGTCTTGTTATCCCATTTATTCGAATGAGTGCATGTCCCATGTTGTTGGGGGTTTGGACTAACAGAGAAAAATTTTGGAGAACAGACGTCCGTGAAGGACCAGGAAAAGCCAGGTACGTGGAGAAGGGTGCTGTTTCCCCAGGGCTGGAAACTCAGTCTGACGCATGAGAGAGACACTGCAGGAAGAGGTAGGGTCTATTTGGATGAAAGCCACAGGGAGACTCCGGTCCAAACTGCCACTGCCTCCAGGCTGAAGTGATAAAGTGGGACACACAGACAGAAGGACCTCCCCGCCCCACACACACTCCACTCACAGCCACTCTGACGCTCCGTGCTGAGCTGCAGGGGAGAACTGCCGAGCCCAGTGGAGCCCAGATGGAGTGATGGAAGGGACCAGGCAGTCACTGGAGGTCCTGTGGTCCAAGAGAGGCTCTCAAGAGCTAATTAAGGCTAATTCGACCTTATGCATGCCCACAGCTAAGGGAGACCTCTGCAAATATCCAGGTTCCCTTTGAGTTTCTTTGTAACGTTCGTGTATTTATTTTGGGAGAGAGAGAGAACGAGGTAGAGAGAGAGAGAGAGAGAGAGAGAGAGCGAACCCCAAGCAGGCTCCAGGCTCAGCGAGGAGCTCCACAGGAGGCTCGATCCCATGACGGGGAGATCATCCCCTGAGCCGCAGTCAAGAGCACGACGCTTAACCGACTGAGCCACCCAGGCGCCACCCCCCCAGGTTCCCTTTGCGTATGGAATATCCAGCTGACCACATATGACCCACCTGTGAAACATAGGAGTAATATTTGCTAAGTTTAAATGTAAAATTTGAGAATCGTTGACGGAACTCTTGGCAGTAAGTTACCTAAAACGCTCGTTGACCGTGTGAAGCTAAATGGGGGTAGCCTGTCCCTGTGGCTCCTTTCTCTGGGACAGGCTGTCCACCGACGCTAACATACCGCTTTCCCATATTATCAAAAACTTCTGCAACATTATCTTCGTATAGCTTCTAAGGATGCCTAATTTACTACTAAGCCATTGCTCCAGCATTAGGAGAACCCCGCCCCCTGTCTTTCAAAACGCATCAAGAATTCATAAAACCTAAATATTGTGACTCATCTTCATTTAACGATTGCTGTCCTTAATCATGGGTGTTAATACGGAAGTCTACAATTCGGCATGCACCTTGTGATGCACAATGAAGGATGCAGAAGTGATTGCTCTTGATAAACTACTCGGAGAATCTGGGTGCAGAATCAATCAGCAATCGAGGGTATAGAATGAAAAACACTCGTGTTGCAACATCAAAAGTCACCCAGTAACGGGGCAACCCAAACAGAGTAAAAGTCTGAATTCAGTCTTCCTTCCAGCTTCTGGCTGGAGCTCTGAGCAAGAGGAAATAATCGAAATACCCAAGACAGTTTTGCCTTATATGCCTGTTGGTTTGTTCTTGGTTTTTGAGGCAAGAGATCATTAGAATTTGTACCTGTAAACCTGTATGACTTCTTTCCGCAGCATCACCGTCACCTTAGCAGTTAATGAAGAAGCCGTGTCTTCCCTGAACTGGATAAAACAACACCCTGATCCAAAACAAGAACAAACAGACAAACAAAAATAGAATTGTGAGCAAGTTTTGCTCAATTAGTAAATCAAGGCCTTTTCTTATTCTAGAAAGGTGCGTGGGATCAAAAGCGCGGCATTCCCTTCGACCACACAATTAAGGATTTTTGCCCAGTTGTTAATCCAAAAGCATCTTCCTGTGCAAAGAACCGAGTGATCTGACAACGGGTCCGTATTTCAGCATTTTGAAAGCGTGCCTTTGTGAAAAACATGCCACAAAGAAAACATTTAAATGCGTCAAATTCAACAATCTGCTCATGTTGGTAACATGAAACACACACAGTCTTTCACGAGGTCCAAACTTTAAGACTATTTTAAATGACCAGTGAGCAAAGAAGTTAAAAAAGAGTTGGCTTCAAACTTTCCTGTTTGATAGCAGTCATGTATTAGGGGAAAGAAAAAGCCGTTCTTGTCAAAACACCACTTTGTCTCCCCCGACCAGGTGTTCACAAGTGTAACAATTGCAACCCAAGTTTTATTAAGCAGTTAAACTCCAGCCTTGATTCAAGATACTTAGCGCCGGGCCACATTTGTCCTAGAAATGTTTTCTTTCTTTCTTTTTTTTTTTAAGTCTTTGCCCAAACGAATGCATTTCTCAGCCCCTTATATTTGATAGTAGACTCAGCAGATCTTGCCAAAGATCATGGAAACCTTCGAAAAAAATCGCTCTTGTCAACTCGCGAGAAGCCAGAATGTGAAATGGGTATTGCGTGGCGGTGGGCTCACTGTATCAAATCGGATGAGACGGTACTTTGTGAATGGTCGCCAAAGCCCCGTATGCGTGCAAAGTATTCAGACTTCCGTCCCAGCTTCCTTTACCATGATGAAGGTGATGAGGACTGTGGTAATGAGAACATTAACAATGGCTATCATTTACTGAATGATTCTCTTTTTTTGAGAGAGACAGAGGCAAGTGAGAGCGTGAGTGCAAGAGGGACAGAGGAAGAGGGAGAGGGAGAACCTTAAGAGGACGCCACAGCCCGCTCAGAGCCCGAGCCCTACGTGGGGCTCGATCTCACGACTGTGAGATCACGACCTGAGCCGAAATCGAGTCAGGCGCTTAGCCAACTGAGCCACCCGGGCACCCCCTGCGTGATTTCGTTCTGTGCCAGCCACTATGCTAAGCACTCTACACGAAGTTGTTTGTTTGCTACTAACAACCGTCAGTTGATATGCAGAATATTACTCTCTCCACTCTACAGAGAAACACGGAGAGCTCAGAGAAGTTAAGCAGATTGCCCAAGGTCACACAGCTCATCGGCCTACGAGCACGAAAGTAGTTCTTGGCGCCCTCATGCCAATCGAGGCGTTGGCAGAGAATTCATGAATTGGGCCACCGTGTGGTGTGCCCCAGGTAACCCAACAGATGGTCATATTACCGTGTAGTCATTGAAGAAAAGGGATACACATACAAGTACACCCACCCACCCCCACACACACAAAGTTGCATTCACACAGAGTTGAATTCACACATGGCAGTTGTGTTCCTGTCATGCGAAAAACGACGTGTATAAGATGCGATTTTGCTACGCAAAGGGTCTCTCTGGCACAGAGCAAGCATCCGCTCAATGTTTGCTAAATGAGCACACGCTCCCCGGTGAGGCAGTATTTACCTTACTTTCTTGGCACAGCTCAAAAATCCTGGGTGTGCAAATGAAAACTCCACCAGCTCAAAGCTAAAGGAGGAGCTGATTCGTTGACATAAGCGAAGGGTCTAGAGAACTCGGGGTTCCAGCATGGCTGAGCGCAGGCACTCGGGTGAGATGTCTTAGATTCATCCCACTCTGGAGGCTGCCCAGCTCTGCCCTGTCGTCTTCACTGGCTTCCTTCTCAGCCAGGCTCTCTTTGCCAGCGGTTACGGGATTACCTATGGCTGTTCCGGATAGGAGAGCCCTTGCTCCTTTCTGTCACCAGCCGAAGTCCCAGGGAAGCCTTGAACTGGCTTAGCCTGGATCATACACCCCTTCTCGAACAAATCATCACCTTCAGAGGGATAAGAATCCGACTGGCTAACAGAGAAGGGGGCCGGGGAGGAAGGGAAGAAAAGAAGAGAAAGCAGGGGTTGCTGGTCATATCCAGAAGTTTGACACAAGAGAGGCCTCTCCGCCCAGAGGTATCTTGCTGGGTTTTATCTTCAATCTTATCTCAAAACTTTCGCTTCTAAGGCAGGAAGTGGATTACAGATCACCCCTCCTTCCTTTACAGATCACGTTATTTTATGCCTGCCTTATTTGTTATATTTAAAGGAAATGAACACAGAGCTTTGAGGACGGCAAGGCTTACTACGGGTGATGCCATTCAGGAGGGAAATTGTTTCTCCCTCTGCTTTATTATATTGGTCATAATTATGATCCGTACCACAGTGACACTTAATTACACTCTTCCAATAAATCCACCTTTGTCTTCCAATTCATAAGTTAACAAAAGGAGGCTACCCAGGGTGCCCCGTTACATACTTACGATTTTTTTTTTTCAGACCCTAGAGAAACGATGGGAGTTTCCTGTAGTTCTCTCTCACACAGTCACATCCTTCGGCCCCATTGCACACAAAGGTCTCATTGATTAGAACAGGACACTTCTACGCAGGGGCTGAGGGTTGGGGATCCAGGAAATTCTCAACTGGTTTTACAAGAATGAGCACCACACCTTCGTAAAACTCTACGGTGACCGAGCCACAGAAATTGAGTCTGTAATGAGAATTCTGGAAAAATTAGAGAACTGCCTTCGGGCAGTTCAGGGTCTGTGGAGATTGAGAATTCAGAGAAGAGCAAATGAGGATCTCAGGCCCTTCGGCGGCTGCAGTCTCCCGTCGCGTGTTTCCTAAGCCTTCTGAACCCCACCCTCGGCAGAGAGAGAAAGAGACCCTCATGGAGAGCCTTCCACAGCCAGACAGGTGCCTGCCCTCACGCCCTGAAGCCCCCAAAGCACCACTCTTCTTAAATCCTCTCCCTTCCCGTAACTTTTCCGTCACCTTTTCTTTTTCTTTCAGACCCAGGGGCAGAACATTAAGTCATACTCCTCAACTCATTATCACTGCACGTGTGTGTATCCCTTTCCCCCTGCCATTTTGCTGCGCCCCATTCCATAAAAGCTAGTATCAGGTTTGACGATATCCTGGAATATGTGTCTTCACAAGACACGTAGTAGTCTCTTGTTCTGAGTGTGTTTTCAGTTGATACGAATGATGTCCACAGACTTTGTGTCTTCCTTCCTTCCTTTCTCCCTCCCTTCCTTCCCCCACTCTCTCTTTTCCTTCTTTCTTTCTTTCTCTTTCTCTCTCTTTCTTTCTTTCTTTCTTTCTCTTTCTTTCTGTCCTTCTTTCTTTCTCTTTCTTTCTGTCCTCTTTCTTTCTTTCTTCCTTCCTTCCTTTCTTTCTTTCTTCCCTTCCTCCTTCTTTCCTTCTTTCTCTCTTTCCCAGCACAGTCTTTAAGATTCACCTCTATCACTTCACACGGTTCCATGGTGTTGCGCGAGAAGCCTCCTTGGCATCCCATTATCTGTCCTGCTCCCTGATGAACCCTGAGATTCCATCACCCTCATTACCACAGACAACACTGCGATGAGCCTCTTCATCCAGCCTCCCCACGGGGAGGCTGATCAGAGCTTCCCCGGGCTCTACACTCAGACGTGGGACAGTCAGGTCATGGGACTAAAGGATGGGTCTCCATCCAGCTCCCTGGTTCTGACTCCTTTGTGGGAAACCTACCAGGGTGATGCCATCAGGTTCATATCATGTAAAGGGGAGAGTCTGAGGCTCCAAGAGGTTACGCGATGTGTGTAACTTCACGTCGCCAGTTAAGTATAGAGTCAGGGTTTAAAGCCAAGTTTCTCTGACTCCCAGGTTAGCACCCTTCCATTGTACTATACTGCCTTCCACAGGAATCGGTTGATTGGATGGCCTAGGCTAGAGGCAGCAAGGCTTTCCCTTTGTCGGGCACCCACTCCCTCAAGCTCCCTTCAAGCCAGCAGGGAGTGGCGAGCCCACCCTGCCGCAAGGGACCAGGTTTCCTAGGCTTGGCCGGCAGCGATGTGTAATCAGAGGTGAGGGACAGTCCTACTGGCTGGGGACCAGGAGAGCTTAGCCTCCCCCTCCACGCACGCGCGCGCACACACACACACACACACACACTCCTGATGCAAGCAGATTAACAGCAGCCATCTGGCAAGCAGGGTTTCTCCATGCAAACTGCAACCCCCCCCCCCCCCCCCCCCCGGGTGAATCACTAGTGCTCCCAATACCAGTCGGGCCCAATGAAAACTTTGATGGCTCTATTAATGAAGATGAAAACTCGAGATATGCCAAATACAGATTAAATGGCATCTTGGGTAACATGATTATCTCTGAATTACTAGCTGCCCGGCGAGATAGCCAAGTGACTAATCCCGGGGCGGGCTGGGCCCTTCGGAGGCGGGATCCGCTACGTGCAGCCTCCACAGTGTCGTGCATTGCATCAGGATGGCACTTCACCAAATGGAACGCCAAGAGCGACTTCCTCTGTGGAAGCCGCACTTTTTGAGAGAAGACTTCATTTCTTCAGGTTCTGAGGCTCCAGATTTAGAGTCGTCTCTGACAAGATGCACGGGGAGTGTGTCAGGCAGAAACAAGGAGAACACGCGAGAATCCGTCTGATGCCCATGTTTACAGCACCTTTGATAAAAACGGGCAGAAAGGGGCGCCTGGGTGGCGCAGTCGGTTAAGCGTCCGACTTCAGCCAGGTCACGATCTCGCGGTCCGTGAGTTCGAGCCCCGCGTCGGGCTCTGGGCTGATGGCTCGGAGCCTGGAGCCTGTTTCCGATTCTGTGTCTCCCTCTCTCTCTGCCCCTCCCCCGTTCATGCTCTGTCTCTCTCTGTCCCAAAAATAAATAAATGTTGAAAAAAAAATTTAAAAAACGGGCAGAAGGGACAGGGTGGCGATGATAGAGAGGGGTCACAAAGCCACCAGGCCTTCTCTCCCACTTTCTACTTCTGTCCCCCATGAGCTGTGATCCAGCAAGTTCTACATTAATGTCTTCAATACGTCAGCTACGTTAGCACACGCAATTTCCACGAGGTAGGGACTGTCGTTCTCATCTTCCGTAGGGGAAAGTTGAGGCTGACAAGTGTCACTGACGTGTCGGAGATCCAACACCTAGTCTGGCCACACTGAAACTCAGTCTAGGGTCTTGTCACATCCAAGGTTCGTACGGCCTTGCCACGCTTTGACCGCCCCGTTTTAAGGATTTCGAAAGGGCTCCAAGAATTATTCCCAACACAAATGGAACGTCGGCGCAAGTAAAGAGGTTATGAAAAATTCATCTTTAAGACACAAGATTGGATGAGGGCACCTGGCTGGCTCAGTCGGCAGAGCATGCTACTCTTGATCTCAGGGTCATGAGTTCGAGTCCCACCGTGAGGGTAGAGATTACTTTAAAAAGAAAAAAAAAAGGAGACACAGATTGGAATTTGCCAAGTAGTTGTGTGTTGGGGGGTGGGGCTGTGTATGAAGATCTGTGAATAATTTGACGAGTAAAATGCCTTGCAATTTGACTGGAATTGTGTAAAAAAAAAAAAAAAAGTCTTCATCTGGCAGCTAGGGAATGAAGTATGAAAGCTCCAGGAATCCCACTTAGCCCCCAAATGTCTCTAGATATTACAGTTTAATTGTAAGAGGCCAAGGACGTGAATTGGTGGCATGGCAATATGGGTCTAATTGTGTCTAGTAAGAACTTATCTAAATACACATTGAGAAAGCCCCACACTATCTCCTCTCTCTCTTTTTTAAGTTTATTTATTTATTTATTTCGAGAGCAGGGGAGAGGCAGACAGACAGGGAGAAAGAGAATCCCAAGCCGACCCCACGTTGTCAGCGCAGAGCCTGATGTGGGGCTTGATCTCATGACCTGAACCAAAATTAAAAGTCAAGAGGCACCCCCTCCTGTCCCTTGAAGTGAGTGTATTTCCATGCACACAAGCTACGAAGCCAACCATTGGCTCTGAGACTTCTGATATACTCTACCTTTTCAATCAGATGCATAATTGTGGTAGGACTGCTGCTGTTTATGTGCATCCCGCTAGAGACTTTAATTTTTGGTTAAGTTCTTAAAATCCCTTTCTGGCAAAACAAATGAGATCACAGTCTCCATTCTCCCGGTTAACAGTGTCATTATCACGCACAGATCCTCAAACAATCAGCTAAATTCCATTGTCATTCTGAATTTCTTCTCTTTCTTTTGTGATGCGTTCACAAAACTTATTCAGTCTTCTGCCTTCTCAATGGAAAAAAAAAATTTTATAGAAACTACCATAAACGATACATAATTGTGAATGGCTCTAAGAAGCCATATGGAAGGATGAATAATCTTCCCTTTTGTTTTCATCTTTCCTAAATACTCTTTCCGCTTTGGGTTTTGCAGTACCTTTTGCACCCAGCTTTGGTCAAAATTGTTGTTGGCCATTTGCCAGTTTGAAATGTCCTACAAAATGAATTGCTCCTTTTGTAAATAAGAACAAACTTTGAGAAATATTGCTTCAAAACACTGTGCTGGAGCTTTGGCTAGGCGGTGGCATTTTCTATAGGGGCAAAGAGGGTGGCGAGTTTACTGTGTGTTCAGCATGTATAAATCACGATCTAGGTAATATTTTGTGCTTGCCTTCGTATCTTCTAGTGGCTGTGGTGCGGGGCATCACAAATATTCTTTCAGGAGAACAATCACCTACTTCCTATGTCAGGATGGCCTTTCACTTTGGATGAAACTTTCAAAAGACACCAGCATCAGATGAAAATTGGGACAAATCTTTAACCGCCAATTTCTTGGCTGAGGCTTAACGAGGACACCATGAGTTCCAAGTGAATGGGTTCACCCACTTTTACTGCCTTCCTTTTCTTACTTTTTACTTGAAGAAGTTAATTTATCCCTCTTACAATTTAAATGCCAAGCTCTTCTAATATTATTCTTGCAAGGTAATTTCTGATTTAGCCACTCTTCCCTTTTTCCCAGATCACCCTATGCTTTTCAGAAAAAAAAATATCTATATCTATCTATAGATAGATAGATAGATGGCACATCACAGACAAATATCAGAGTTGTGAGCTCATTCTTAAACCAAAGAGGTTGTCAAAGTTAGCCCAAAAATGCACTGTGGGCAATTCATGTAGAGGGAACATTATCATATAAATAATGATGTTTTGTAATTTTCACAAACTTAGAAATGACAATGGAAGCACACTTAAGGGAAGTTTTTAAAGCTCACATTTAGAAGAGATAAGGTTCTCTATTTTTGCCCAGTGAAATACACACACACACACACACATACACACACACATATATATACATATAAATACACACACACACACATATATACATATACTCACATTATGATGATATGTAGGATTATTAAAATAACTGTCCTTTCAATATTTTACTTTTGAAAGACAATTACTCTTGAGCCATGTATCTTAATATAATATTCAAAATTATGAGGACGGGACAAAAAAAAACTTTACTGAGACAGGGGACTCTGTAAGGCAGAATTGGATCGATGGTAAATGAAAACTGTATCTGTACATTTCCATTCATGATGCAGATTCTTTTTCTTCACTTCTCAAAATTAGCTGAAATAAGATATATTCTTCCAAGATCTCTGGGCAGGGAATTGCCACTAGGTGTGAACAAGAGACAGCCAATCTCTCCATCCTCGGGCATGTCTCTACTGAGAAGAAAAGACAACATATGCCAAAGATTCACATATTTAGAAAAGTGCCATTTAAAATCAGTTTGTGTATTGGGGCACCTGGCAGCTCAGTTAGGTGTCCGACTTCGGCTCAGGTCATGATCTCACGGTTCGTGGGTTCAAGCCCCGCATCAGGCTCTGTGCTGACAGCTCAGAGCCCGGAGCCCGCCTCAGATTCTGTGTCTCCCTCTCTCTCTAACCCTCCCCCGCTCACACTCTGTGTGTGTGTGTGTGTGTGTGTGTGTGTCTCTCAAAAATGAATGAACCTCAGAAAAGTCTGGAAAAAATCCATTTGTGTACAACCTATAGAGAAGAAGTGAATCACTCAATGAATGATATGTAAAACAACATCAAGCTTTGTTGATTTTAAGAGTCTCTCCCACAGAGTTCTTTATATGAAAAAAAAATTAAGAAAAAAAATCAACTTATTAAATGTCTGACACAGAAGAGAAAAAACATATTTGGCATCTTGGCGCTCCTTAGACACACTGAAAAGAATAACAAAAGCTACTCAGGATCAATACATATGAAACACATTATGAAATAGTAGAAATAGTTCATAGCATAGTGACCCAACTCATAGCCAAATACCGGCTCAACAATACTCATTGTTGATGAGAGCCTGTTGAATAAGAGACACGCAGATTCTCCATCTTTCTAGATCATACCGCTATGATCTGAAAGACAACTTCCATCCTGGGAAAGACTTCATTCTAAAGACCAAGACCCAGTACTCCAGCATCTTGGAGTTTAAACAGAGAATGTGGACAGCATAGTTTCAATGGAAATGTGAATGGAGACCAGCAATTACTGATGTCACGACAAATGACATACCATCTTGAAAAATATTAACTAACTCCTAGGCTTCACTGCCATGTGTGTGTGTGTGTGTGTGTGTGTGTGTGTGCACGTTTTAATACAAGTGTGTTCTTCGAATCAACTCGGCCCAAAACTCCTTCTTTCGCTGTGAGTGTATTTTTGTTTTCATATGTGGCACTGAACGAATTCCTGTAGTTGTGAACAACTACATTTGATTAAAGTCTGTCAGATTTATCTTTTTAGCAGGAGAAAAGAAATATGTGTTTCCCCAGAAAGGAAATCAATGTGTCTGTATGATAGATGTGGAGAGGAAAGCTGGATGCTGTCACTTTAAGTGATGAAGCAGAAAGACAGGGTAGCTGTCTCGTGATCATCATTGGCTGCTGACATAATTGTTGGGAGGCAAAGCCCTGTTGAAATTTTATAATCCTTGTTTATAGGATAGACATACAGCCACTGACCTAATAGCTATCATTCCAACTGGGTACGTTACCGAGTCTCGTGTCTGAGGTGTCCACAGTTTGCTTTGTTTAAATTCTCTTGGCCATATCTTTTAGCCAGAGCTCTGCTCTGTTGCCCTTGTGCACCATGAGAAAGAGTGATCCTTTCCCCATAGGAAGGCACCAGGTTTTCGGGGCAGACAACCGTAGCGGAGAATCTCCTTTCTCGAGGTAAACCTCAAAATCATCCCCCAGGCAATGCCAGAGACCAATGAAGCCGAGAGCATTCTCAAAGGGACAATTGGGAGTCTGCTTCGTGACAAAAACCCGCCCAGAGATTTCCTCCTTTCTCTTGGGACCCACCAACCTCCCCAGGATCCCAAGTGTCTCCAGAGACAGCTGTGCTAGATAGAAAAGAAGAGCTTCAGCCCTGGGATTGTGGGAGTAGAAAATTCTCCATTCAGAGGTGGTACACTTACCACAGGGTAAGAGGACACTTACCCTGTTAAGGCAGCCTAAGCAGACCGGGGTGAGCCAAGAAGTCTTTGCAGCGTGAGCCTTAGTGTCCCCATGGCTACAACCAGCAAAGCCATTTTAATGAGTTTCTTGCTTTTTTTAATTTATTTGTTTTTGAGAGAGAGAGAGACAGAGACAGAGCATGAGCAAGGGAGGGGCAGATAGGGAGGGAGACACAGAATCCGAAGCAGGCTCCAGGCTCTGAGCCGCCAGCACAGAGCCCGACACGGGGCTCAAACCCACAAACCATGAGATCGTGACCTGAGCCGAAGTCGGATGCTTAACCGACTGAGCCACCCAGGCGCCCCATCCATTTTAATGAGCTTCTAAATAATTGCCAGGATCTATGAACTTACATGTCAGTTAAAATTATCATCTCTCTTGCTTCGTGAATGGCATCTGTCAGTAAAGTATCTGAAGTGTTTCTTTGCAGCCTCTTTCAATAATAATGTTCTATGTACAAGCCCTTCTATTAACTAACTTTTTAAAAAATGACACGTTGTTCTTGTTCCTTTATGAAAGAATGTTTCTAGAAGGCATTCCATTGATGTGAGTGTGCATGTATGTGCTCTGTTTGCAGATTAACCCAGACCTGACTAAACCATTAAAAGACATTGTAGGCAGAGAACCTAGCCAAGGGTTTAGAACATGGTAGGTATTCCTTAAGGGGTCATTCTTTATTTATGATTCCTCTCTTCAACTGGCATCGCTTAAAAATTAAATAAATCAGCACAAATAACTAATGCATTTGCCTAAAGCCAAATGACTCCTTCTCTTTCCCCCCAAAGTCCCCCTTCCCTCCCAGCCTCACTCCTACAATCTCCCAACTATTCAAGAATCAAAATTTAAGAATTAAACATTAACAATTCATGGGCCACCATCACATCCATTACAAGTGATTGGAAGTCTTCCCACAATTTATGTAAAATTGGAAGAGTTAAGATACATTCTTATATTCTGACAATAGACTCTATCTGGTAATGGTGTCATATGCTTTTGACACACTGATGGATTTGATTTGCTAATATTCTGTACATAATTCTTTATATAAATTGGTATTCAAATTCTGTACTGTCCTAAGAATCTGTCTTCAGAAAATTATTTTAGTATCTTTCCTTTTTATGGTCGAATAGATTTTATATAACACTGCAATTGATTTTCAAAACTGTAATGCGGGGTGCCTGGGTGGTTCAGTTGGTTAAGTGTCTGGCTCTTGATTCTGGCTCAGGTGATGATCTCATGGTCATGAGATCCCACATGGGGCTCCACACTGAGTGTGGAGCCTGCTTAAGATTCTCTCCCTTCCTCCCCCTCTGCCCTTCCTGCACTTGCACGTTCATTCTCTCTCTCTCTCTCTCTCTCTCTCTCTCTGTTTAAAAAAAACAAACCAAAACAAAAACAAACAAATAATGTAATGAATTCACTTGTAAAACCGTCTAGGTCTGGTGCCTTTTTTAGTGATAGATCTTTTTCTTTCCAATCACTTCTACAATAATTGGTCTATTCATGTTTCTTAAAATAATTACTTTAAGAATTTTTATTTTTACCAGGGCATTTTCCACTGCCTCTAGATTTCCAAATTTATTTCTACAGAATTGTACATAACATCTACCAGTAAGTTTTCTTATCTCCATCTTTGTGGTTATATTCGTTAATAATGTTGTATTTATCTTGCTTTCTCTTTATTGGGCTTGTCAAGGGTGTATCTAGTTCAACAATCTTTCAAAGAAACTAATTTTGATTTTACTTATCCCTTTTTATGTTTGTTTTCTATTTCATTAGTTTTAGGTTTTATCTTATTAATTCCCTCCTTCTACATTCCTATTTTATTATGCTACTTTGGGATTTGAGTTTTCTAAAATTTACTCTGAATCCTTATTTTGTCAAACAATAAGGGATCCCAATTTTGGGATACAATTTATTTCCTGAATAAAGGTTGCTTCGATGTCTCATGTAGTAAGTACATACTCACACTATATTATAAATGTTTAATGTTTATTTTTTTTTGGAGGGAGAGAGAGACAGAGCATGAGCAGGGGAGGGGCAGAGAGAGAGGGAGATACAGAATCTGAAGCAAGCTCCAGACTTGAGCTGTCAGCCCAGATCCAAATGCAAGGGTCAGACCCAGGAACCACGAGATCAGGACCTAAGCCAAAGTCAGATACCCAACCAAATGAGCACCCAGGCATCCCACTCGTAATATATTATAACTACACTTTTGTAGCTGAACATCACACCTCAACAGTTGCCACCTTTGTATTATAAATTTTATGTATATATATCTCACAAAGGTTAGGACATCTTCCTCTTTAAATAATTCTTTGTGTCCCCAGAGTACTCAGCACAGCTTTTTGCCGATGGTAGAATTAAAATGTTATGGAAAATTTTTTAAGTTGTGGAAAGCAAAAACACTTGCTAGAGCATTTAACTCGGGGAAATCTATGTACGCCTACCATTTACCTTTTAAGGATCAGGTGATGCTGGAAAAATGGACACTCAGTGCAGGTGATTCTGGTGCATTGGATGATGAGAAGATCTAGCATCAGATTTAAGCAAGATAGAGACGGGCTCCAACTCCACCTTATCCATTTACCAGCTAAGTGATGTACCTTCTCAGAACCTCAATTTATTCCGATATAAAGTAGGTCTTAAAAAAATAGCTCCTTCCGCAGAGGGCTCTTATGAGGATTCGATGAGATAATGCATGAATGTGCCTGGCACATAATAAGAGCTCCATAATTGTGAGTTCCCAGCATTATTGTTATTAATATTATCATTTCAGTCGGGGCAGGGTACTGAGGTGGTAAACAGTTGAGGGGCAGAAGCAAGGTAAGGGGAAGAGGAGCTGGGGAAAGGACAAGAAACAGAGAACCTTAGCTCAGTCTTAACTCAATGGTCCTGGAACCAATGATTATTTAAGGAACGTTTAAATCATTTCCCAATAGGGGCGCCTGGGTGGCGCAGTCGGTTAAGCGTCCGACTTCAGCCAGGTCACGATCTCGCGGTCCGTGAGTTCGAGCCCCGCGTCGGGCTCTGGGCTGATGGCTCGGAGCCTGGAGCTTGTTTCCGATTCTGTGTCTCCCTCTCTCTCTGCCCCTCCCCCGTTCATGCTCTGTCTCTCTCTGTCCCAAAAATAAATAAACGTTGAAAAAAAAATTTTTTTAAATCATTTCCCAATAATGGTGACATTTCTACAGGTTGGGTCTGTATCTTGTTTCCACTTCGCTAAATAACGTTCCACCAATCCTCTCAAAACAGTGCCCTTCCCACCCAATTCACCCCAAAGAGGGCCACAGGGATGGCGTGTGTCAGACGAGGTGAAATGACGCAGCAGTAATGGTACCACCAGCTGACCGCTGAGCGCCCGTGATTGGAAAACTTCAGCATTCAGGGCCATTCTTGTGGAGAAAGAAAACACCTCTTTTGTTTTTACTTTGTGGGTGGAACGAAGTCAGTGCAGGAGCAACTGCAACTTATCACTGCCCCAACTGGCCAGAGATCTCTTCGAGGCAGCATGCGCTCCAGCCATATGGCTGGGTTCTAACCCCACTGCTGCCATTGACTGGCTGTGTGGCCTTAGACAAAGTGCTTAACCTCTCTTTGTCTCAGTGAAAGGCGGACTTTATCTACAAACACTTATGGCACTATTTAAAGCGTTTTACCTATGTTAACCTATGTAATCTTTCCAGCAAGCAGAGGAGCCGGGTCCGATAGGGTGTGGTGAGGAATAAATGGTGAATATATTTAAAGTACTTACAGACCCTGTTTGGCATAAAAAGTGCTGTGGAAGTATGAGCTGGTATCGTCATCATTAATGTAAATGCTCTACTTTAGCTGTCACCGTCACCACCATTATCATCATCACCACCATTATCACCATCATCATCACCATCACCACTACACTACCATCATCATCATCATCACCACCATCACCACCATTATCATCACCATCATCATCATCATCAACCATCACCACCATCATCATCACCATCACCACGATTATTATCATCACCATCATCATCACCATCATCATTATCACCACTACACTACCATCATCATCATCATCACCACCATCATCACCATTATCATCACCATCATCA